>NC_041389.1:666413629-666463980 GCF_002162155.2 Triticum dicoccoides | reverse complement strand
GTATAATGAGATGCAGCAACTCACCCTCATAAGACTAGGCACCCGTACACACTGACAACGGCGAGACCGAGTGGAAAGTATGCTTATTTTCTAAAAAACGCAATGTGAATATGAGTTGTCTGTTTATGTAAATACACTAGTAGGCAGAGGCCCATGGTGAAGCCTGTGTGTGCATTTTCGTTGTTTTTTTATTTAAAATGAGAGAAGGGGCGGCAATAGGTTTGAGGGCGAGCTAGTTGCGTAGAAAATCTACTCTCACGATGTAGCTCCGACAATGTTCAAGGCGAGACGTTGGTTACGGTTTCATCGCTCAGGGCGTCCCTTTGGATCAAAGCCGGTCACTTTGGCTGGTTTTGGGTTTTTCTGAATGTAGGGCGGCGGCCTTGATGGCAGGATGCACGACATTCGTGGGCGAAGCGTGTGTCCCAGGTGCGGGCGGGCAACCATGGCCACGCGGGTGGCTTGGTTGTGGGTAGTTGACGGAGCTAGGGTGTGTCGGACGGTTGTGAGCGTCGGGTATATGACTTGCCCAGTCCTTGCACTAGACGGCGATGGTGGTGTCCGTTGACATTGTATCCTTCTTGAAGGCTCTGTCGCGGCGTTCCCACTCCTTTTGTCTTGCTCTGGGTGAAAACTTGATCTACGGGATCAAGCGATGGCGGTTGTCCGTGGTCGTACCCTTCTGGGATGAACCTTTTTGTAGTCCTGGCTTTGTCGTTGTTCGTCTCACCTCTTCGTTGTGGATTCTCATGGTGGAGGCCTACCTCGGCTCCAAGCGGTCTTCTCCGCACATCTGTAATTTGCTTGGTAGTTGGTGGGGTGGTGTGTCGGTGCTTGGCATATTTATATCTTGTCTTAGGTGTGTGTTGTGTGCGGTGGTGGCGTCTGTTTGTATCGGTCCGCTCGAATGTAATGCGGTGGTGGTTGCTTTATATGGGAAACCTTTTTTTTTTGTCATTTTGCTGGGCTTTGTACGGTAAATCAATAGGAGCGGTAAGAAAAGTAAGAAAAAAACATCCGATGGACCTCGTACAATAAATCAATAGAAGCAGCAAACAAATAAAGAGAAACATGTGTCAGCACACGGAGAGCCGTCACCTAGAATGGCAAACGCAGAGGAGCGAGCCTGGCTTAGCCAGTTTAATTATCTTATTATATACTCCCTTCGTTTCAAAATATAAGTCTTTCTAGAGATTCTAAAATATGACTACATACGAAGCAAAATGAATAAATCTACATTCTGAAATATGTTTACATACATTCGTATATTGTACTCCATTTGAAATGTCTAAAAAGACTTATATTTAGGAACAAAGGGAGTATATAATGTCAAAGCTACGCCCTGTGAAGTACGTACTTTCATCGAGAAACTATATTTCTAGCAATTATGTGTACTATGGTTGGCATATGCCAGACAATTTATTTTGATCAAGCTATTCTGCGGTGCATCCTGATATTTCGTTACGGAAAAATGTGAGGGAATGTTGTAAGTTCTGTACTTGATGTACTCCCTCCGTCCGGAAATACTTGTTGGAAGAATGGATGTATCTAGACATATTTTAGTTTTAGATACATCCATTTTTATGCATTTCTGCGACAAGTATTTCCGGATGGAGGGAGTATATGTGTCCAGCAAGTTCTTTGTGTTGTATGTATATATAATGTGGAGTCCGTGCCTTCTCTGTGTTCTGGTTGCCCATGTAGAGCCATATACAGATGAGTTTTCAGAAAACATGACATCATTTGAGTTACGTCCTGAATCCTCAGAATGTTGGCTGCTTGGATCATTGGAACTAGTTCCTCATGCTGCTTAAACATCAAATTTGCTGGTACAGGCATGCCAGATTTGTACCGCCAAAAGTCACGAGGACGGCTAAATGCCTAAACCACGAATATAACAAACAGTATTTGATTGTTCTACAATTTTTATTATCTACAATCTCTTTAGGACCTGTTGAGCAGCTAATCTTACATTATTAAGAAGTTGATCTCCACTACTAGCAATTCTCTCTACATACACACTATTCACATCATCATGATGCCACATCAGCGTTCAGTTTTCATTCCACCAATCAGTCTCCAGCCCCTCTCGGTCTCTTTCCCTAGGCCTATCCACCTCATCGGTCCATCCAAATCAGCAACTCCACATGCATGCAGATCAACAACTCTCCACATGCACGACCACATGCGTTTTGTTTCCAGCCGTAAACACCAATCAACTAATCTGTAACATGCAGCCTTCAACGTGAGCAAATCAATATGTTTTGTTTGCCTCTTCATCTGATGGTTCCTTCCATCTACCATCCACCATATCTTCCTGATTCTTCACCTTCCTTCTTTATTCGTGACACTATTCATATTGTGATGCCGCTTGTCAAGCCTTCTCTGGTTGCCTTCACCAGGAATCTGCAGGCTTGAAGCGCAATTCGGCTTCCACATACATTCCGCATGCTACTGTAGACATCTACATACAAATCACGAACGAATATAGTGCACTATGCCCATCGACCAGAGAAATAGGCTGGATGGCAATCAGTTTTGCAGAGGTAGCAGCAGGGCTTGGCGCCATGATCCGGAGACATCAATCGTCGACTGAACTCGCCAGAGCAGCGAAGGTAAGCCAGAAAATCAATCAAGCTCTTTATCAAAAAAATTAGACTCCAAACCAGCAAATCATAGTTCAGAACTTCAGATTAGTTTTCGATTGATTTGTTTGGTGATTTGGTTTATCTGATCAGACCATACAGATGATGTAATATTAGCAAAGCTCTACAGCCAGAAAATAAATCAAATTCTTTATCAAAAAATTAAACTCCAAACCAGCAAATCATAGTGCAGATTAGTTTTGGATTGATTTGTTTGGTGATTTGGTTTATCTGATCAAACCATACAGATGATGTAATATTTGCAAAGCTCTACTATTATATAACGCACAAAAAGGGAGGGGGGGATGTCCAACCGCACCGTACCGCGGGGGCATTACAGGGAGGCCACGGTTGCACGCACAGTCATCGAGGACATGCACTGCCGCTCTCAGGTCTGCGGGGCATCAATTTATGACGGTAAGGTCCCCGTTGCTTCAAGCCTTGCCTAAGCCTCCATCGATGCCCTATGCTGGCCGGTCCTCAGTGGCAGAGCTAGCCGAAAAACTCTGGGGGGGTGAAACACAAATGATCAGTGTCTGGGGGGTCAAATGCTAAAAATGTTCTAATCTAAGTCTCTCAAAAAAAATTCTTCAGAAATTGGTCAAAGGCTGGGGGGGGGGGGGGCAGCGGCCCCCCTGGCCCCAACATAGCTCCACCTCTGCCGGTCCTAATGGCCAAATCTGGCTTATGTGCCTCAGGTGAACACTGTGATGTCCTAGCCACGCTGCACATGCGGCGGCCTGTGGAGGAGTCCGCATATGTCGGCCGTGACAGGTATCTCCTCTTGCCGCCGTTTGACCTGGGTCCGATCCTTATGTTGCGGGATCCAAAGTCACGGGTGTGTGGGTCTCATCTTAATTGGAGTAGTAGCATGGCGACCATCATGATGAGACATGATCAGATGAGTATTTCTAATGGCCTCGCTAACAAGTAAGGGTTCGTCGAATTTTTTACTTTCATTTTTTGATCCCATCCACAGTTTCTCTGACATAACACGTCTTCACTCCCGCTGATATACTAACACAGCTTCACGATCGCATATATGCTTCTATCATCATCCAAACAGTCAGATGTCCCAGACACACCGCATGAGCTCCATCAGTGTGTTTACCTCTCCCCTGATGCCTTAGAGTTTTTCTCTCGAGATCGAGTTCGTAAAAAGCATTATTTCATCAACTCACTTGATCACCAAGCAACTTCATTTGAGGAGATGCCATGAAAAAACTCTTATTGGAGGAGTTGTTTACCGAATAGTCTCTTTGTTAATCCTTTCATGCAGGTTAGCAAACAAGTATCATTTTTTTCTTATTTTCTTTCTTGATGTGCATCTCTCACATATGAGCTGATTGGTACAAAATGTCCCGCTGCAACGCGCGGGGAATCAACTAGTTTCATTAGCATTCACTGCCCTAGGGTGGAAACCCCATCACCAAGCATGTGTAAATAAAATTATCTTCACAGTTCAATTTTGAATTGCAAAAACGTCTTATATTTTGGTACAGGTAGTAAATGAGTGACAAAGGTTCACATAACAATAGAATCTCTTGTTAGAATATATTGTATAGAGATAGGACATAGGAGAGTAGTTTAAACTCTTGTAATCTTATTCTCTCTTATCTCTTCTTCTGTTAAACCTCCTGTAGCCGAACCAGGATCGATCTCTCTTTCTCTCGATCGATCCCTTCCTTGTAAGCGATGGCATGCTCTCGATATAATACAATGAGGCCCAGACGAAGGGTTCTATGCTTCCCAAATTATCTCACATGGTAACAGAGCCTCTTCCTCATAGATCAGGAATAGATCGCATCTAGCTACCGCAGCGACCGTGCAGCATGTCCACCACCACCGCCGCCATGACGGCCAGCACCATGGGCACGCACACCACATCATCATCATCCGCTTTTGCCTCCTCCTCCTCCACCTCCACCAACACCTCCCTGCTCGGATCGCCACCGCAAGAGAAGCTCACGAGGGGAAATTTCCTGTTCTGGAAAGCCATTGTGCTGCCCCAGATCAAGGGGGCCCAGATGGAACACCACCTCAACCCGCAGAGCCCGCCACCACCAGCCACGCTCACCATCACCAAGGAAGGCAAGGACGCATAGGTCGTCAACTTTGCACGATCCCTCTCGTATGCACAACAGCAGCAACTCCAAGGATTCTTGATGGGATCCCTATCCCGCGAGATCCTCGCACAGGTCGCCACGCTCTCGACGCCGGCCGAAGTATGGAGTGCGATCCACGCCATGTTTGCTGCACAAAGCCAAGCTCAAGCCATCAACACGCGCATTGAGCTTACGAATCTTCAAAAAGGTAATATGTCTATGGCAGAATACCTTGGAAAAATTAAAAGCCTCACCGATGAAGTCGCCTGCACCGCCGCCGCGCTCTTCGATCCGGAGATCGTGTCCAAGATCCTCGCCGGACTCGACATGGACTACAACCCTGTGGTCTCCGCCCTCGCCGCTCGGGTGGAGCCGATCACCGTACAGGAGCTGTATAGTCAGCTCCTGAGCTTCGACGCTCGCCTCAGCCTTCTCCACGGCGCCAACATCTGGCAGTCCTCCACCAACTCCGTCTCTCATGGCCGTGGCCGTGGGCGCGGTCACCAGGGGCAGCGTAGCAGCGGTCGTGGGCACAACAACGCCGACTACTCCAACCATGGCAACGCTGGCAACACCAACACCGGCGGCAGCGGCGGCAGCAACTACAACAACAGGGCCGGGGGTGGCGGTTTCCACAACAACAATAGCCGCCGCCCTTCTCCCTCTTCCCGAGCACGTCCTCGCTGCCAACTCTGCAAGAAGCCGGGCCATGAAGTCATGGACTGTTGGCATCGCTACAATGAGAACTTTGTTCCTAATGCCAAACATGTTGTCGCGTCCATGCACGACCAAGGAGGAGATGGGGTGTGGTACGTGGACTCTGGTGCCACGGATCATGTCACAAGCGAGCTAGAACAACTTGCTCTTCGTGAACAGTACCATGGCGGCGTTCAAATTCACACTGCAAGCGATGGAGGTATGGATATTCAACACATTGGTCAAGCCCTTATTAATTCCCCTACACTTAAACGTGATCTAGTCCTCAAAGATGTTCTTCATGTACCTTAAGCTGATAAAAATCTTGCATCCATGTCTCATTTAGCTCATGACAATAATGTCTTCTTTGAAACTCACCCTCGTTACTTTTTTATCAAGAATCGGGCAACGAGGGAACTCCTTCATCACGGTAGATGCATTGGAGGTCTCTACCCCATCACATACGGAGCACTTAGTCGCAAGCGTCGTCAAGTTTTTTCTGTCATCAAGCCCTCTTTGGCAAGGTGGCATCAAAGATTAGGACATCCATCTTCGACCATTGTTAAACAAGTAGTCAATAAAGGCAACCTGTTGTTGTCACATATTTCAAGTAGTGAGTCTGTTTGTGAAGCTTGTCAATATGCCAAGAGTCACCAACTACCTTATCCCAAGTCGATTAGTATATCTCATGCTCCTTTAGAACTTATTTTCAGTGATGTATGGGGACATGCAAGAGATTCCTTTGGTAGAAAGAAATACTATGTCAGTTTCATCGATGATTATAGCAAGTTTACATGGATTTATTTGCTTAGGTATAAGTCTGAGGTTTTCTCTGTGTTTCAAGAGTTTTAAAAACTTGTTGAACGACACTTTGATCGAAAAAATTTGACAGTCCAAAGTGACTGGGGAGGGGAGTATGAAAATCTCAATTCTTTTTTCCGTAGCATAGGCATTGAACATCACGTTTCTTGTCCTCATGCTCATCAACAGAACGGCTCCGCTGAACGGAAACACCATCACATTGTTGAAGTGGGTTTGTCCCTTCTTGCTCATGCATCTATGCCTCTCAAATATTGGGACGAAGCCTTTATCACTGCCACATATCTTATAAACCGTCTTCCTAGCAAAGTCATTGGCAATGTCACTCGATTAGAGCGCCTCTATCATCAAACACCTGACAACAATTTTCTCAAAATATTTGGGTGTGCTTGCTATCCCAACCCGCGTCCGTACAATCGTCATAAACTTGAGTTTCATTCTACTCAATGTGTTTTTATTATCTATAGTAATCTTCACAAAGGTTATAAATGCCTAGAAGTTGCTACTGGACGAATCTATATTTCCCGGGATGTTGTGTTTGATGAAACGCTTTTTCCGTTTGCTAAACTTCGTCCCAACGCCGGAGCTCTTCTTCGTGCTGAGATAGCACTTCTTTCCGATCATGGGGGTGAATTATATAAGGCTGACAATGTCCAAAATTCCACTCAAAATAGTGGTTCTGATGATGTTAGTGCATGCACAGGACGTGATTTCATGTGTGCAGGCCAGGACAAACATGGTGCGGGACACGAGGACGATCTCCTTGATAGCAGCGATAGCAGCGGCGCGCAATCCAGCACTGATCCGCGCGTCAGGGCTGCGCCAGTCCCTCGCCCCGAGCCGGATTCCCATGCAGCCAATCCGGAGGCTCCCAGCTCTTCCGCGGCGGATGTGGCCGACCGGCTGCGCCTGGTGGACCCCGCCAGCCCACGCGCGGGGGAAACCGCGTCGCCACGTGGCGCGCCAATCGACGGGAGCCCGCGCTTTGATCCAGACGACGACAGCGATGCGCCTGTGCGGGCTAGATCCTCCTTGGATCACGTGCCGGATGCGCCAGGATTCGCTGCAGCTCCTGCGCGGGTATCTATCTTGGATCATGAGCCGGATCAGGAGCCGAGATCTTCTGCGCCTGACTCTATGTCACCGTCCGCCACAAGATCTCCTACGCCAACTCCTGAACCGGGATTTTTTGCGCCTGCGCCCACGTCATCAACACTTCCGCGCCGGCACACTAGATCACAGTCAGGTATTATTAAGAAAAAGGAATATACTGATGGTATGATCAGGTATGACAAAGTTAAGCATGCTTTTCTCAGTCATGTTGGAGAACCAACCTGTTTGCATGATGCTCTTGCACATAAAGATTGGAAAGAAGCTATGGATCATGAATATGATGCACTCATGAAAAATAAAACATGGCGTTTAGTACCACCAAGGCAGGGTCATAATGTCATAGATTGTAAATGGGTATATAAGATTAAGAGGAGATCCGATGGAAGCATAGACAGGTACAAGGCTAGACTAGTGGCTAAAGGTTTCAAACAGAGGTTTGGTATTGATTATGAAGATACTTTTAGTCATGTTATTAAGTCAGCTACTATTTGACTTATACTGTCTATTGCTGTTTCCAGAGGTTGGAGTCTACGTCAGCTAGATGTTCAGAACGCGTTTCTTCATGGTGTTCTTGAGGAAGAAGTGTTCATGCGGCAACCATCAGGATATGAGGACCAAAGTGCACCACATTATGTCTGTAAGTTGGATAAGGCTTTATATGGCTTGAAACAGGCTCCAAGAGCTTGGATTCCAGGTTAAACATGCAATTACAACAACTTGGGTTTATACCATCTAAAGCAGATACTTCATTGTTCTTTTATCATAAAGACAAGATCACTATATTTGTGTTCGTTTATGTTGATGATATAATTGTTGCTAATTCAAATGCACATGCTACCACTTGTTTGCTTAAGGATCTGAAGTTGGAATTTGCTCTCAAAGACTTAGGTGATCTTCATTATTTTCTTGGTATAGAAGTTAAACAGATAAAGGATGGAATACTTCTTACACAAGAAAAATACACCACTGATATACTCAAGAGAGTAGGATTGGAACATTGCAAACCTGTGAGTACATCAATTTCAACTTCAGAAAAACTTACAATTGACAGTGGAGAAGCACTTGGCGCAGATGATGCAACAAAGTACAGAAGTGTTGTTGGTGCTTTACAGTATTTGACTCTCACACATCCTGATATTTCTTACTCTATCAATAAGGTTTGTCAATATTTGCATGCACCTAGAACGACACATTGGACTGCAGTAAAAAGGATCTTAAGGTATCTCAAATACTCAACAGGTCTTGGGCTTTAGATTATCAAGTCAATGTCTTTGCTTGTTACTGCCTATTCTGATGCAGACTGAGCAGGGCGTGCTGATGACAGAAGGTCCACAAGTGGTTTTGCTGTGTTTCTGGGAACTAATCTTGTGTCATGGAGTGTGAGGGAGTCCTGGATTATGGGGTGTCCGGATAGCCGAACTATCACCTTTGGCCGGACTCCTGGACTATGAAGATACAAGATTGAAGACTTCGTCCCGTGTACGGATGGGACTTTCCTTGGCGTGGAAGGCAAGCTTGGCGATACGGATATGTAGATCTCCTGCCATTGTAACCGACTCTGTGTAACCCTAACCCTCTTCGGTGCCTATATAAACCGGAGGGTTTTAGTCCGTAGGACGAACAACAATCATACCATAGGCTAGCTTCTAGGGTTTAGCCTCTCTGATCTCGTGGTAGATCTACTCTTGTACTACCCATATCATCAATATTAATCAAGCAGGAGTAGGGTTTTACCTCCATCGAGAGGGCCCGAACCTGGGTAAAAACATCGTGTCCCTTGTCTCCTGTTACCATCTTCCTAGACGCATAGTTCGGGAGCCCCTACCCGAGATCCGCCGGTTTTGACACCGACATTGGTGCTTTCATTGAGAGTTCCTCTGTGTCGTCATCTTTAGGCCCGATGGCTCCTCCGATCATCAACAACGATGCGGTCCAGGGTGAGACTTTTCTCCCCGGACAGATCTTCGTATTCGACGGCTTTGCACTGCGGGCCAATTCGCTTGGCCATCTGGAGCAGATTGAAAGCTACGCCCCTGCCCATCAGGTCAGATTTGAAAGTTTGAACTACACGGCCGACGTCCGCGGAGACTTGATCTTCGACAGGTTCGAGCCACAGCAAAGCGCGCCGCACTGCCACCATGGGCATGATCTAGATCTGTCGCTGGACAGTGCCCTGGAGGCCGCACCAGTGTTCGCTCTCACCCTTAGCTCGGAGCCGACTGCGCCGATCGAGGACGGGTGGCTGGACACCGCCTCGGGGGCTGCTATCTCTATGGCGATTGAGCCGAACACCAACCCTGTCCCTTGCGAAGCTCGTGACTCCAAGGTGCCGGACTCCTCTCCAGACTCCGAACCTTCCGCGCTCCTGCCAATCGAATCCGATTGGGCGCCGATCATGGAGTTCACCACCGAGACATCTTTCAGCACTCGCCCTTTGGCGACATCATGAATTTACTAAAGTCTCTCTCTTTATCAGGAGAGCCCTGGCCGGATTATGGTCAGCGAGGGTGGGATGCGGACGACGAAGAAATTCGAAGCCCACCCACCACCCACTTCGTAGCCACTATCGAAAGTTTAAACGACGTGCTCGACTTCGACTTTGAATACATCGACGGTATGGACGACGATGTAGCAGATAAGCATGAACCAGCACCTATAAGGCACTGGATAGCCACCTCATCTCACGATGTATACATGGTGGACACACCTAAAGGAAGCGATGACGAGGAACAACGGGACGCTACGAGGGATAATTCCCTCGAAAAGCAGTCAAAACAGCGACGTAAGCGCCGCCCAAAATCCCGCCTCGACAAAGACAGCAACCATACAGACCCAGCCATAGAGCAAGGCGAACCGGTGGACGACAAACATGCTATCAAGCAACCGTCCGAACAGGACAATATGGATAAACAATCCGTCCCCGGCGAAGATAACAGTCTGGACGATCTCACGCCGGACAAGTTGTTGGAGCAGAAGAACCTCCACAAAAGGCTCGTCGCCATTGCGCGTAGCCTGAAAAAGCAGAAGCGGAAGCTCAAAACAGCGGAAGATGCGCTCAGAATCATATGGAGCAAAGTACTCAACACCGCAGACAAATACGGTGATAGTCGCCGAACAAAGAGTTACCCGAAGCAAAACCTACTGCCCGAATTTGATGAGGAGGCCGTAAAGCCCCCGCAATCAAAGAACGGGGAGACCACCCGGTCGGATAGACGACCCCATGGCAAACATAGAGCAGCAAACGGTGCCGCACACAAGCCGACACGCGATCCACACACGGATTCGCATCAGAAAGATGGCCCAGTTAGATCTATCTACGGGCCAAGAAAGCAAGCTCTAGTAAGCAATGCAACACATCAAGTATCCGAATACTATGGTACACCTAAATATAGGGGTGCCGCACACCCCCTATGTTTCACCGATGAGGTTCTGGATTATGAATTTCCAGCGGGATTCAAGCCCGTAAACATAGAGGCATACGACTGAACAACAGACCTTGGAGTCTGGATTGAGGATTACATACTCCCCATACACATGGCTAGAGGAGATGACCTCCACACCATAAAATACTTACCCCTCAAGCTCAAAGGGCCAGCACGGCACTGGCTCAAAAGCCTCCCCGAAAACACCATTGGAAGTTGGGAAGAGCTCGAGGATGCTTTTCGGGCAAATTTTCAAGGGACCTATGTCTGACCTCCGGATGCAGATGATTTAAGTCACATAACTCAATAACCCGGAGAGTCAGCCCGAAAATTCTGGAATAGATTCCTTACTAAAAAGAACCAAATAGTTGACTGTCCGGACGCCGAAGCCTTAGCAGCTTTCAAACACAACGTCCGAGACGAATGGCTCGCCAGACACCTCGGCCAAGAAAAGCCAAGAACAATGGCCGCATTAACAAGCCTCATGACCCGCTTTTGCGCGGCAGAGGATAGCTGGCTGGCAAGATGCAGTACCAGCGACCCAAGTACATCCGAAGTCAGGAATGGAAACGGGAAACCGCGACGCAACAAGGACCAGCGCCGGACCAAGGGAAACAGCCCGAAGAGCACGGCAGTCAACGCCGGATTCAAAAGCTCTCGGCAGAATCATAGAAAACTGCCCCTTAAGGATAATAGAGATGAGTTATCTAACTTAAACAAAATCTTGGACAAGATATGCCAAATCCATAGTACTCTCGGGAAGCCTGCAAACCATACCACAGAGATTGTTGGGTCTTCAAGCAGTCTGGCAAACTCAACGTCGAACGCAAGGGGCTCGACACACCAAACGAGGACGATGACGAACCCCACAAGCAGAGCACCGGAAAACAAAAGAATTTCCCACAAGAAGTCAAAATAGTTAACTCACTTCGCATGACAAACGGGAAAATAGAGCGGCGCCCATAGAGGTACGCGCCATACGGCCTATCCCAGAGGAGTCCCGCCACTGGTTGTTAAACCCAATCACCTTCGACCATCAGAATTACTCTAAAAGTATCCGGAATGCAGGATGGACTGCCTTGATATTAGATCTGATAATTGACGGACTCCAATTTACACAAGTCCTAATGGACGGCGGCAGTGATCTAAACCTGCTATACCAGGACACAATCCGCAAAATGGGATACACCCAACCAAACTTCGCCATAGCAACACTTCCTTTCAAGGGGTAATGCCAGGCCCATATGCCCATTGTACGGGCTCTCTACTGCTAGAAGTTGTGTTTGGCTCACCCGACAACTTCCATCGTGAAAAGTTAACCTTCCACCTCGCCCCATTTACAAGTAGCTACCAAGCACTACTGGGACGCGAAGCTTTCGCCCGCTTTAACGCAATACCGCATTATGCATCCCTTACACTTAAAATGCCCGGTCCGCGAGGCATCATCTCCTTAAAGGGAAATATCGAGTGTTCCTCGAGCGCGGAAGATTGTGTGACTGCCTTGACAGCCACACACTAAACCAGCTTCACTAATCAAAGCACCTAAACAGGTCGTTCAGATCCCGGACACGGTTAGACGAGTCTGACGTAAACATACAATGGCTTACTAGCCGCATACCCCCGCGCATGTACAACAAGAGACAATAAAGCTCAATCTCATTCATTTTTTGAATCGTACTTTGTTTATTTAATATAACGTACATTTTCGCACGATCTTTTTCAACTAAGTTCCTCTCTTTTATAGATGAACACCGTGCTACACCCGTCCAGGATACGGCACAACGGAGACACAGGCGCAGACGTGCAGTAGGGACCCGTTGCAAGGATTCTTTTCAGATTAAGACCCTGCGTAAACCTTTTTTACTGTCTCTTGTTGATATACATCCCCCGGTTTTTTGCTATCACCGAGGAGGAGGCTGGCGTTTTGGCATGGGCCACGTCAGAATTTCGCACGTACCTGGACACCAGGGGCTTATTACAAAGGGCGTTGTTCGGCCCGTTTTCATAAAGACTGAATACCTTAGGGAGTGTTCGGCGTCTCGAGTTAGGCCTTATATGCATCAGCTCCGAATCATGTCTTTGGTCAAATGTTGGGTTTGCCCGGCTCCTGTGTTTTGCTGCCTTACGTTCCGCTCTATCGGCTAAGGCGGCACCAGGAGAACTACTGCGATTGTGCCCCGGTTCGGTCAGGCGAGCACCTCAGTAGAGAAAGCCGAAAACTGACTGTCATGATATAGCGTGAGACTGGTCAACCACTCGATGATCCGCCGGAATCTATAGGATTCCTTCGCATTGATGAAGGACTGTTTCCCGATCAGGCACATACGCGCCCCGAATTCGGGTGAGCGCGGTGCCCCTAGGGGCTATATCGTAGCCCCACTGTCAAACTCCTATGGCTAAGTGAAAGTGATAAAGCATTATAGTCCGGTTGCCTAGTTTGCTGCGCTACCACCTCCTTTAAAGGACCAAGATGTTGTATCAAGTGTGAAAATGCGCCTTTTGCAAACACCCCTGCATTATATGCATGGGGGCTGAAGCCGAAGACTGCCATCTTTCAGGTTATATATACATATACATTAGCGGCCGCACAGGAGGTATTTTAATTCTTGAAAGGCACAAGTATAAAAAGCCCTTATATTCCATCGATACATTGTTTCACAATAAAACATGTTATTCGAACATAATATCCTTCAAGCACTGCGTCTCTATTAAACGAGCGCCCTGCAGAACTTCCTGAAAATAATGCTCGACAGGTACTCGGCTTCCGTCCGAATCTTGGGATGCAACATCGGTGGCCTTCATCTCCGCCCAGTATTTCTTGACACGGGTAAGAGCCATCCGCGCACCCTCTATGCATGCCGACCTCCTCATTGCGTTGATATGCGGCACCGCACCAAGGAACTGTTGCACCAAGCCAAAATAACTCTTTGGCTCGGGCCTTTTCGGCCACAAAAGACTCACAACATCCTTCATGGCAAGTCCGGATAACCTATTCAGCTCCGCCCATTCGGCCAAGCGATCGGTTAATGGAAGTGGACGCTCTGGATTATGGAATTGCGACCAAAAAACCTTTTCCATTTCGTGATCCTTTTGATCTCGGAAGTGTTCGGCCGCGTCCGCAGCACTTGCCGCCTGCTCCAGATAAGCATCCTCCACACTCCATAGCCGGTCCAACTGAGCATATTTAGGATCCACGAATTTCCTCCGCGGCAGAAAGGGCTTTCCAGCCACGATATCTCCGGCCTGACGCAGCTCCTCCTTCATAGCTCTCATCTTAGAGCGAGCATCCTTGGCGTCGGTAGTGGCCTTCTTCAGGTCCTCTTGCAACACTCGATCTTATTTTTCAAGAAGCTTGCAGCGATCGGCAGCATTTTATAACTTCACGGCCATTTCCTTCTTGCTTTGGCAGTGAGCAGCCTAGCTCTTCGGCCGCCTTTAAGGCAGCCGCATCACTCTTTCTGGCCTGCTCCTTGGCTCGGGCGAGCTCCGCCCGAAGGTTCTCCATGGCAGCGGCACCATCTGCATCAAGCATACATGTTGTAAGGCACGGGCATCAAGCTCCCTTACTAGGTGTCCGCGGAGAAATTGCATACCTTGTGACTCGTCAAGTCGCTTATTAACAAGCGCGATGTCGGCATCCGCCACGTCAAGTTGTCGTGTCAGTTCGGCAAAATCATCAGTCCGGCTAGCCACCGGACCCTTCGCCACCTACATAGATAGGGCGACATATTATACCTGGGATTATGATCCTTGGTGCGTTGTCATTTTTGACAGCACACCGAGCCTCAGGGGCTACTATCTACACAGGGCGCATGTTATATGCGGAACTGTCAGAAGGTACATCATTTTGCGTACCTCAAAGCCTATCAGTAAACTTCTGACGGTTTCATGCAATCCGCTCTCAGCGGATGAAATCCTTTTAATCACCGTACCCATTAACACACGCTGATCTTCTGAGATAGACGCTCGCCCGAGCAGATCCTTCAGCTCCTCCGACCGTACATCAGGTGGTTTCAGACTCGTCTGATGGCCTTTTTCAAAGGCCGGACGTGGAGGGCTTTGAGTGGACATACGACTGCCTTCCGCCCCCCGCCCCCTCCCCCCCGGACTCGGAGAAACCCTCCGTGACGACACCTCAGGGTCGCCCGCCTCGCAAGACGGTACGGCGGGGGGAGGCGTTTCGCTCTCTATCATCTCCGGACGAAGATCCCCCGAAGATGAGCTCTGCTGAGAAGGGCTGAGATCCGAACTACAAGGTAAAATTTCGATTGTCTTCATTAGAACCAGGGCAGGGATATCCTTTATTTTAAAATAAACTCCCCTTTTTACTTACGGCTCGGTGGAGGGCTGATCCCCTTGAGGGCACAATGCGGCCGAGGCATCTCTCGGCGCAGGACCCTCTGACGAAGATTTCTTCCCCCACTTTGAGACCATGGTCTCCAGGTCTTCAGAGGTGGTCCTCTTCTTCCCTTGGATGGAGGAATTCTCGATCCCTCCTTTCCTGACAGCCTCCTTCGCGGAGGCGGTAGCTTCCTTGTTCCTCCCTTCACCTTCTTCCGAAGGCGCAACCTCCAGCATCCTGGTTAACACGGGATCCGGCGTGATCTCAAGGAGGGGGGCCGGACACCTGATTAACTTTGCTTTCGCTATCCACTCCTGTTCAAGGAACAACTCTTTTAAAGGGCAAGTTCGTGATAAATATGAGATAGCGTGTCCGGGTACAGGGCTACTTACATGAGTATCCGGGCGATTGCAGCTCAGACCTGCGTCCTCGGTCAAGTCCGGACACATCGCTTGTGATTCGAAGAGAAGCTTGTACATCTCCATGGGCGTCGCGCCCATAAAATGTTGGAGAGCTCGTGGTCCCTCCGGGTTAAATTCCCACAGGCGGAGGGGGCGACGTTTGCAGGGCAGGATGCGACGAATCAGCATGACCAGCGCTACTACGACCAGAGTGATTTCTCTCTCTAGGAGGTCTTGAATGCGGCCCTCCAACAGGGGCACGTCCTTGGACGGCCCCCAGTCAAGTCCTTTGTTGACCCATGACGCCAGCCGCGGTGGAGGACCCGAGCGAAAGGCAGGTGGCGCCACCCATTTGGTGCCCCTGGGAACTGTGATGTAAAACCACTATTGTTGCCATAGGCTGAGCTCCTCTTGAAAAGAGCCCTCGGACCATAGAGCATCAGCATTCTTGCTTATAACAGCCCCTCCGCATTTTGCCTGCTGCCCCTTGATCATCTTCGGCTCCACCTTGAAGGTCTTGAGCCACAATCCGAAGTGAGGGGTAATGCGGAGGAAGGCTTCGCATACGACAATGAACGATGAGATGTGGAGGATGGACTCCGGATCCAAGTCATGAAATTCCAACCCATAATAAAACATGAGCCCCCTCACGAAGGGGTCCGTCGGGAAGCCTAGCCCCCGAAGAAAGTGAGACGCGAACACCACGCTTTCGCCAGGCTTGGGAGTGGGAATAACCTGCCCTTGGGCAGGCAGCCTATGCGAAATTTCGCCGGTTAGATACCTGGCATCTCTTAGCTTTAGCACGTCTTCTTCCGTAACGGAGGAAGGCATCCACCGGCCTTGCAGGTCGGAGCCGGACATGATCGAAGGTCCGAAGCGCCTGAATCTGGAGCTTTGGGTGTTAGAACTCGAGGCAAGGGGCGGATTCGATTGAGATTGAAAGAAAGCAGTGGAGCCTTGGTCTCTTTATAAAGAGGTTGAATACCAAGAGCCTTCCCCGTGACCGTTCGGGACTCGCCTTCGATAGAGGAGACGTGCCAACGGGCACGATTGGGTTACCCACGCCCGTATTGATGAGAATCCCGGAATAAGGGGACACGATCTCTGCTTCGACAAGACGTGCCAAGGAAACCGCCTCACTAAACGCGCTGAGGTGGGACAGTAAAAACGATTCTAATGAAGGCTTGGCCGCGGTGTGATGTCACGCCACGGAATACGTCAGCAGATTGAGTTGGTGTAAATATTATTCTCTCTACCGTGGTATGTGGAACTTATTTTGCAGAGCCGAACACTATCCTTGTGTTCAAAATCTTCTATAAAGTATTCGGAGGAGGAACCCGCCTTGCAATGCCGAAGACAATATGCGCGCCGGACTCATTGTCATTGAAGCCTGGTTCAGGGGCTACTGAGGGAGTCCTGGATTAGGGGGTGTCCGGATAGCCGAACTATCACCTTTGGCCGGACTCCTGGACTATGAAGATACAAGATTGAAGACTTCGTCCCGTGTCCGGATGGGACTTTCCTTGGCGTGGAAGGCAAGCTTGGCGATACGGATATGTAGATCTCCTGCCATTGTAACCGACTCTGTGTAACCCTAACCCTCTTCGGTGCCTATATAAACCGGAGGGTTTTAGTCCGTAGGACGAACAACAATCATACCATAGGCTAGCTTCTAGGGTTTAGCCTCTCTGATTTCGTGGTAGATCTACTCTTGTACTACCCATATCATCAATATTAATCAAGCAGGAGTAGGGTTTTACCTCCATCGAGAGGGCCCGAACCTGGGTAAAAACATCGTGTCTCTTGTCTCCTGTTACCATCCGCCTAGACGCATAGTTCGGGAGCCCTTACCCGAGATCCGCCGGTTTTGACGCGTGCGGGAGCTAAGAGGAATGGAAGACAGGTGGGAGGCACAAGACAAAGGTTTTTCATTCTTTTACTTGTCCAGATTTGACGCGCGCGGGAGCTAAGAGGAATGGAAGACACACAAACTTGAAGTGTTGATCAAATCATTTATCCTGTTTTGAGAGATATTACCGTTCTCGAGATATTTATGTCTGGCCAGTTTATTTAGATTAAGCTATCATGTTATCTGGTGTCCTGATCATTTTGTTTCGGAGACATTTGAGGAATTTTTGCCCAAAATAATGTCCTTGACTCCTTGTACCGTCAAAGCCATGCCTTGTAAATTACTTTTGATCAAGAAGCTCTGTTTCTATATATCAAATTATGTAAGCTACTGTGTATGTTTGGCATATGCCTGACAATCTATTTTGATGGAAAATGCGAGGAGATGTCACCAAAAAGTTCTCGACTTCCATTTACATACTGTCTCCAAAACAACATTGTTTGAATCAAACAAACACTAAGCTAGGCCCTGAAATCATTGCAGCTTATTCGCCGCTTCTGTACTGTTTTGTCTAAGTTTGAAAGGCATGGATCAATGGAACAAGTTCTTCATGCTGCTTAAACACTGAAAAGAAGCTATTGTTACACTGACCCTGTTAGAGCCCAGCATGCACAGGGAGATGATGCTTACATGATATTTGTGTTAGGATTTAATTAATCCTGTTAATCCTACTTTTCCTAAAGGAGACGGTTGCCTCGTGTCTCTTCGGAGACACCCCTTCGGGGGTTATATATATGTGTAACCCATCATCAATGAGGAGGATTCACTTTTACATCTGTTCCAAGGCTCTCTCAATTGTCTCTTGTTGCCCTCCTAACAATTTGTAGGTAATATTTACAGGCATATGTGAGCACAAACTTTTCATTTGTGCAAAAGGTAGCACATCATAAACCTTGTGTAAAACTGAGGAGCTAATTTCATCTAGGCACAAACTATCACCTTAATTAATAGTAGCATTCTCTGACATTGGGTGGAAACCCCGCCACTACGTACCACACGTCTAAAATTGTACTAAATGACACTAGAATCTCCTTTGTTGAGAGGGAAGAATTATGGCAACTTTATTGATTCTCAAAAATAGTTACATCATGTAACAAACAGCAAAGTCTGGGGGATCTCCTGTCCAGATACAAGTCTAGGATCCCTCGACATTGTCAGCTAACAAATGGGCTACAATATTACTCCCTAGGGAAGACTACACTCTTCATAGATCGTCGAAGCTTCTGTGGCCGAAAAGCATCCATCGTGCAGATGCAGACTGAAACTCTGAATTGATGATAAGCTTTGTACGTACTCCTCGTAGTTGGCCATCCATCCGGCTCTAACTCTCGGCCATGGCGGGCATGCTCCTGACGTCGTGCATGGCGACGCGCACGGTTCGGGAGGGATCCTCGCGGGGGAAGTTGCCGTTGTAGATCACGTCGAGGAAGCCATCGTCGTCCGCTGCGGCGGAGACGACGCGGGCGGCGAGCCAGAGCACGAGGCAGTGCCCCGTTGGCAGGACCCCGGCGCGCGTGCGCACCTTCACAGTCATGCCCTTCTTCACCCGGATCGACGGAGAGCGCGGCAGGGCCGCTGCGGATGGCATCTTCGCGGATAGCTCCAAGGATCGGGATGGTGGTGGCGGGGCAGCGGATTTCCTGGGAACTCCGGCGGAAACTTTCATCTTGGACGCGGCCGGGATGAGCGCGGATCGGCGCGGCGGGGCGGTGCACCTCTTGGCAGCCTGTCCCGGCGGCACACAGGCGGCGATCTCCTTGGCCACGGCTGCAATCTGCTTCTTGCTGGCCACTGCCGCTGGCGCGTGCTGCAGGATCGACGCAGGCGAGGTCGCGACTCCGGCTCGCGGGCGCGGCATCGGCATGGTCATGGACGACGGCTTCGTGGTCGCCGGTCCGGCTGGCTCGTCCGCGGACGGCTTCTTCTGGATCGACGCGGCAGCAGACGACTTGTTGGCGATCCCTCCACTGGGCGCGGCGGCGAGCTTCCTGCGCCGGTGGAGCTCGCGGCGGATCGCGCAGCGCTCCGAGGAAGAGCGCTTCGCCATGAGAGCTGGCATGGCTTGGTCTTTGCCTCTTTGGTGGTGGGTGGTTGCGGAGGAGGAGTTGATCGGCGAGGAGGAGATTACGATGAGAAGATGGGAGGCGCTATGCTATATATCAAGCCAGCATGAGGCGGTGGCGGGCCGCGGGAGGGAGGCAGAGCGAGCTCGCCTCGGCGTCGGAGTGGGAAGGAAAGGAAGCTTAGGAACTAAGCTGCAGGGTGACACAAACCGAACTGGCGGGGAAGACTCATTAATTATGAAATTTGGGTCCGACTGTATGTTAGATTTCGCTCATTCGCCGGATTAGCTGTGCTGCATGTAAATTTGGATCCGCCATAGTTACATCAAGTCTGCCGTCACATTTCGCTCATCCACATCCACATCCACATCACCCAAATGCTTCCCGCAAAAACAAAAAAAATATGCGTAGACGAAAAAAAACCAAAAAAATACGGTGGGAAATAGTAAAAACATATAAGACCAAAGCGATGTGTAAACAGAAAAAAAAAACTCAAATTGACCAAATATGTGGTCGACAAACTACAACGGTAATCTCATCCACACCAACCATCTCATGAAACCACAAGGATGACGATGTTCTTCGATAACAACGCCTTCAGGAATGGAGCGGCACTCAAACGTCGCCGTAGCCGGATCCAGCCCGATTCAAGGTTTTCAATCAATGCTTTCAACAAGTTAACGATGCAAAAACAACGCCATTGTCAGGTATACCAGGTCAGCAAAGACCTAAGCTTTCAACCCGGAGCTCGAGACCGGGTGCTCGAGTAGCACCACATCAAAGTTAGTTGAATATTGTCGCCACTCGCCATCACTTTTTCACTATCCCAACAGCTACATGCGATTTTAGACCGCCACCGCTGCACAACTATACCCTCGGCGTCAAGCCATTGTTCGTAGATTGCATCTCATCGCCGAAAACAACCATTGGATCTGAATGGAGGAACCCTTACAAAGACCTTAAGATGGCCAGCGCAATCCAAAGTGAGGCCGCCGCCACAAGCCGAAGTGGTCACCACAAGGACCAACACCAACGGCATAGCACACCACCGGTGTCTGCCACCTTGCCAAAAAAAGCTTTGCCCATGCCCATCGACCCATGGGCTGACATGGCCGGATCTAGAGCACGAAAGGCAGATCACCATCGCCGATGCGCGTCCGCACAGCCACTGCTAGATCAGAAGCACACCAGTTGCCAGAACGACGCCAGCACCGCACCCGCTATGATACCATGCCTCACGCAAATGCCTCACAGCCACGCCTCCGCCGAAAGCCCATGGTCGCACTGCTGTCAGAGGAAGGATGAAGGCCCCACCGACGCCATCCTTGGGAGCCTCGAGGGCTTGGCCTCCGGTTCTCTCTAGCAGCAGCGAGGGGAGGATGGGAAGGCTGGCGGCGGCGATTAGCCTGGTCGCCCCCCGCATGAGCGACATGGGGGCTCCAGATTTTTTAAATCAGTCCTTGGTAAACTTATGGCATGCTTGACCCATGTCGTGTGAGTGTTGCTTCAGGTTTTTTCACTACTATCTGAGACAGTGAACTAGAGGATAGTGCACAAATGCACATATAAACTACACATCTTCTAGCATTTCAAAAAAGAAAACTACTCCCTCCGTTCCAAAATAGATGACCCAAATTTGTACTACCTTTGTACTAAATTTAGTACGAAATTGAGTCATATATTTTGGAACGGGAGTACATATCTTCTAAATATTGCCATGTTTGTATGTGCACATCTTCCGAGACAAGCTTCGTTTTGTTTACTTCGTATCGATTGTACTTTAAGATGCCACGATTACATACCTCAACGCGGGCCATACATTAACTGTACAAGAGCGATGATCAATGACCCCAAATTTAACAGTTTGGTCAAAATTGCAAGGTAGACAAAAAGAATAGAGCCTATATTTCACGCTCTGATCATCCCAACTCCTCTATACTCGTCCAACGTGCAGCTCCAGCGATCATCATATCGATGATCCAAATCGCGATGAGAAAAGGAACCACACGGCCCACAACGGAGATATGACGACGAGATACGCCTGCAGGTTGATCAAGGACTCTTGTGACGGTCCACAATAAAACTGATAACACCAACCAGAGTGGATGAAAAATACTACTACTACTACTACTACTACTACTACTCACCAAGCAGAATGTGACCGGCTCACTTGCTATACCTCTGCTGTATATGTTGGATCTCATTGCATCTTGGAGATACACTTGGACCTACAAATGTAATGGTAAATATATAACGAGTGAGTGTTTCCATATCATATTGTAGCAAGTCAAGTGCACAACACGAATGTCTAGCTCGTAACCTACATACAGTTCTAGAACTACAACCGATGAACTGGAGGCAAAACATATTCCAGATGTATTCCTTTCAAAGTCGATAGTAGACAAACTAAATTACCACTGTAAGTACAATTTCTACACAATGACGAGGCCACCATTCATAACACTAAAATCATGTTAGTATCTACATTTTCAGGTGGGAATGCTTGATACTTCCCCAGGTTATGATGTTCTGTCCCTGAAAGAAGAAGTCATGCCCTATATTATCAAAAGAACAATTACAATCCCCTTTGCGTTTGCCAAATATATTTCTTTTGGCTGGACATGCCGCCTCTCGCTGGAGATGAGATTCAGGCCAGCCTGAACCTGCTGATGGACGAATGCCTTGTCATCTTCCTGAACAGAAGGGATAAAAGCTCGCTGATGCCAACATGCAGGAGATCCTCATGTACTGGAAAGAAGAGCCGCTGAAATGGGCAGTGGTCGTCCTGTGGAAGCCGATGCATCACCGGAAGACACAACACAGAAAGAAAGGCCAAGCCCAGAGGCCACCAAGTAGGCCAACGAAGGAGGTTGAGATGGGCGGCGGCGGCCACTGCACACTATGTTTGCCAACTAAGACCCCCTTCACACCAACGCGGAAGAAGCGCAAGGAAAATATCGCCAGTGCAAGAACGGGAAACTGGTGCCATACAGAGGAATCGAAACCATGCAGTAGATCCAAAGAGGCCTGATTCACCACTACAAATCCAGCACCACCCTGGTGCCACTAGGAGAGGACGAAGAGGAGACCGGAGCAAGGGAAAGAAGGTGAGGGAGCAGTATCAGGGGGACACCAGATATGCCTCAGAGAAGTATGAAGATCTGAAGGGATCTCTTCCTATTCCTCCCTGGAACATGTCCGCTTCAACTCCATCTTCAGAGACCCAGAGAGGAGAGCAGGGAGGAGCCACTCCGGATCTCGGCACCGCTTTATTGGTTGCCTACCATGCCACCACTGTGGAAATAAGGAGGAGCAAGGCCACAAGCTTTATCTTCAGTCGTTTAAGTCCTTCCACAACTGATAATAAATAACCAGGGCATAAAGATAACAAACTATGAAACACGGCTATGATTTATGGTGAAATATCAATGCAGAACCATGCGAAACAGAAAGGATATTGTAGGTGGCTCAAGGTCTATAGAATGTGAACACAGTAGAGTAGCATAAGCTGGGCAGCTGAATGGTTCATTGCTGTTCTTTTATTGGTAGAGCACAGGCAACCAAAAGATGAAACCACTATTCTATTAGCAAAAATATGGTCATCCAAGATTTGAAATAAGAAATATAATTAGAACAGGCCGATAAAAGTTAGCTAAACATATAAAGGCAAATATATAGAACTCAGGTAAAGAAAAGCACAACCATACAGTGATCGCTTTTAAAGAGTAAAAAAATGGCACCTTATAGTGAATTTGTTGTGCTGATGAAATGGATATCTTGAATTGCTTATAAGGAAGAGAAATGCACGATCTTGAGATGGATCCACCCAAGAAGAAGGCATTAGGCACATCAACATCAGGAGAGCACTGGTACTGTATCGCTTTGTGGAACTTGGAAGCCTAGAAAAACATAAACATATTTCAAAAGCAATGGCACACAACTATTTTGGAAGAACTAGTTACTGGCCCTGCAGTACTATTAGAGTGGTAACAGCAAGTGTTATGTAACTACATGAGTTAAAAAAACAAACTTTACGAGTGCATACCCTGATGCTCAAGGTTATCCAACAATTTAATATGTTTTATCTTAGAGGTATGTTGTCTATCTTCGATGCACACAGGTGAGCACATGAATTTTGTACGTCATGCTTATTAATATTAACAAAGCACATGGATAAATATTCAGCGAGCACATATATAGTTTCACAAAGATGACAAATTAGTCAACTAGGCACCTTATGGTAGCATCTCTTCATTACTTGTATGAAACTCTTGCAGTGTTTGTAAGTATGAGAAACACAGGTCCTTGTGTGCGATACCCCCGCAAGAAACATGCCATGTAGATCAACATTCCTGACATACTGCACAATGAAACGTCAAAAAACAGCAGAGAGAAATTAGAATGGAAACAATGTCTTTTCTATATATCAGTACATATGATACATATTCTCAGTGCATCTTTTCTTCTTTGACCTATTCAATGCTATTTACAGCATATCATGAACTATTGGACGCAATTTGTGGATTTTGGGGCAGCAGCTCCGGAAGGCGGTGTAGGCAGGTCCACTGGAAGCTGGAGCAGCGGTCCTGACAATGTGTTGGGGAGTTTTGGACAGCACAATGGAGGTGGTGTGTTGTAGCAGCCATCTTGGCTAGAATGGATCAGGTCTCCGTCCCTCCCAAGGTGGACCTGACTTCTCTCTGGGGGTGGCGGTGCTGTTTTGGTTGTGGGGATCATTGGGCATTGTGCTCCTCCTCGAGCCTGTTGAGGCCTCAGTCACCATCGCTGTGGCCTGTGTGGGTCATGCTAGATCTGGCCTACTCGGTGAGTGTGTCTAGTCGTGCTGAGCGTGTGCAGTCGTCTCAGCAACGCGAGGGTGTTCTTAATCATGGTGCTTGCCAGTATCCCCGGTCTTCTGTTTGTTTACTCTGGTGGTCGCAAGGCTTGGTGTCCCTTGTGGCCCTGTACTCTAGTGTTCTGTTTGGTGGTGAATCCATCGTTTGTGCTCACCGCGTTTTTTGAAACACTTGACAACATTCAACAAAATACATGCATTCTTTTCACAATTTACTCTTCAAAGAAGATTGGTTCACACTTTAAAGTATCAAAACAAGTAACAAGATTCAAGAAAATATTGCAACAAAAGCATGAAATTCAGCAAAGTAAACATAGTATACTACTACAATACATATAGATTGGAGTTGAGCTCAGCAGCTGCTGAGCACAAATGGAGGCAATAGTGTGTGATAATAATACTATTTTATACAAACTGCAGAAGTACCTTCAGAAGTATGTCCTTTCCAGACCACTTGTAGGCACCCTCAGAGAACCTCCTTTTATGAACTTTCGAAGTCATCATCTGCATTCATTTCACTCAAGAATGAACAGTTTTACAAAACATGTATGGCAGGAGAAAAAACAAATCATGAATACCTTTGTTACCACAAATGCTTGTTCAAATTGCCTTATCTGGATCCATTGCTCTGTAATTATACTCTCGATCTGATTCAAAACATAACAAAAACAAAACATTGTCAAATTCACTTCCATGATTTATACAAGTCTAGACTCTAGTACCATACATAAAAAATGAGGTGATCGATCATGTGGATAAATGTATTCCATTACAATGTACTCCCTCCGTCCGGAAATACTTGTCGGAGAAATGGATGAAAATGAATGTATTTAGAACTAAATTGCGTCTAGATACATCCATTCCTCCGACAAGTATTTTCGGACGGAGGGAGTATATCAGTTCATCAAATAAGTCTGGAACTCATACTGTAGAAGGTAGATCAACCCAACCACACTTGTTTTTGCCCTTCTAGTAATAATCACGATCATCTAACTGACAAAGATCATTTTCACATTTCTCTCACTGCCTCTGAGCATAACTGCTCCAGGAGAATATGAGCTGTGGGAGTGGCGGTCATAGACTGCTGGTAACATTAGAAGGACAAACAGTGCATGCATTTTCCCGAAACAAATACAAAGCGACAGTGCTGATTATTGAAATGGTCAAGGAAGAGGCAACAGATTGTAGCGATGCAGGGTAGGAAGGGGCCATTGTTTGCATGCAAATTTTCCACGTAAATGCCCATTATAGTTTTCAATCTCCTATTTAACAATATGAAAAGGCACACAACATGGTCATCCAAAAACAAGTTCTGTAGTTATCCAAGTAGCTCTCTGTTCATTATAAGACATAGCATCTTCTTACAGCTACAAATTAACACTCCAGTTTGCTTAGAAAGCATTGCTCCAGAAAGTGGCAAAATATAAACTAAAAGTGGTCAACAAAAGAACATCAGTCAGGGCATACCTTTTTGACTTCTGAACTCAGGAACTCTACCCTTTTCTCAGCATCAATTGCCAGTGATTCTATGGTGTATGCAATGTTGTTTATCTTTCTGACCTCCTGCTGCAGGATTTGCGCCTGTAGAGCATACAAGCCATGAGCTGAATGAAGAATTTTCCCACATAAGTTCAGTGCAACTGCCTTCTTATATATTTTATTAGTATAAAACATTATGCTGAACATGTGTATATGATGTTGGTCAGCTTTTTAAAATGGAAGGCGGAACAGATGCACAAAGATTTACTGTAGCAACCTTCTCCCTGTGGGAACAGACACCTCTCCTAGTTCCCATCAATTTTTAAACCCGGGCCTTTGTAGAGAGAGCGAGAGAGGTACCTCATCCTCCATTATATATATGTTGCTTTCAGAGTAAGATTCTTCATTCCTTAAAAGCTGGTTGTCAGTTTCCATTGCCTCGGTGGGTTTGTTTCCCTCCTCCAAAGTGTAGGCTTTACTCCTCGAAGTTTTTGTGTTTTCCTCCAAAATAGATTCTGGAGATACAAATATATTTTGTAAAGATTCTGAGTTCTATACATTAATCAGTGAAACTGTACAAAGACTATTGGATCAATTAGTAGCAAAGAGCTTCAGGTGCAAATAAATTATCTTCTTTAGTACAACTTGGAGGCTCTCTCAAATATAAATTAGAAATTAAATAGTCAAAAGATGCATAATTTGTAAATCACTCACTGTAGAGTTATGATATGATATATCAACCTGCCAGGGGGTTTGACTCAGAGGGTCAATGACTAAAAACGAGGTTGATTTTTGTTTGCCCAACATAAATCATAATCAATTTAATTGTGAAATATTTAACAATCACAACTATAAGTTGAAAGTAAAAGAAGCATCTCTGCTTTGACCACAGGAATCGTTCAAGATTCATGAAAAAACCTACGTGCTGCAAGACTTCCCAGGAACTTGAACCTGAAGCGTGAATATACAGTTTGAATACCAATGGCAATCTACAACTAATTCAAAATCCCTCACACACAGAACCCTGACTTCTCAGTCAGATGCCAAATTTCCTTTTTCTGAATCTTGAATTCGTATTGCACATATACGACACCAGTATGGAACAATTCAGAATTTAGAAGTGCATCCGATCTTGCTTCCGGATTTGAAATCTAGATGAGATGGAGTCGTGTCTCTCAAAACCGTAACTAGTCTTAGAATGCTTCAGTTGGAAAATCACAAAACTGGGAGATTCACGAAATTCAGTGGTGTGACCATGTCAATGTCTTCTACTTTCTCAACTCAGGCTCTCACGTTGGCGTACAGCGACAATGTGTGCAAGAGACAGCACGTTTTAAACTGTCCTGCTATTCTGAAATGCCCCCAAATGGCCAAATAGCATTACTGACAGACAGCGAGGAGGCGACTCACCCAACCGCGCGAGCTTGAGCCTGAGCTCGCTGATCTCCGACCGGAGGGCTTCGGCGTCGGGGGCGGCGCTGGATCCCGCGTCGTGCATGGCGCATGTGACGGTGAGGAGCGCCGCGACGGTCAGCAGCGCCGCGGCGGAGCGGCGGGCCGGGGCGACGGGTGGGAAGGTGGGGAGGCGGAGGCTGAAGGCGAGTGAGAGGAGGCGGATGGGGAGGAGGAACGCCACGGTGACGAGGGGGGCTGCCCCGGCGGCGGCGGCGGCGGCCATAGCTAGGGTTTTACTCCGGCTTTGCGCTGTGCGCTCCGGTGTCTGCGGTGGCGGCTGGTTTGAGTCGTTTGACTTTCTATAGATTGCAAACATTGACTAGTGTGCTGCTTGCCAAGTAATAAAAGAAAAAAAATGTTTTTTAGAGTGCAAAAATGGAAACTTTTGATCCTCCCTTCGTTTCCAAATATAAAATATAAAAAAAATGCTGCATTCCAAAATAATCAAAAGCTCATAAAATATAAAAAAATTGCAAACATTGACTTGTGCCTGTCTTAGTGTCTTAAGTCAAACTGGTAAGTTTGACCCAATTTTTAGAATCTAATGAATCATTTTTCTTGTTTGTTTTCAGTTTGCTTGCCACATACACCATGTAGTGAAATCTAATGAAACCTTTGCTCCTTCTAGTACCTCAATTCATCAATCCGCCAAGGTTTAATCTCTACACTTTAAAGCCGGTCAACATTCATCCCCGACTTTCGAAACCGGACAACTCTTGACCTCGACACATCCGAAGCGGTTTCACCTATGGCATGACATAGTTTTTCATCAAAACTGGCACATGAGGTTCTAATTTGGATTTAAAATTTGTGGTTTTTTTTTTGCTTATTAGTTCTTCCTCCTCATTTGTCTCTCTTCTTCTTGACCCTAAGCATTTCGTCGAGCTGTTGGGGTGTGTGGTCTCCATCTCATTCCCAATGACCTGGCAACCTATGAGAGCTGCCATCCCCCGCGCCGACCTTCCTCTAAGCCTCGAACGATCCAATCGTCGACAACCTCCCCGTATCCTCCCGCGCCAGAATTCTTTAAATCTCATACTTCCCTCCACTGCAACTGATGCATTGTCCCTGGTTCTTAGTCGGTCCTATTCGAGGGCTCGTCAGCGCCACCGCTTCGGTCTCGGTGCTTCGCCCAAAATCGACTGACACGATTTGAAATATCAGGCAACGGAGGAGCTGCAAAATTGTTTTGTTTTACATGGTTAAGTCCCTATTTCGGTTTCTTTTGTACTTCAGAATGACCGTCTCCAGACCAATGATAACATATAAAAAAGTGAATTCCTGGTTTTAACCTCTATTTTGACATTTGTGACATTAATTACCCCATTTAGTAGCTTTTCATCCGAACTACCCCATTTAGAGAAGGTTTTGCCAAAAGCGATATGTGTGTTCCGGCTGTTGGGTACCCATGGCATGACATGTCCCAGTTTTCCTCCCGTCTCTTTTTCACCGTGCACGAACCAGCTAAGTGGGGAAAAAGTCCAAAATAAACCTTGAAGTCATAGACAAAAGCTGAATCAAACCCTCAACTTTAAATCCCGAAAATTGGCACTCTGAACTTGTAATCCCGGTCTATTTTAGACCCTATAACTGTTTGGAACACCGGAAACACTACAATCCCGACCGGGATAACCGGCTACTCTCACGGACAAGAATTTGGGCCGGCCCACTATAAGAATTCGTGAAGGTTAAAAAATGTTTGCACATTTCTAAAATTGTTCAGAAGTTAAAAAAATGTTCCTGTTATATGTTTTTAGCACGAATTTAATTCATTTTGTATTTTTTTAAAAATATTTGGAATTCAGAAATTCTGTTCACATTTTAAAAAACTGTTTGCGATTTCAAAAAAATCACATTTGTCAAAAAATGTTCAGAATTACAACAGTTTTTCACATGCTATTAATATTTTTAAGATTTTCAGAATTGTGTCGCATTTTTTCAATAATGTTTTTGGAATTTCATAAATTATTTTGTAAATAATGTTTTTATTTTTTTTATTGTTGGCTGCGCACTCGACTGGGCTGGCCCGCCAGACATAAAGCGAGTTTTTTTTTCTTATGACGTGCCATAAAAATATTTATTTATTTTTCTTAACACTCGACGTAATAAATCCAAGAGAGAAAAACATGTCGTGGAGTCGAACTTTGAACCTGGCAGGGTTGCCTGATTTCGCTTGGCACTACAACAGACGACTATGACTTACATAATAAGAGGCCAAAAATAAAAGCGAAGTGTCGAATTTTGAAAACTTTTTTTAGGGGCAAACAAGTATTGAAAATGTATTTATTTCTGAATTCTTCGAACATTTTATAAAGTGCATTTTTGAAAATTTCGAATACTTTTATAAAACCAACAACTTTCAGAAAGAGAACACCTTTTGAAACATAAGCATTTTCTTAAATCTGAACAACATTTTAAAGTGCAAACACTTTTTGAAACATAATTTTTTTCTTAAACCTGAACAAAATTTTAAGTGCGAACACTTTTGGTACAATGTAAAAAAATGTTTGCATGTTGTAAAAAATGTGTCATAACCTTAACAGAATATACGTGACATGTGTTTGAAAAAGTGTATGCAAATTTAAAAATGTTGAACCATGTAAAAGATTGTTCGTGTAGTTTTATAAAATGTTTATTGTCATTAAGAAAATGTAAAACATGTATTTGGAAAAATATTACCATGTATTCAAAAAAGTTTTGAAACATTTAATTTAAAAATATCCATAATGTATTTGAAAATATCAAAAGTTTATCAAATATTTAATGTGTGCGTTAAAAATATATATTTGGTACTGAGAAAAATTAGACATGTGCAAAAAAGAAAAATGAAAAGAAAACGTGAAAGAGAAAAACTAAGAAAAACCAAATTAGTGCGCGCGCATGAGCGACTGCGCTACTGGGCTGGCTCAATCCACCAAATACCGGCGAAGTCCTCTCAAGGTTTAAAATAGACCTGGATTAGAGAGTTTGGTGTGTTGATTTCAGGGATTGAGAGTTTGGGGTTTGATTTAGCTTTCGCCTACAAATTCAAGGTTTGTTTTGAACTTTTTTCACCAAGTGGCTTAGTTGTACAAGATTTTCTTTTCTCAAGGTCGAGTGGCGTCGTGCAGTCGGTCTGCTAATACTTCCAGGCGAGTGCGTGAGACGGGCCCGACTCGAACAGGTTTTAGGCACCGGTAAAAACACAAGTAGGCAAACTGCAACATGAAAAAGCTGCCAATTTTTGTGCTCTGTGAGCACACCAGCAAACGGTAAAGTGGTGACGGATCGTGCAGGATTGCACGATACGCAAATATACCATGGATTAAGGTTAAAACTGGTCGTCATATGCGAACCAATCTGTGGTTAGATGGTTAGAGGAACTATGGCATCCCCAGCCCACCAGGGTCTCGCATTTATTTCTGGATTTATTTCAGGATTTTCGGTGATGTGCATTCAGTGGAAGGAGTCGTTCCCGTCGACGACGAGGCGCCTATAGTGTCTTCGTAAATCTCAAGATGATATGCCGGCTCAGTCTTTTCAAAACAAAACTGCCAAATTCTATTTTATTTTACTAAAATGAGGTAAAATTGGCAAAAGCATTCACTAAATGGGGTAAATTCCAAAGAAAAACTGCTAAGCGAGGTATATATATTGTAAAAAATGTCAAAACAACCCCGTAAAAAAAAGTCAAAACATGAGGTAATAAAAAACTGGATTCAGTCTATCCCTTTTTTTACCTACACTAGTAAACGTGCACGTGCAACGCACGTCTGAATTAATATAAAATTAGTCAAACATGGCGGTCATCTAAATCGTTGCATGTCATGTCATGAAACATGACGGGTAGGGCTGCGGGCGGCGGCCCTGACCGAGGCCCCCTCGGCTGGTCGGGGTGGCGGTGCAGTGGCGGTGGCTCCGGTGGTGCGTGCCCGGCGGCTCCGGCGCTTGGAGCTCGTCGGGCGACGCGGATAGGCAGCGGTCGGGCGTGGCTCCTGCTCCGGCCGTGGGCGGCGGCAAGGGCAGGTCTCGGTAGCCTTCCGATGTCGTGGCGGCTTCACGGTGGCTCGATGGATCTGTCCGCGGCAACAGTCGGCTTCTCCGGCGTCGTTTTGTCTGGGTTCGGGCCGTCTCGACCTTCACCCTATCTCCTCGTCGCCCGGACGCTACTCCCATCAAAGGGCTGGTCCTCTCCCAGCTGCGGTCCACCGCTCATCTCGCGCCCGATACCGCAGGACAAAGCTCGTCTCGCGCACGATGCAGCAGGACCGAGCTCGTCTCGCGCACGATGCAGCAAGATTGACCTCGTCCCCCTCTCATTGCTGCAGGACCGAGCTCATCTCGCGCTTGGGGCAGCAGGATGGGTCGGTGGATACCAGTTCTGGCCGACCTATTGGGTCTCGACGCTGGTGGTCGCCCAGGGGTGCGAAAGGTGGGGTGCGGCGGGTCACGGGTGAGGTGATGTCGAGGTCTTGGATGCTGGGGCGGCGGCCCTGGTGGTGGTGGTTGCGCGGTGCTCTTGGACAAAGCCCGTGCCTTGGTGCTGCCCGGTCATCATGGTCGTGTGGGCGGCGTGGTTGCCGGGTTGTGGCGTTCGGTGGCGATGATTGTTGGCCGAGGTGAAAACCTGCTCTATCTTCAGACGGACAGGCGGCGGCGAAGATCGTTCCCTTCTTGAAGGCGTCGTCGCGGCTCTCATTGCCCGTCATGCGGCTCTGGGGGAAACTCTGATCCTTGGATCGGGCGATGGCGGCGCTCCGGCGTCGTTTCCTTTCTGAAGGCGTCGCCTTGGAGCGCATGGTTCGTCATATGTAGCTTCATATCTTCGGGGCGGTAGCGCTAGGAGTGGTGTTGCTGCGCTCAGCGCCTACGTATCATGTCTTGGGTGTGTGCATGTGTTGCGGTGCCGTGGTGTGTGGTTGTACTGGATGCTTGTGGTTTGATGCTTTATATATAAAACGGGGCGAAAGCCTTTTTCGGTAATGAAGCAGGGCCTGCTTAATCATGCACATCTCATAATTTAGAAACTCTCCAGCCCATTAGGTAACACCATCCATGATTATGTCACTTTGCAGCCTACAAATGACGAAACACATTAAAGATCGTTAAATATGATGATTAAAGATCGTTTGCACACATATAAATTGAAAAATAAGGTTTTGGTGAAATAAATCAAAACAAAGCACCATATCCTTGATGAGATCGTGATGAGACATAATGATGTTCATAGGCATCTAAAATTGCTAGGTTTCCATAAATTGCACTTTTGGAATGTTACACAAGTGCGGGTGCCCAGTCACACCATATATGCATCAATATATGTCTCAATTATTCATGAGATAGGATTGTGCCACGAGGATCGAATACATTACAATTAGGGGCATGGTGTTGCGTAACATCTCACAAAGTCAATGAAAAAACTCTTTATTGTTACTAAATTATTCAAATGTGGAAATTTCAATGTAGAAACCAATAGTAGGACTAAGTTATTTGTGCATAGAGAATGCCTTCATTGGTTCACAAAGAGGTTCAGTAACCAGCCTAAATGAGCAAGGAAACATACCTTGAATTACTCTAGCAAAGAGGATGGTTGCAGAGGGAAGTCCAACCCTTATCAATTGTACCATTATTCCTCAGTCAGATATTGCAAAAAATGGTCATCCATCATCTAATGGTTCCATATTAAGAACCTTGACATACGTGCGGATCTACTCAGTATTAGACAAACCATTTGACAATAATCATGCACCAAAATGTGCATGATTAAAAGACAATACACATGCAATGCATCTCTTCTATTGTTATGTGTTTCAACACCTGCCCATTATATCAAAGAAACAATGTAGATATCAATTAAAATCTAAAAAAACCGTACTCTTCCTAAATGTATCAAATGGAACCACCTTCTAAATAATGTGCAATGAGAAATATTATATATGCATATATTGGAAAAGATAATAACCCGAGTTGTAAGAGTAAATATTGGAACTATCAGTCACCCTTTTATTAGTAGTAAAGCTTCGCCCGCTATTGCACTTGCCCAAACAAAACATAAACTAAATCAGTTCTCTTCAATCCGCTAAAAAGATTATAAGAAAATAAAATTCAATATTCACACCTCGAATAGCTTCAAATGAGAACATGTGTGAATGAAGAGAGGCCATTTGCTCAATCCATTGCAAGTATGCCGATGACCCGCAAAGGCGTGATTATCATGTGCCTGAAGATGGTATCATATATCGACTCGACAGGTTCATGGCTGCAATTATCATTTCTGTATTTACTTGTTATAATGCTAATTTAGAGATGAGGGGTACAAGCTGATGGAGCAGTGGGCAGCATCATTCGGACACTGTGGTAGATCAGAGGACTCTGCTACTCCATCTTCAGTCCAGTTTGCTATGTGCCGGCGCCACTGCCTCCTCCTTCCACCGACACTCCAAATCGAATCTAATTGCAGATGATGATTTCAAAACTGTTGCAGTGAGAACAATGACCTGCAAGCACTCTTAGGGCTCAGATTATAGTGTAAATTGAACGGGTATATAAATAAGGCATTAAGTTAACCATGGTTGGCAAAAAATTGTAACAAAACATGCAAATAAATTAAGATAGTTATAATAGAATAATTGATATTCAAGCTACAGTACAAATAAATAATTTCTTGCCATTGCTTTGAATCACTCCCAATATGTAATGCACCAAGCATATCCCGGGTTATCATATTTAAGCTAGATGGCAAGATAAGGATATACAAAAAAGTTAATGTTCTTATAGAACTTCTTTTGTACACGGTTATATAAAATTCTTGCAGATTTATTTTATGATATTTTTTAGGAAAAAAAAAGACTACAGGAGGCGGTGGTGATCCGCTACCAATTTCTCCATAACAGAAGAGGCCTACACTAATCAGTAAATCACCCAACGATGAATCTTGTTGAGTCTCAACAATAGCACGCAGAGATGCTAGTGGAGAAAAGAAGGTCCTGCAATGCATCAACGCCTAACCACTGCCTCCATCAGCCTGCCGGGCGATCGAGATCTGGCCGCAGGCCCGACCACTGTGAGCAACTTATCGCTGGGACGCTCAAACCACCGCACGCCCTCCTTCACGACCTGTACGCGCGCCAATCCGCGAGAATCAGCGCCTAGTCGCAGATCTGGCCTGCAGCCAACGAAATCAGCGCCCGGACCGGATTTGACCGGCGGCGCAAACCGCGCCAGCACCTCCGCATCGCCCTCGTGCAGGGTGCAGCCTAGCCGCCTGCATCACGCCGCCACTGGGCTACGACCTCCGGCTACCCGCCCGCGCCACCGCTGAGCCAGGCAACTACTCACTCCAGGCCTGTGTAGCGCACCCCGTGCATCCACGCCACCCGAGGAGGCCAGAGCCACTACACCAAGCGCTCGCCACGCACCCGCGCCCGCGCCATGGCGGCAGGAACCAGATGCCCCGCCGTCGCCCTCCATTGGACCGGACCCAGCTCCGCCGCAGGGCGCCAGGGAGGAGGTAGGGGAAGGAAGGATCGGCTATGGTTCTCCCCCGAGCGGCCAGGGAGGCGATGCGGGCGTCGCTAGACGGAAAGCCCTTTTCGCCCTGTTTTGTTATGATTTTGCGTTGACGAAGGGTTGTATGCGGGCGCAACGCGTGGATTCCTCCGTGGGTGGAGTGCGGTCAGTCGTAATAAATTGCTAATTGCACACATAGCTCGGGATTAAATTAATTTTAACCATTAGATTTTATTCAGTGAGGCTAATCTGACGGTGGTAATTAGGCTGGGTACATCTGCGGGGTGGTTTTAAGAAAGAATTAGTTTGATTGTTTAATAGTAGTATAGATGAGGCTAATCTGACGGTGGTAATTAGGCTGGGTACATCTGCGGGGTGGTTTTAAGAAAGAATTAGTTTGATTGTTTAATAGTAGTATAGAAGAAAGGTATTCAACGAAAGTTTAACCTCTTATGAATAATAAATATATAAGAGGACTAAAATTCAAAAGGTTAGGCAAGCGCATACGCTGCCATATGCCAGGGGATAACTAATGTCTTGAACAAAGAGGAATTTGTAATTATACTGGATTTAATTAGGAGTGCGTTAAGCCCTGGCAATCTGTTGAGGCTCGATCTGGTCACGAGCACGGAGCACCGAGCACCCACCCCCATTGGCAATGGACCTAAGCACGGCGCCGGTGGTAGACGCGCGGTTCTGCTCGCCCGACGCCACGGCGTTCACCGTGGCCAGGACGCCCGGCCGCTGGTCGCGGCGCGACTTGACTGTCACGGACGTCCGCGGCGCGGCGGTGATGCAGGCGGAGGCGTCCGGCTTCGGCTTCCACCGCCACTCCCTCCTGCTGGACGCGGCGTCGCGCTGCCCCCTGCTCACCGTGAAGCGCAGGCCGTCCCTGTTCGCGACCGGCCGGAGGTGGGACGCGTTCAGGGGGCACAGCACGAGCCCGACGGAGCTGCTGTTCGCCGCCGTCGCGATGCCTGCGCTGTTCGGCCGGGGCGACGTCCACGTGTACCTTGGCCGCGGCGGCCCCAGCGATAGGCACCCCGACTTCGTCGTCGTCCGGCGCGGACACTACGGGCGCGAGTCCGCCGTGTCCCACGCTGGCGCCACCGTTGCTCGGGTTAACCGGAAGCCGGGACTGTTCCAGCCGCTGGAGTATGATGTTGGTGTTAACGGAGGCATCGACCATGCTTTCGTCGTGGCGCTCGCAGTGATCCTGGATGAGATACATCGCGACGACAATAGACAATAGTGGTCCCCGTTAGACGCTAGTATTTTCATATAGTATTTTCCATGCAAGATGTTTTGCTCTTGTTTTCCAATCAGCCAAATTAGATAAACCCTGGCTAGAGTACGTATAGATCGATCTAGTTTGTGTGTTACTGCCTAGTAGAGTATAGTAATGTGAGAAAAGAAAAAAAATGTGAAACACGCCCTTAGGTCCTTTTTAGTATGTATATAAATTTTGTTCAAAGTTAAAGTATCTCTACTTTGACGGACTTTATCTAAAAAAATATCAACAGTCACAATGCCAAATTAATATTGTTTGATTCATTATGAAATGTAGTTTCGTAGTATATATATTTGGTATTGTAGATATTGATGTTTTTTAATATAAATTTGGTCAAACTTTAAAAAGTTTCCAAGATCTAAGGGCAAGTCCAGCAGTTCCCCTAAAATTTCTCCCCTATATCTCAAAACAGGGGACTCCCTTAAAAAGATTCTCCCGTAAAAATTGCTCAACTCCAGCAGTTCCCCTAAACATCTCCCTTATTCTATATTTTAAGAATATTTCATAACTACCAACGGCTAGTTTCCAACGGCTAGTTTTCCAACGGTTAGTTTCAGGCCTATAAATACATGATCACCCCTCATATCTATCACAATCCTGATCGTGCCTCCTCTTCTACTTCTCTTTCGCCATCTCTCTGCCATCTCTCCACAACAAAATGAGTCACCGTCGAAGTTTGGCCCGACAGTTTTGCGAAGATTCCTCCTCCGAAGATGAGGAACTCATGATGGCTGCAATTGTAGCAGAGGAAGAAGAAGCCCGGTTGGATGCTCCACGACATGGAGGTTCACAACCGGGACGTCAATCTCTTCAGCGCGATTTTGCGGAACGCTTTCAGAATCTCCACAAAGACTATTTTGCAGAGAACCCCACCTTCAAGGCAAGGATGTTTCACAATAGGTATGAAATTGGTGCATCTGTTTCGTTTTCATCATAGTAGTCGCTCTTCATGTCTCATTTAAGTTTTTCTTCACAGGTATAGAATGCATCGTCCTCTTTTTCTGCGCATAGCAAGTGCTATAGAGGCACATGATAGCTATTTTTCCCTGAGAAGAAATAGTGCTGGTGTTCCTGGTTTACATCCTTATCAAAAATTGACCTCAGTATTTCGAATCCTAGCTTATGGGATAGCAGCTGATCTTACTGATGAGTATTGTCGGCTAGCAAAGTCCACCGCTTTAGAAAATCTTAGAAGATTTGTGCGTGCTGTTATCGAGGTCTTTGGGGGTCAATACCTGAGATCTCCAAATGCTGAAGATACTGCTGGATTACTTGCAATTGGAGAGCAAAGGGGGTTTCCGGGTATGCTCGGAAGCATCGACTGCATGCATTGGAAGTGAAAAAATTGCCCTACTGCACACAAAGGTTTTTTTGTTGGCCATAAACGCGTACCCACGGTCATTCTTGAAGCCGTTGCTTCACAAGACCTTTGGATTTGGCATTCTTTCTTTGGTTTACCAGGATCTCATAATGATATAAATGTCCTCCACCGTTCACCCGTGTTTGCAAACCTAGTTGAAGGGCATGCTCCACAAGTGAATTATACCATCAATGGTCACAACTACAACACAGGGTATTACCTTGCAGATGGCATATATCCGCAGTGGGCAACATTTGTGAAGACAATTCCAAATCCAAAAGGTGAGAAGAACAAAAATTTCTCCCGGTTTCAAGAAGCATGTCGGAAGGATGTCGAACGAGCCTTTGGTGTTCTGCAAGCTCATTTTGCTATTGTACGTGGGCCGGCAAGGTATTGGGATCTGGAGACACTCGGAGAAGTGATGACAGCTTGTATCATCCTACATAACATGATAATAGAAGATGAGTGTGGAAGTCGTGTAGACTACCGCTACGATAACATGGGAGAACTAGTGATACCTTCTCACCGAGAGGCGGCTACATTGACTCAGTTTCTTCAAGCTCAGAGTGATATTCGAGACAAACAAGTTCACTGTTAGCGTCAAGTTGATCTAGTTGAGCACCTGTGGCAGATCCGTGGACTGATGTAGCTTTCAATAATGTAGTCTATGTCATCATTTTAGATTATGCAAGTGTGTACTGTTTTTCAATTATAATGGGAGTGTAAGCACTATCTGTATCATTTTCTAAGTAATGGAAGCAATGATCTAGCTAACATAGTCAGCCAAATGTTTCAGAGACATAGTACAGATTACTACACATAGTTCATCCAAATGGTTCAAAGATAATAATTAGTACAGAATACAAGACACATTTCATCCAAATGGTTCGAAGATAATAAGTAGTACAGACTACAAGACACATTTCATCCAAATGGTTCGAAGATAATAAGTAGTACAGATTACAAGACACATTTCATCCAAATGGTTCGAAGATAATAAGTAGTACAAATTACAACACATAGCTCAAGCCGACGAGTTACGATGTCGGTTGATGATCTGGCTCTTCCTTAATTTGTAGAATTCTTGTTCTTGCTCATCCATGCCACTAAGGTCCATGCTCATTATTTTGCTTTCTTCAGCCCCCATCATGCGTTCTTCCGCCATTCTCATGATTCGTATCTTTTCTTCTTCTAATTCCATATTTTTTTCTTGTATTGCAAGTTTGTTTCTTTCTTCTACCAACCTATCTTCTTTTCTCTGTTTGTCCATTGCAATCATGAGCTCAAATCGCTCTTGTCTTTTTTACTCCCTTGTCTCCAAGATACCCCCAAATGATTCAATGGCACTACTATTACCTGTACTGGAAGAACTTTGAGCCCGCCATGCTGCATCTTTAGCCCTCTTGATTCCAGGTGGCCTTTTCTTAGGAACAACTTTAGAGGGAGATGTAGCTTCATCCTCAAACAAACTAGCAGATGATGAATTAGGAGTATCCAAGGAGGATGTCTTCTGTTTTTTCTGGGACCGAGATTTCCACTTCTCGGTGTCTTCCAACTTATTAAAGCAATGCATCAATCCAAATGATTTATTTGCCTTTTCTCCATTGGCATAGAGAACAAACACTTGACATAGCTACATTAATACATATGCATCAGCACAACAAAGATATGAACAAAACAGGAACCATGCAAAGCATATTTGTTACCTTATTTTCACGTGGCATCCCACTTTGGTTCCTATTCTGGACCTGACTATAACATGCACAAAACCTATTCACTTGTTCTTGAATAATAGCCCAACGATGCTGAAGAGAACCTTGTGTGCGACCATGGTCTTCAGATTTATTGGCATGGAAGTAAGCATCGATTCTTTTCCAATAACAGTCACGAGATTGGTCTACTCCTATGATTGGATCTTGAGTTATCTCGAGGTACGCATCCACCAAAGTTAAGTCTTCAGCCTTGCTGAAATTCTTTTGCCTCTTCGAAGCGCTTGCTTTCTTCGCCTTTGCTTTCGAAGACCTTGCTTTCACAGGGGTAGGCTCTTCAGTCTCTTCGAGATCAGTTTGTTGTTCTTCATGCCCTTCGAGATCAATTTCTTGTTCTACATGCCCTTCAAGATCGACATGTTGTTCTTCAGTCCAGTGCAAATCATTCAATCCGGCATCACTATGCAATAGATCAAAATAACTCTGATCGTCCATTACCAAAATCTGAAATAGAAACAAGAAACAATAAGCTTCAACACAAATAAATAGTAGTAGCAGTAGCAAAAATTTCTAGCAAGCTCTCTCTATGTTCTGTATGTAAAAATGTGCAGCAATCTCTCTCTGCTTGCTGCTCTCTATGTCACATCTGTGTGCTATTTGGTCCTGCACGAGTATATCTCTCTTTCTCACATCTCTGTACTCTTTCTCAAATAAATAGCAATAGTAGTAGCACTGAAGATGCACAAGCAATCTGGAACATCACCTTTGTCTATCCATATTTGCACGCATGCAACAACTCCACTAGCCAGCCCACACCAGCATCCAACCCTGTCTCTCCCTCTCTGTTCTTCCTCCACATGCAACAACAGCTCCTCCCTTCAATCCCCTCCAGTAGCAGCTGCTGGCAAACCTCCTCCCGCTCTGCTCTCTACCCGAGCAGGAGCTCCTCCCTCCTCCCTTCAATCCCCTCCAGCAGCAGCTGCTAGTAGACCCCCTCCCGCTCTGCTCTCTACCCCGAGCAGGAGCTCCTCCCTTCGAGCCCATCCTCATCTTCAGCCACGACGGCCATGCCCGTCCCCCTGTATCCAATGCCCGACGGCTCTTCAAGCAAGCCACAACGGCCGCGCCCCCGTATCCACTGCCGGACGGCGATCTCTCTCCCTCCCTAGATTTGCTACTTTGCTCGGATCTGAGAGAAAATCAGTGAATGAACGAACCTGGGATGCAGTGGCGGCGGCGGCGTGGTGGTGGGAGGGAGATTTCCGGACGCAGCCGTTGCCTCCACCAGCGAGTCAGGGAGGGGATCGGGGAGGTGTCGTTCCCCTAGATAGAGGGGAGAGAGAGGGCGATTTGGGGGAGACCAGAAAAACAGGGAGGGGATCGCTGCTGGAGGCGTTTTTTTGCTGTTCTCCCCTAAAATAACGATCGGGGAGGGTTTCGGGGCGCTGCTGGACTTGCTCTAATACACGGAGTAAAAAGGACCGGAGGGACTATATATACTACTCCCCAAATGTTAAATTATGATCTAAATTCTAGTACCGTATGGACTAGACGTAGTACATACGGTGTGGGCCTTTGCGTTGGTACCGACGCGTACGAGTACAACTCGTTTACTTGTCCTTCAAGGACTCTCATGTATTGCCCTCTTATATACCCCATGTAGTCGCACCTCAGACGGTCTGTCGTCTCGTGCTTGTAATACTCCTCCTCATAGTGATCGCACCTTCGTGCGTCCGTGGTTTTCTCCCGCAAGGGTTTCCACGTAAAAATCCGTGTCTCTTTGTCTCGTTTATTCTCGTTATTATCTAACAAGTGGTATACAGAGCCAAGTTACAGATACGAGATTTGAGACGAGAGAATTAGGGTTGCGCGCCGCCGCCGGCATGTGACCAGGCGATCCGAGGCAGGATCGATTTCCGCGTGCTGCTAGTCTGTACGACGCCGAGACCGACAACAGTCCGTACGCGTTCATATCAGCAAGGGAGCAGCCGCTTTCTCCGATCAACCGAGACGCTGCTTCAAGTCTCGAGGGCATCACGTGTGGTGCTGCTTCCCCCGATCGTGACGTGAAGACAGAAGCCAAGTACTACTAGTACTCACTTTTTTTCCAAGATCGATCTTGGTAGTAGCCTTGCTACTTTTCACGTGAAGGCAAAGTTAACAATCAGTACTACGTGCCACGTGAAGTCATCCACGTCAGATTTTTTTTGTCTTTGGTTGCTACGTGCACACGAGTATACTACCAGGTGCTATCTGTTTTAGTTTTTGATTCGCATATTAAATTATGTCAAGAATTTTTTCTACCGGCTTGTACTACTTTGTGTACACAGATTTAATCTACTCATGGCATCCATGAAGTACAATTTTCCGCTGCTGGACCGTGACACAAGGTTTACCCTATGGCAAGTCAAGATGCGGGCGTTGTTGGCACAGGCCGACTATGATGTAGCACAGGATAGTTTTGGGAAGAACCGAATTCAAGATTGGACTGATGAGGAGAAAAGAATTGATTGTAAGGCTTTGTCACAAATTCAACTCCATTTGCATAATAATATTTTGCAGGAAGTTTTGAGTGAGAAAACTGTCGCCGCTCTATGGTTAAAGCTGGAAGGGATTTGCATGACTAAGGATCTCACCAGCAAGATGCATCTGAAGCAAAAATTATTCCTGCACAGGTTACCCGAGGGAGGTAATGTTTTGAATCATATTTCAGAATTTAAAGAGATCATATCTGATCTAGCTGCAATGGAGGTTAAGTATGAAGATGAAGATACTGCTTTAATGTTACTTTGTTCACTGCCAAGTTCTTATACCAATTTTAGAGACACCATATTATACAGTCGTGATACTCTCACGCTTAATGAAGTTTATGAAGCTTTGAACTCTAAGGAGAAGATGAAATTAATGGTGCCTCATGATGGTTCGAGTTCATCCCAAGTCGAGGGATTATCTGTTCGTGGCAGGACAAAGGAGAAGAACTCCAATAATGGAAACAGAGGCAAAAGTAAAAACGGCTACAGGGGCCGGTCGCAATCCAGAGACAAGAAGTATTGCAGGTATTGCAAGAGAGACGGGCATGACATCTCTGAGTGTTTCAAGTTGCAGAACAAGGAAAAGAGGAAAGGTAACAAACCAGGTGAAAATTCTGCTAACGTTGCTCGTGATGATAGTTCCGATGATGCTCTTGTCGTTATTGCTGGATGTGCTGAGACCAATGATGAGTGGGTACTTGACACTGCATGCACTTTTCATATGTGTCCACATAGAGATTGGTTTAATACTTTTGATTTCACTACTGCTGCTGGTTCCGTTTTGGGTTTTGATAATTCACCATGCAAGATTGAAGGCATAGGTTCTATTCGAATCAAGATGTTTGATGGCATAATCAGAACTTTGACAGATGTTCGGTATATTCCGAAGATGAAGAGAAATCTTATTTCTATGAGTGCCCTTGATGCAAAGGGGTACAAGTATTCAGGTGGAGATAGTGTTTTGAAAGTCACCAAAGGTTCCCTTATTGTGATGAAAGGTGACTTAAGTTCGACCAATGGTCTTTATTACCTTCGAGGTTCTACCGTTTCAGGTAACGCTACTCTAGTTGTTTCAAAGAATTCTGATTGTGATGCTGCTAACCTTTGGCATATGCGTCTTGGACATGTGAGTGAACTTGGTTTAGCAGAGTTAAATAAGAGAGGTCTTCTTGATGGATATGAACCTGGTAAATTGAAATTTTGTGAGCATTGTATCTTTGGCAAGCACAAGAGGGTGAAGTTCAATACTTCGACTCATACAACTGAAGGTATTCTTGATTATGTGCATTCTGATTTATGGGGACCATCTCGCAAGAAGTCACTAGGTGGTGCTAGCTACATGCTGACTATTATTGATGATTATTCAAGAAAAGTTTGGCCTTATTTCTTGAAGCATAAATATGAAGCATTCTCAGCTTTTAAGGAGTGGAAGATTATGGTTGAAAGACAAACTGAAAGGAAGGTAAAAATACTTCGGACTGATAATGGTATGGAATTCTATTCTAAGGAATTTAAGAATTATTGCAAGTCTGAAGGCATTGTCAGACATTACACCGTTCCTTATACTCCTCAACAAAACGGTGTTGATGAGCTATGAACAGGACCATTATTTCCAGAGCCCGTTGCATGTTGTCCAATGCAGGTTTGCATAGGCGTTTTTGGGCTGAGGCCGCTTCCACTGCTTGTTATCTCATTAATCGTTCACCATCTATTGCTCTTAATAAGAAAACTCCAATTGAGGTATGGTCTGGTTCACCTGCTGATTATTCACAGTTGAGAGTTTTTGGTTGCACTGCTTATGCTCATGTTGATAACGGAAAGCTGGAGCCTAGGGCTGTTAAGTGCATCTTTCTTGGTTATAAGTCTGGTGTTAAAGGTTTTAAATTGTGGAATCCTGAAACCGAGAAGGTTGTTATTAGCAGAAATGTTATCTTTAATGAATCTGCTATGTTACATGATGTTTCATCTACTAATGTTCCCGTTGAGAGTGAACAACAGCCTACTATTCAGCAGCCTACTATTCAGGTGGAGCATGTTATTGATTCAGGTGATACATCTGGTAATGAAATTGTTGATGCACATGATGAACCCGTCGTTAATGATGATCATGTCACTCCCACTCCAAATCAGCCTATTGTTCCACCCAGTTGGAATCTTGCACATGACAGAGTTATGCGGGGTATTAATAAACCTGACAGGTTAATTGAAGAGTGCAATATTGTTTCTTTTGCTTTATCTGTTGCAGAAGAAATTGAAGGTAATGCTGAGCCTTCTTCATATTCCGAGGCTATTATTTCTGGTGATAGTAATAAGTGGATGACTGCTATGCATGATGAGATGGAATCACTTGAAAAGAATGGCACTTGGAATTTAGTAAAATTGCCTAGAGAGAAGAAACCTATTCGTTGCAAGTGGGTTTTCAAGAGGAAAGAAGGTGTTTCTCCTAATGATGAGACAAGATATAAAGCAAGGTTAGTTGCTAAAGGTTATAGCCAGATTCCAGGTATTGACTATAACGAAGTCTTTTTTCCTGTTGTGAAGCATAGCTCTATTCGCACTTTACTCAGTATTGTTGCCATGCATAATCTTGAGCTTGAACAATTGGATGTTAAAACTGCATTCTTACATGGAGAATTAGAAGAGGATATTTATATGGAACAACCTGAAGGTTTTGTTATTCCTGGAAAAGAAAAGCTTGTCTGTAAGTTAAAGAAATCTCTTTATGGATTGAAGCAATCCCCGAGACAGTGGTACAAGAGATTTGACACCTTTATGCTCTCTCAAGGTTTCAAAAGGTCTAATTATGATAGTTGTGTTTATTTGAAAACTGTCAATGGTTCAACTATTTATTTGCTCCTTTATGTTGATGATATGCTTATTATTGCAAAGAGTATGTCAGAGATTAATGAACTAAAGAAGCAATTGAGTAATGAATTTGAGATGAAGGATTTGGGTGCAGCAAAGAAAATACTTGGCATGGAAATATCCAGAGATAGACCGCCTGGAAAAGTATATCTAAGTCAGAAGGGATATATTGATAAAGTTCTTCGTCGTTTTAATATGCACAATGACAAGCCGGTGAGTACACCGTTAGCTGCACACTTCAAATTGTCATCAGCTTTATGTCCTAAGTCAGATGCAAATATTGAGTACATGTCTAGAGTTCCCTATTCAAGTGTAGTTGGTTCACTTATGTATGCATGGTTTATTCTCGTCCTAACCTATCATATGCATTGAGTGTTGTTAGTAGATACATGGCTAATCCTGGAAAAGAGCATTGGAAAGCAGTTCAGTGGATTTTCAGATACCTGCGTGGTACTTCTAATGCTTATTTACAGTTTGGGAAAACTAGAGATGGACTTGTTGGTTTTGTTGATTCTGATTTTGCTGGTGATTTGGATAAGAGAAGATCGCTCACAGGTTATGTTTTCACCATTGGTGGTTGTGCTGTGAGTTGGAGAGCAACTTTGCAGTCTATTGTGGCATGTTCCACTACTGATGCTGAGTATATGGCTATTTCTGAGGCTTGCAAAGAAGCTATCTGGTTGAGAGGTTTATACACTGAGCTTTGTGGAGATTCATCTTGCCCTACCGTATTTTCTGATAGTCAAAGTGCCATATATCTTACAAAGAATCCAATGTATCATGAGAGGACAAAGCACATTGATGTCAGATTTCATTATATTCGAGATGTTGTTGCTGAAGGCAATTTGAAGGTATGCAAGATAAGTACTCATGATAATCCTACTGATATGATGACAAAGCCAGTTCCGACCAATAAGTTTGAGCTTTGCTCAGGCTAAGTTGGTATTTCTTATTAGTCCTATGGACTTTGACGCACAAGGTGTTTATGCTGATTTGGATGGAGTTATTCACTTTCTTCGACTACTGGAGGGAATTTGGATCAAGGTGGAGATTGTTAAATTATGATCTAAATTCTAGTACCGTATGGACTAGACGTAGTACATACGGTGTGGGCCTTTACGTTGGTACCGACGCGTACGAGTACAACTCGTTTACTTGTCCTCCAAGGACTCTCATGTATTGCCCTCTTATATACCCCATGTAGTCGCACCTCAGACGGTCTGTCGTCTCGTGCTTGTAATACTCCTCCTCATAGTGATTGCGCCTTCGTGCGTTCGTGGTTTTCTCCCGCAAGGGTTTCCACGTAAAAATCCGTGTCTATTTGTCTCGTTTATTCTCGTTATTATCTAACATCAAAGTTACAAAGTTGAGACACTTATTTTGAAACGGAGGGAGTACTATCTATCGAGTAGTATCCTCGTTGGGTCTTCAGGAGACGAAAATTGATCAAACCTTCACCTCTGAATTCTTGAAATCGTATTCTCTGATCCTGGTTTAAAGCAACCTTGAGGCTGTTTTAGGAGTGAATTTGCCCCTGATGTCTCCCTCCATGGGGTGCGGCATGAGCTAGTCGCCGCCGCCGAGCTTCGCAAAATACGGCAGGAGCTCGTCGTCATGAACGGTGGGAACCCTCCGGGACACGACATCAACGGAGGCAAGGGAGATGTCTGAGCTTTGGCCCGAGGACGACATGGTGTTCCGCATATGGAGCGCGCGACGCCAACGTGCACAACACCAACTTAAACGTCTCCTACGCATGGGGCGAGGCGGTGCTCCGCTTGCTGCTGTCGCTGCGCGCTGCCGTAATTCAAATCAGGTCATTACCCGCACCAAGGGTAGGTTCTCGTGTTGCTCATCATGCTACATCAAAAGGCAGTTGCACACCACTGTATACTTACATCCATGCAAAATTGCAGACACCACTAAACTAACTCTAACTAGAATAGGCTGGACAGCTAATTAACGATCATTGGCCACACAACGTACACTTATTACAAGCCGACTCAAATACAAAGAAATAGTTTGAACAGTAGTACAAATAGGCTACCACACTATCTGATTACTTGTAGCAGGGAGATTCGGATGTTGACACCCGCGCGTCTTTCTCGGTACACGGAGAGCCACCTTGCACGGTCGCGGTCAAGCTTCCTCCGGCAGCACCAATCAACGCCGGCTCCTCGGCCGCCACCGACGACGACGGCTGTGCCTGCCCGTTCTCGCCGGGCAGCCCCGCCTGGGCACGGCAGAGAGGGCACGTCGTCCTGGTGCGCAGCCAGGCGTCGACGCACTCCAAGTGGAACAGGTGGCCGCAGTTGGGCAGCTCCCGAGCCTGGTCTCCGTCGGCGAGCTCGGCCAGGCACACAGCGCACTCAGCCCTCGCGGCTGCGCCGCTCTCCTTCCGGTACGCGGTGACCGGCAGCGCCGAGAGAGCGGACGCGTCCAACCCGTGCCGCCGGCTGCCGATCATGCCAACGGACCGGAGGATGCCGCCGGCGAGGCCGTGGCCGCCGCTTCTGCGTGAGCGAGTGATCATCAGGTAAACCATGAGAGGGATGACGACGACGACGACGGTGATCATCAGGAGGACCAAAGAGACGGTGAGCGCGAGGCGGGCGCTGAAGTTGTAGGTCGCCTGCGGCACATACGGCTCGGCGGCACCCGGCGCGCCGGCCACTGGGTTCCCTGACATGGCACGGCTCGACAAGCTCTCTGGCTGGTACTACAAATCAAGTACACTAGGAAAACAATGTGAAAGTGCAGAAGGATTTATCTCAGAGCTTAGCTTGGGCAAGACGCTGCTCGTGTCAACTGTGGTGTCAGTGTCACATACACTAGGATATGTTTGATGCGACGCTGACACACGGGGTGACGAGGAACAAATTGTCACTGAGACGATCATTGTTCCTTTGGATTAATTTGAGCGGCGCGGTTTGACTAAAAGGCATTTTTAAGGCTTACCCGAGCTTTCGGTAAACAGAGAATTTTCTCCCATCTCCAGCGGACCCTTAAACCGCGGAACTGAAAATGCGTTTTTCAGCTCGTGGAAAACGTATTTTAAGGGTTGATTTAAGCTGCGGCCGAACAGATCCCACAAATTTAAACGGGAAACCCGAATATTCGCTTATATTTTTTTCCCATGCCTTCTTCTTCCTCGCCCCCTGTGTCCACGGTCAGCTAGAGATGCTCTGAACATGCATATGTACATTTGATTTCGACAAATTTAACGCATGCGCACGACGCGTACGTACGTTCATCCGTGCAGCACTAGTGCACCACGACTCAGTCGAGTGCCGAGACCCCTGAGACGGCGAGCGTGCCGGCGGCGGCGAGCCCCGCGGGCTAGCGTGGCGGGCATGAGCACCAGACTGAAAAGAAGGACGAGAGGCGCCGTCGAGATGGACGGGCGGCGGCGGCGGTCCGAAGGGGTGGGGCGGCTTCCTGGATGAGCAGGGCGGCGGCTGGGGACAGACGGGGCGACGGCCGGGAGCGAGCCATGAAGGTTCCGATGGCAGTTGGACTCCCGTCAATGGTCTTTTGCATAATACAGGGCACCCTCGGGTTGGCTCCGTAATCCTTATTTTCAGAGGTTCAGTGGGGATGTTTTCCGCGCCCCTTAAAAAAATTTACAGGTCGGAGTCGTTTACGGGTTCTATTCATGTTGTTTTTTCTGCCTAAAACTGTAAACTGGCAGTTATTTTACAGTTTTCTGTGTTTTAAAGGGTCCTAGAGATGCTCTAAGCTTGTCAAGTTTAATGGGCTAATATGAACGGTGTGGGTGGCATTTCACGTTATATTGTGATAGGCACTATATAGCATGTAATGGTGCTCTACATATATGTAATTAAAATAAAAGGGTACACATCAATGCACCCACAATAAGTTTTTATTTGCTCCCGTAAAAAAACTTTTCGTTTGCTCTAGACATGTGCCGTTTACTTGTAGGGTTTGTTTGACTCGAAGAAATTTCATAGCAATTTTAGAGGTTCCATTTCTTAGGATTTATTCTTCTATAAAGCTTGTTTGATTTATAGGAGTGGAAATGATAGGAATTTTCCCATGGTCTGCTTTGCATACAACTCCAAACGAACAATTCCATTGTGTCCAACCTCATAATTTTCTTTGTTTTTGTGACAACTCTGGCTTGCACCTAACGCTTTGGGAAATTTCCTCCGTATTTTCTTGATGCAACCAAACAACTTCTATTATCTTTGACTTCCCATGACATCTAAATCTATGATTACCACTGACACGGTCGGTTATTGTTCCTGTGGATTAATTTGATCGGCGTGGTTTGACTACAAGGCATTTTTAAGGCTATCTGAGCTGTCGGTACACAGAGAATTTTCTGCCGTGTAAACTTGTCCAAGTTTGGTCAGATGAATGGTGTGCGTGGGCGGCATTTCACGTTATAATATGATAGACAAGAGCATATATGTAATAGTACTCTACATGTCCCTAGTAAAATAAAAATGTGTACATCAATGCACCCACAATAACTTTTCATTTGGTCTAGACATGTGTGGTTTACTTGTAATATCTGTTTGGTTCAAAGAAATTCCGTAGGAATTTGAGAGGATTCCATTTCTTAGGATTTTTTTATCTATAAAGCTTGTTTGGTTTATAGGAATGAAAACCACACTAATTTTCTTATGGTCTGCCTTGCTTAACAAATCCAAAGGAAAAAGTCCATTGAGTCCAACCTCATAATTTTCTTCTATTTTGTCACAACTCTGGCACGCGCCTAATGTTGGGAAAGTTCCTCCATGTTTTCTATGCACTCAAACAACTTATATTATTTCTAACTTCCGGCGTTTTTGATTCCTATAGGATTCAACATGACATGGACATGACATCCAAATTCTATGTTTTTTCATATTTCTGTTTTTTTAATCACATGAACCTGAGAGCCCCTAACCTTTTTGTTTTGCAGCATCGCACTGGTATTTTTCAAAGGACTTTTATAACTACCAAACGTTCGGATTTAAGCAATAGGCAAGAACGATCCTTATTTCACTCTAGTTATATACATGCATGCATTAGAATGACTAATTTTCTTTTCACGTGCACTATTCCCTTTAATTACATGCATATGTGCACTAGAAGACGAAAAACTGATGTCACCTAGATTCTTTTTTTTTCAAACTTTGAAATGTTTTGTAGCTTAAACCGTCGCTCCGATTAAAAAAACGTCTTCGCAAAAAAAAAAACCGTCTCGACGAGATCTTCAAAACTAGATCCCAGGTTGATATGTTCTGATGACTTTTTTTTGGATCAAAAAGTTACCACATCTGGGCTACGTAAGTTATCACGTCCGTCGTACATAAGTTACCATGTCATTTACATAGAAGTAACTGGGAGTATATTTTCGACAAACTTTTATCATGGGTTCAAAAAATGATTATGGTGTTTGCAGTGAGTTATTAGCTTTGTTGTGTATATTACCATGTTGCACAAAAGTTATCGGGGCTATTTTTTCATTAATTTTCATTCCCTCTGTCAAAAAATTACCTCGATATTTGTATATGAGTTATCAGCTCCGATGTGCGTATATTATCATGTTGTTTACATATGAGTTATTGGGAGGTACTTTTTAACAACATTTTTCCCTGGTCAAAAAGTTACCACGGCCGGATAGAGTAAGTTATCAGCTCTATTGTATGTATATTACCATGTTATTTACACACAAGTTATGAAGTTATTTACACACCAGGGTCAAAAGTTACCGTGGGGTTTGTAGTGAGTTATCAACTTTATTTTTGTGTATAATACCGTGTTATTTGCACAGAAGGTTCCGTGAATATGT
>NC_041389.1:666408498-666413465 GCF_002162155.2 Triticum dicoccoides | reverse complement strand
AGTGCTTCTCTTACCATGATATTTCCACAAACGTTACCGAGGTTATCTTTTGCAAAAAAAAAATCCTCAGGTTCAAGTTATCATGATGTTTGTAACTAAGTTATCATGTATATGATTCGTTATTACCATGATGTTTATACAAAATGTTACCGGGGTATATTTTTGACAACTTTTTCCCTTCAGGTCAAAGTTGTCGCTAAGTTATCAGGTTTGCCATGTAGAAATTACCGTGTTGTTTACACATAAATTATCGGGGAGATGTTTTAATAATTTTTTCACTCCAGTCGAAGTTACCATGACATTTATGCGTAAGTTATCGGATCCCAGGTGCACAAATTACCATGGCATTTCCACAGAAGTTATCGGGGTATTAAGCAAGATGTTCAACAAAGCTCCTAAAAATCAATACATTCGCCAAATAAGTTCTAAAATTCAAAGGGGTGAATGGATAAGCGTTGTTGGTTCACCGATTCACTAGGTTCGGGTAAAAACGTACTTAAGTGCTAAAAAATGGGAAACAGAATTAAGTTGTTCGTGTGCAAACGAAGTAGAGTATACCTGTTAAATAGCATATTTGCTTTTTTTACATCAACACAAAGAACCTAGGTGAGGTGGCTAACTAGATGAGTACTTTGATAAGAGGTACAAAGTTCGAATCCTGCTCTTCACAATAGTTTTGCACTTTAATCAAAGTACTCGAGGAAGCAGAGGAAGAAATTGAAATCAGATCCAATCTAATCACCGAACAGAGTTAACTAAGGTGGTTAGTTGGGAGATGTCCCGAACTACAGGTGGGAGGTTCGATTCCCATCACCGTAGCTTTTTTGCATGGAAATGGAGAACGAGGAAAGAGTTGTGGGAAGTGGAGAGAGAACAAGGAGAGAGTTGATCTCGATCGCGAAGGAATATCGAGTCGGTCGTATCTATTATAAAGATGAGAACGTTCGGAAGTTACATTTGCCGTTTTTCAAAAGTATACAAGTGTGACAAAACCACAAGCCATTTTTCATCATATACCCTAACAGTTGCATAAAACTAAAAACCATATACGCAACTTGTTTTTTACCCACAAAAATTTATAATAGATGACCAACATATGTGTTTGTGATAAAAAAACATGGTTGTCCTATAAACTGGCTTTTCATGATACAAAGGTTTTTTTCTTCCAAAACTACAAGTGCATGACCTCAAAATTGTGATGACGGCAAATGTTTCTTTTAGTGATATACAAGTAACTATATAATTTTTTTTGCGAGAAACTTCCAATCTATTCATCTTCAATCATGGCAATACAACAAACAGTAGAAATAATAAAAATTACATCCAGATTCGTAGACCACCTAGTGACGACTACAAGCACTGAAGCGAGCCGAGGGCGCGTCGGCTCATTGTCCCTCCCTTGTTGGAGCCAGACACAACTTGTTGTAGTAGACAGTCAGGAAGTCGTCATGCTAAGGCACCATACACTAGTAGAAAAGGGGGCAATGGTCCAGACCGGGTCAGCCCATTAGTCCCGGTTCAATCCAGAACCGGGACCAATGGGGGCATTGGACCCGGTTCGTGAGCCCCGGGGGCCGGCCGGGCCACGTGGGCCATTGGTCCCGGTTCGTCTGGACCTTTTGGTCCCGGTTGGTGGGACGAACCGGGACCAATGTGCCTTGGTCCTGGCCCACCACCATTGGTCCCGGTTGGTGGCCTGAACCGGGACCAAAAGGCTTCCCTTTATAAAGATGAGAACGTTCGGAAGTTACATTTGCCGTTTTTCAAAAGTATACAAGTGTGACAAAACCACAAGCCATTTTTCATCATATACCCTAACAGTTGCATAAAACTAAAAACCATATACGCAACTTGTTTTTTACCCACAAAAATTTATAATAGATGACCAACATATGTGTTTGTGATAAAAAAACATGGTTGTCCTATAAACTGGCTTTTCATGATACAAAGGTTTTTTTCTTCCAAAACTACAAGTGCATGACCTCAAAATTGTGATGACGGCAAATGTTTCTTTTAGTGATATACAAGTAACTATATAATTTTTTTGCGAGAAACTTCCAATCTATTCATCTTCAATCATGGCAATACAACAAACAGTAGAAATAATAAAAATTACATCCAGATTCGTAGACCACCTAGTGACGACTACAAGCACTGAAGCGAGCCGAGGGCGCGCCGGCTCATTGTCCCTCCCTTGTTGGAGCCAGACACAACTTGTTGTAGTAGACAGTCAGGAAGTCGTCATGCTAAGGCACCATACACTAGTAGAAAAGGGGGCAGTGGTCCAGACCGGGTCAGCCCATTAGTCCCGGTTCAATCCAGAACCGGGACCAATGGGGGCATTGGACCCGGTTCGTGAGCCCCGGGGGCCGGCCGGGCCACGTGGGCCATTGGTCCCGGTTCGTCTGGACCTTTTGGTCCCGGTTGGTGGGACGAACCGGGACCAATGTGCCTTGGTCCTGGCCCACCACCATTGGTCCCGGTTGGTGGCCTGAACCGGGACCAAAAGGCTTCCCTTTAGTCCCGGTTCAAGCCACGAACCGGGACCAACTAATTGCCTATATATACCCCTCGCCCGCAGGCAGAGCACTCTCACTGCTCTGTTTTTCGTGGCCGGCGAGGAGAGAGCTTTGTGGTGCTCTAGCTCACCTCATATGCACACCATGTGTTCGATGGAATGCCTGAGCCACACTACTTAAGCTTTCTCCTCTCCAAGCTCGACCTCCAAGCTCCATTTTCCTCAATATTTGTCTAGGTTTAGCGGCCCGTCACGTCCCGTCCCCGTCTTCACCGCCGTCGATCGCCCGCGCCGATCTCGTCGCCGGCACCACCGTGGTGAGCCTCTTGTTCTTATCTTCTTTCTAAAAGGAAAAAAAAATTCTTGTATGTTTATATAGATACTTGTATAATTTTCTTACTTTTATTATTGCATCTTATATAGTGTGATGGTTTTGGTATCCGCCCCCGTCGGCCCTCGTCCTGTCTATGATTCGGATGTGGTATATATTATCTTTTCATAACTATTGGTTCATCTATTGTTTATGACAGTTATGCCGACCAACGTGACATAGATTTTATATATCTAGGAGGTTGTTGAACCGGAAATTCCAACCGACCCTATTGTCGAGAGGTTAAATTTAGTTGAAGAAGAAAACAATTTCTTGAAGGAAAAAATTAGAAAAATTGAGGAGGAGAAGATGATATTGGAGTTGCATGTTGCGGATGTCGTGGATGATCACAAGATCAAGATGGATGCAATGCGCTTGAAGATTAGAAAGATTAGAAAATATGCCATTCATACCGAGGCTTGGTATCATTATGCTGTTGGATCAGTTGTTACATTGGTTGCGATGATGATCACATTTTTTTTCGCATTGAAATGTTTTACATAGTTTAAATGTATGGTTTAATTAATTTAGATGCTCTGCAGAGCTTTATGTTGTTAGATGAGAACTATGTATGTACTTTGGTTTTAATGTGATGATGAACTTCTATTAATTTGGTCACTTAATTATCTATTCATGATGTTACCCAAGCGAAGAAAAAGTGAAGAAAATGACACAAGCGAAGAAAAAGTGAAGACTTTCTCCCGCAACTATTATGATGATACCATGCCAACTTTGTAACACATGAGTATGATACCATTGTCCGTTTTGTACATGCACATGCTATGTGGGTGAATTTATGATACCATGCCAACTTTCAACTTTTTCATAGTTTATTTGAAATGCTTTAATGTCTTATGGTTCGGCCCTCGTAATAATTAAAAATAGCAACAATAAGTATTTTGTTGTAAGTAGAAACAAAATAAAATAAATAAAGCAAGAAAAAACAAAAAAACAAAAAAAGTGTTTTCAAATTTGAAAACTAATGGCACTAACAGAAAGTTTATAATTTTTCTAAAACTAAAAGCAAAAAGAATTAAAAAATAAAGCAAAAAACAAAAGAAAATAAATAATGCAGAAAACAAAACAAAAAACAATTAAAAATAGCAACAATAAGTATTTTGTTGTAAGTACAAACAAAATAAAATAAATAAAGCAAGAAAGAAAACAAAAAACAAAAAAAGTGTTTTCAAATTTGAAAACTAATGGCACTAACAGAAAGTTTATAATTTTTCTAAAACTAAAAGCAAAAAGAATTAAAAAATAAAGCAAAAAACAAAAGAAAATAAATAATGCAGAAAACAAAACAGAAAAACTGGAAAACAATTAAAAATAGCAACAATAAGTATTTTGTTGTAAGTAGAAACAAAATAAAATAAATAAAGCAAGAAAGAAAACAAAAAAATGCCTCCTACTGGGCCCCCATGGCCTGAATACGACTAGAAACCATACCATGGGCCAGGATTCAGGCCCGCAGTAGGCCCAGAAGGCCCATCAGGCAAAGCAGTAGCAAATAGGCCCGCAAGCCTACGGTGGAGAGGAGCTCGAGAGGGGTGCGGCAGTGGGGCTTATAAACCACTGCGCGCCCCTCTCAACTAGTGAGGTGGGACTAAACTTTGGCCCCGACGCGGGCAGCACAGGGTCCTTTGGTCCCGGTTGGTGGCGCCAACAGGGACTAAAGGGGGGCATTGGTACCGGTTCGTGGCACCAACCGGTACCAATGCCCACCCTTTTGTCCCGGTTGGTGCCACCAACCGGGACCAAAGGTCGCCGCTTCCCGCCCTTTGGGCTGCTGAAAAGAGGCCTTTGGTCCCGGTTGGTGGTACCAACCGGGACTAAAGGGGCATTAGTCCCGGTTGGATTCACGAACCGGGACCAATGCTCTTGCTATATATACAGCACTTAGGAAAATTTGACGAACACATCGCCAGTTGCCCCTGGCCCGCCCGACGACGCCGAGCTCATCGACGCCGCTAGGCTGCCTAGATCGACGTTGTCCGCTGCCCTGACACCGCCCGCCGCCCAGACGCCGTCCGCGCGCCGCCCCGACGCCGTCCGCGCGCCCCCGTCGTCGCCCCTGCC
>NC_041389.1:666355899-666407675 GCF_002162155.2 Triticum dicoccoides | reverse complement strand
TATCCATCTGTACCATGTTTGAATAATAATTGACATGTTGTAAATATTTGCAGAAACTATGGAGCACTCCCGAGACAAAGCAACAGAAGCGATGTTGGGGCACATAATCGCACAAGGAAGTGATGAAGTTGCGTCATATCTCAACGACACCGATGGTCAGCTGGAAGGACTGGGTGAAGAAGAGGGCTATGTTCATGATGGCTTCGGCCCATTAATGCCTGTACAAGAAGAGGGCTATGTTCATGATGGCTCCGGTGACACAATGGAGGTACAAGAAGGAGACCGTGCTGACTGCTCCGGTGACCGAACCGAGTCCGGCCAGGTATATATATATTAGTTAAGCCCGTGCTGACTAGTTAATTGATGCATCCATTGTTTTGGTATATGTATACATATTAATTACTCTCGTCTTTCTTCCTTTTAATTTCTAGCCCTCCGGATCGAGCACAACTTCGGTAAGGAGACGAGGCCCGAAGAAAAAGTTGAGCTCGGATGAAAGGTTTGAGATCATAGAAATCGCGCCCGGCGGCGAACCGATTGAACCCATCCGGACAAAGAACGCATTTTCTGCTCAGTGCGGGGTTCTTGTTAGGGACAAGATCCCGATCAGCATCCAGCAATGGTGTAAGCCTAAGGACGACCCTGAGGTGTCTTATGTCAATGATATGCAGAAAGAAGATCTTTGGACTCAGCTGAAGGAAAATTTCACCCTACCGCCAGAGGAGGATCCAGAGAAGCCAGTTAAAGAGCAATTAATCAAGTCTTGTGCTCTTAAGAAGATGGCAACCCTATTCAGGAGGTGGAGGAAAGCATTGAACCATTTTGTCGGAAAAAAAGACACCAGAATTCATCGGAAAATATGAGAAGATCAAAGATCACCGGCCTGCATTTGTGGCCCACAAGACATCGGAAAAGAGTAAGAAGATGTCGGCGACGAACAAGCAAAATGCTGCGAAGAAGAAGCTTCACCATCGCACGGGGTCAGGTGGCTACCTCAAAGCCCGGCCTAAGTGGTCCAAGGAGGAGAATGATCTGCTTGAAAAAGGGATCGAACCAGAGACAATGAGATGGCCAGACTGTTGGCGGACTTGGTTCTTTGGGGCTGGGGAACCTCGGACCCTGTATCAGGGGAGTGCCGTTGGACGGACGAGCAACTGCAAATACCCCTCAAGAACCTTCGACACTATATCAATGCAGCGCAGCAAGGGACGTTCGTTCCAGACAGGGAGAAGGACGAGCTCACAATGGCCCTCGGGAATCCTGAGCACCCTGGACGGACACGAGGCACGCCAGGCTCCATTTCGTGGAAGGTTGGTTTTCCGGACGCAGGGGGTTACAAAACCCACGAGAGCAGGAAGAAACTGGAGCAGGGCGAACTGCAGGCGCTGCACAAAAGGGTAATGGGGCTAGAGGAACGAGAAGAGGAACGAGAAGCAGCAGATCGCAGCAAACGACCTGCCGAAGCTTCCCCCGAAGCTACCCCGCCATCTCAGCGGAGAAGTAGCGTGGCTTCCACCGAGCTGCTTCAGCTGGAGCATGTCTTGACGGCTCCTGCCAGCTATCCCGTGGATGCTATCACGGAGTCTCAACATTGCCACATTATGGCGTGATGGATGAATTGGAAGGTCAAGGCGGTTGTTGGCTCTGTTTATCCTACTGGATCCGGAGCAACTTATCACTGCTGGCCGATTCCAGAAGGATATGCTAAGGTGATGGTGGATGAAATAACGGAGGGATTTGAGGACCTCCTGCTTGACCACCCTACCGGTGAAGGGGAGACTAGGCTGGCTTCTGCTCTGAAGACTCCATGCCTATGGCGGAAGGAGCTCATCAACCTTCCGAACTGGACGCCTCCGCCTCCTCCTCCTCCTCCTCCGGCGAGTCAGGGCACTCCGCCTCCTCCATCGCCTCCTCCTCCGGCGAGTGACGATCAGGGCACGTGTGGCGGCACTCCGCCTCCTTCTCCGGCGCGTGGCGGCACTCCGCCTCCTTCTCCGTCTGCGCCGGCGCTCCCGAGCAGCCAGCAGCCTCCTCCTTCTCCACCTCGCTAGCAAGGGCAGAAGAGACCCGCCGCCGCCCCGACTGCTCCGGCGCGTCGTACTCCTTCTCCTCCGCCTCGTAAGCAAGCACAAAACAAGACAGACGCCGCAGCCGCTCCATCTGCTCCGGCGTCTAGCAGCACAACCAGAGGCGGGAGGCAATACAGATACGGTCCACCTCTCAAGCCTCTAGAGAAGTTACCGTACGAGAGGACTGAGGAGGAAAACGATATGATTGTGCGGACCCACGTGAAGGAGTTCTTTGAAGGGGTGAAAGCAAAGAGACATCCAGCTCCGGAGGAGAAGGTAGATCCGGTGAAAGCAAAGCGCACTATTGATGCCCTAAGGAAACCACCAAAGTGTCCACCGAGAACCAACTATCAGCGCATTACTGAACAGACATATCTCCAATCCCAGCGGTCGGGAACTACTGTCAGTGATAAAAGGTTAAAAGAACGAGCAAAGGGGAAAAAAATTGCCCAGCTTGGTGAACAAGCACAGCAATCGTGCCCCCCGCTCAATGTGTCTAATGCTCCAGGGACGGTGGCCGGTTATGGCAATCTTGCAGATTACCTGCCTGACGATCAACTTCCTGATTTCTTGGAGGTGGATAAACACAGATACGAGTACGGGAAGCCTCTCGTCAAAGATGAAAAATCTCTGACAACAATGATGCGAAGATTCCATAATTGGTACATGGAAACCTGCAGAGAGTCTGGGGGGACGAATGCTTTGTATCTGAATATTAAAGAGGAGCACGACCTCGTTGCAACTGATCTGTTGACTGTTCCATTTGATGAGTTCTTCGCATTCTTCAGTCAAAAGGCCCTCGATAAACTAATGGTCTTTTGCTACTATCTGTAAGTACTATTTCTATCATTAAGTCTCTATATATAGCTCGGCTCTTTCATTTCATGTATTTATAATTAATTATCCTCAATATATTATGCAGATTGAAGACCGTCGAGTGCAAAAAACAAGAAATTTATGATATTGGGTTCATTAGCACAAATATCATAGATGAATTTCTGGTTAAAAAGGACGTCAAAGAGGCCGAGGACAACTTGCTACGATCGTTGATAAAAAATCAAAACAAAGATACCATACTCTTTCCTTACAACGGCAAGTGAGTGTTACTGTCGTGTGCATATTCGGTTTCCCTTATTACTCGAGCGAGGTTATAGTAATGTAATTGATGAGTTATGCATGCGTGCGCAGGTACCACTATGTTCTTCTGGAGATTAAGCTTGAGCGGGGACTAGTAACCGTCTTAGACTCGAGACGAAAAGATCCCAAAACCTATGCGGACATGATTGAATTGCTCAACAAGTAAGTTCAATCGATCATTATCGCACCATATCGGCAACTTTTTATTCATTTCCTGATATCTCAAGTAATAATAATTATTTTCTTTGTCTTGCAGGGTTTGGAAACAGTTCACTGCAGAAGCTCCGGGACTGCCGAAGGAGCTGCGATATACATACCCGAAAGTAAGTACTACTGGCTAGCTAGTTGCATGCATCTCCCGTTGATTCTATAGCTATACTTTCATCAATGCCATTTATAATGCTTCATTATCAGTTTGATTGACCTCTATTTCTCGTATAGTGCTTGTGGCAGGAACAAGGGAATGATTTCTGTGGATACTACGTGTGCGAGTTCATCCACAACGCGACTTTGAAAAACAAGCGGGGCTACTCTAAAAGACAATACGAAGTGCGTAAGCAATAATATTCACAATTTCATTTTATTACACCATCATTTCTGCTGAGTTTCATTCATATATATGTATTATTTAACCCCCTTCTTCAAATTAGACGTGGCAGATGTGGAATGAACTCCAAGAACCAGATCGCATGAAAGCAATTCAAGAGGAATTGGCGGGATTCTTTCTTGACCACGTCATCAATAAAGCCGGAGAATACCATGTGGAAATTGATTTCAATTGCTAGGGGATTGTAATTAAGAGATCTTATACATATTGTACATGTATGTAGCCAATAGTGTCGGATACATGATATGAAAACTTGTTGTTCGACCAATCTCTCGGAGAAGGAGAGGTCGATCGATCACTTCTCTCGGTATGCATGATGAACTTCTGTACTCAATGGTTCTCTCGATCACTTATGTGTATATAGTACGTAGCGTCGACCAAGCACGGACATAAGAGAGGACACTTCTCTCTATTAATTAGCTAACTAACACAATATATGAAACACCTAAATTAACCCCCCAAAACCCCCAACCCCCCTGAGGGAGTCCTGGATTAGGGGGTGTCCGGATGGCCGGACTATGACCTTTGGCCGGACTCCCGGACTATGAAGATACAAGATTGAAGACCTCGTCCCGTGTCCGGATGGGACTTTCCTTGGCGTGGAAAGCAAGCTTGGCGATACGACATGAAGATCTCCTCCCATTGTAACCGACTCTGTGTAACCCTAGCCCTCTCTGGTGTCTATATAAACCAGAGAGGTTTAGTCCATAGGACGAACAACAATCATACCATAGGCTAGCTTCTAGGGTTTAGCCTCTCTGTTCTCGTGGTAGATCAACTCTTGTAATACCCATACCATCAATATTAATCAAGCAGGAGTAGGGTTTTACCTCCACCGAGAGGGCCCGAACCTGGGTAAAAACATCGTGTCCCTTGTCTCCTGTTACCATCCGCCTAGACACACAGTTTGGGACCCCCTACCCGAGATCCGCCGGTTTTGACACCGACATTGGTGCTTTCATTGAGAGTTCCTCTGTGTCGTCATTAACAGGAAGGATGCCGCACCCCGTGTTTAAAGACGGCGCTATTGCTAAAGGAGCTTTGGCTGTCGGCCAAACTCTCAGATAGGCAGTTTTTTGATGACCGCTTGTTCGGCCGCTGCACCGGCGATAACCTCTCGGGTCTCCAGATCAGCTCGGAACTCGCCGAGCAGTTAGATCCGATGGAGCTCTCTTCCCTAAACGAGCTCCTGGATCACATCGCCGCCCTGGGAGTCGCTACAGATTACGACCAGATTGGGCTTAAACCCGATCAGAGAGAGATCGGCTCTCCCCAGGTCACCCACCATGTTGAAGCGGTGGAAGAACAATGCGGCGAATCCCCACCCATCCTAAGGACCAGATGTGTCCGGATTCCCAACCCCTCCAAGCCGGACTGCCGCGGAGGGGAGGACGTCGCCCAAGCCCCGAACCTAAAGTCAGGCAGCAGGCCGGACTCATTGAACAACATCCAAGAAAATAAGCTTCCGAATTCGGAATTCTCTTGGCCCTTGAGTCTTAGATCGGGCGAGGTTCCGGATTTAAATCCACCCGCCCACCCAAATATAAGGGACTTATCCCAAATACGGCAAGAGCCCGGGGAAACAGTACATCACTACTGGGCCAGATTCCTCCTGGTTATGAACAGGATAAAGGACTGCCGTGAGGAGGACGCAATTTCGTTCTTCTGTAACAACTGCACGGACATCGGAATCCTCAACGCCATAAGTCGCCGCGAAATTACATGCTTCGCCGACTTGACATCCATAGTACGAAGTATTGTGCGACAGAAAGCGTTCGGAAAACCGAAACGAAATTCTGGGATAATCCGACCCTGAATACAATCTCAGTCCGAAACAAAAGGGCGCATTATCGCCAGGCACCTGAGGCAAACCGCAAAAAACAAAAACCCTCTATAGGGTATGGGACCGTACTTGAGGGATGGCTCAATGGACCCTGTAAAATTCATAGTTCAGGGTAAGTCGCACCAACTCATAGCCTTAGAGCATGTTGGATACTCCAGCAGGTGGCCAAGAGTGGTGAGGAGCTTTCAACTCCGGAACCCGTAGAGCAACACCCCAGAAACGCCAGTACAGTGTCAACAGTCTTCGAGACTTTCACATCAAACAATGCGAGGAAGCGAATGCTCCGCAGCCTTGCCGAAGTCTACCAAGTAGCAACAATAAATCCATGGAGTGACACGGCTATTACTTTTAATGCCAGTGACGAACCTAAATTCCGGCCAGCCCGAGCACCAGCTGCACTGGTCCTCAGTCCGATAGTGGACGGCTTCCGGCTTATAAAGGTACTCATGGACGGTGGCAGCGGATTGAACCTCATCTATGAGGAAACACTTCGAAAAATGGAAATAGACTGGAGCCGCATTGAGCGAAGCAACACAACCTTTAGAGGAATAATCCCCAGCGGGGAAGCATGCTGTTCAGGGAAAATCACACTGGACGTGGTGTTCGGCACGCCGGATAATTATAGATCCGAGGAGGTCACATTTGAAGTGGCCCCGTTCAGTAGCGGATACCACGCTCTGTTAGGGCGAGAAGCATTCACAATTTTTCAAGCTATACCCCATTACGGGCACATGAAGCTTAAGATGCCCGGACCCAACGGAATCATCACCCTTGCTAGTGATCTGGACATAGCGCTCCGCGCCGAAAACAAGACAGCTGCACTGGCCCTCGAAGCATTATCCGAAGCCCTAGCAGCTGAGGAACTAACCGTGTTGCACTCCATGGTGGACAGGGACGACGTGATACTCGACAAGAGATCCAAGTCCACCTCCTTCAAGCCAGACGAAATAGTCAAGTTTCAAGTCCATCCAACGGACACCACAAAAACGGCCTCCATCGGGGCACACCTAAGACCTGATGTAGACGCCGCACTCAGAGAAATCCTACGAGAAAATTGGGACATTTTTGCCTGGCACCCTTCAGACATGCCAGGAATCCCACGCAGGCTGGCCGAGCACGGCCTGAACATCCTAAAAGGGTTCAAGCCCGTTAAGCAGACTCTTTGGCGTTTCTCCGAACCCAAGAGACAAGCCATGGGAGAGGAGCTAGCAAAACTACTGGAAGTCGGATTCATCAGAGATATAAAACATCCGGACTGGCTGGCAAACCTGGTGATGGTACCAAATAAGGACAAATCCTGGTGCCTATGCGTCGATTTCAAAGACCTAAATAAGGCCTGCCCAAAGGATCCCTTCCCCCTCCCCCGAATTGATCAAATCATCGACGCCACTGCAGGACACGATTCATTGTGTTTCCTCAATGCATACTCTGGCTACCACCAAATCAAGATGGCAGAGTCAGACCAAGCCGCAACGGCATTCATCACCCCATACGGCCCATTATGCTTCAACACGATGCCCTTTGGGCTCAAAAACGCCAGCGCGACATATCAGCGCATGATTCAGACATGTCTGGCCAACCAGATCGGCAAAACAGTTGAAGCGTTTGTAGATGACGTGGTCATCAAATCCAAGCATGTCGAAACTCTAGTAGATGACTTGAGGCTCACATTCGACAATCTCCGAGCATATGACATCAAGCTCAACCCAGACAAATGCGTTTTCGGCGTACCAGCCAGAAAGCTCTTGGGCTTCATTGTATCCGGTAGAGGAATTGAGGCAAACCCAGCCAAGATCCGAGCTCGGTCGCAATTGGATATCCCAAAAGACCTCAAGCAAATACAAAAATTGACTGGATGCGTGGCGGCTCTAAGACGCTTTATCTCCTGCTTAGGAGAAAAGGCATTACCCCTTTATCGCCTCCTGCGGCGCACCGAACACTTTGAGTGGACGGATGCCGCCATGGCCGGACTCGAAGAAATCAAAGCCATACTGGCAACAAATCCGGTCCTGGCCGCGCCCAACACGGGCGAACCAATGCTATTATACATCAAGGCAACCCATCAAGTTGTAAGCGCGGTGCTCGTCATCGAACAAGAAACGGATGGACACAGGTTTCCTCTCCAAAAACCAGTTTACTACGTGTCCACTGTCCTAACTCCATGCAAGTCACGCTACCCGCATTATCAAAAGATAGCATACGCGGTGTTCATGGCATCCCGGAAGCTGCGACACTATTTCCAAGAGTGTTCAATAACAGTGGCATTCGAAGTACCTCTTAATGATATTATAAACAACCGCGACGCAACAGGCCGGATTGCCAAATGGGCCATTGAGCTCCTCCCGTTCGATATTACTTACAAGCCACGGCGAGCCATCAAATCGCAGGTTTTGGCTGACTTCATCGCCAAATGGACCGAAGCCGAACTCCCTAAAGAGTACGGCGCATATTCCAACTAGATCATGCACTTCGACGTTCCAAAATGTTGGCTGGCCTGGGGGCTGGCGTCGTCCTGACGTCCCCTACAGGAGATACAGTCCAGTACGTACTTCAGATAATGTACACGGACTCCAACAACGCAGCCGAATACGAGGCCCTTCTACATGGCCTCCGGATGGCAGTCTCCATGGGCATTCAACGCTTAGAGGTCCTCGGGGATTCAAACCTTGCGATATCTCAAATAAATGGAGACTTTGACGCCAAGGATCCGAAAATGGCAGCTTATCGCAGCGCCGTCTTAAAGATGTCATCTCGGTTTGAGGGGCTCGAATTTCACCATATAGCCCGGGAGAACAACTAGGCAGCAGACGTATTGGCACGCATCGGTGCAAAGCGCGATGCCGTCCCTCCCAACATCTTCCTAGGGAGGCTTTTCAAGCCATCCGTATCATGGGAGGGGGAGTCCGGAAACAACAACCCGGACACAACCACACTGCCCCTCAACGAAGCAACACCGTCAGCCCACACAATAATGGCAGTCATTACCCCGTGGACAGAACCATTCCTAGCCTACCTAACTAGACAGGAACTTCCTGAGGACCAAAATGAGGCCCGCTGCATAGTACGGCAATCTAAAGCCTACAAAGTCCACGAGGGAGAGCTTTATAAGAAAAGCACAACCAGAGTCCTTCAAAGGTGTATCTCCGACGAAGAAGGGCGAAATCTTCTGGCTGAAATTCATGCCGGACTCGGCGGGCACCACGCCGCAGCCCGGGCCCTTGTAAGCAAGGCCTTCCGTACTGGATTTTATTGGCCGACGGCCCGGGCAGACGCTCAGGACTTAGTGCAGCGATGCGTCGGCTGCCAATTATTCGCTAATCAAAGCCACATGCCGCCTACCGCCCTACAAACCATACCCATTACCTGGCCTTTTGCAGTCTGGGGGCTTGACATGGTTGGACCCTTAAAGGAGGAACCCACAAGAAAAAATATCTACTGGTTATGGTGGACAAATTCACTAAATGGATAGAGGCCAAGCCTGACAAGACGGCCGAATCCGGACCGGTGATAGACTTCATATCCGGGGTTGTACACCATTACGGCATCCCCCACAGCATCATAACTGACAACGGCACAAACTTTACGGCCGATGAAGTTAAACTCTGGTGCAAAAACATGGGCATCAAGCTCGACTACGCTTCAGTCTATCACCCAAAAACTAACGGTCAAGTCGAACGAGGCAACGGTCTTATTATGAGCGGCATCAAACCCAGACTAGTGCGATCCCTCAAGGAATCCAACACGCACTGGGTAGAGGAGCTTGACTCCGTACTCTGGGGGCTGCGGACCACGCCGAATCGCACTACCGGATTCACACCATTTTTTATGGTATAAGGCGCAGAGGCAGTTCTGCCCCGCGACATAATCCATGACTCACCTCGAGTGCGCATGTACGAAGAAAGAGAAGCCGAGCTCGATTGGCAGGACAGCTTGGACGCATTGGAGGAGGAGGGCGACGTGGCAAAAGCTCGTTCCGCATTCTATCAACAGCAGGCTCGAAGATATCAAAGCAGAGAAGTACGGGCCAAAACTTACAACGTTGGCGAACTAGTTCTACGCCTGCCGGACAAGAAAAAAGACAAACTAAAGCGCAAATGGGAGGGTCCCTTCATAATCGACCAAGTACTGACTGGTGGAGCGTACCGTCTGCGAAACGCATCGGACAACCGACTCGAGCCGAACCCATGGAACGCAGCACGCCTACGAAGATTCTATGCCTAGCGCCAGACTCCGTGTTCGTCTCCTTCCTCTATCCCCTTTTTATTTTTTCACATTAGCTGTCTGGCATTTCTCTCCTTCTCCCTACCCCTTTTTTCTCCCAAGCCCTTAGGGGCTTGCTTGCGCATTGTTTGCACATACTTGACGCGCCACCCGTGCTCATCATACCTGGGGGCTTCTTTATCAGAAGTTTATATAAATGGGCCTCATGCCCAAAACATGTGTGACACTTCCGCATGAACCTTTTACACACCATTATATGCATCGATATGACTTAAGTTTTGGCCAAGCTGGGTTGCCTGGCTCCTGTGCTTACCCCTACGTTCTCGTTCGTTCGGCTAGGTGGTAAAGGGAGCACCTCTGCGATTGTTACTGTCGGGTCAGCCGGATGTGTACCTCAGACTGGGTGAAGCCGAAAGCTAGTGTTCTTAAGGGAATATTCGGTCGGTGAACTAAAAGATGATTTTTTATTTATCTGCCCCTAGATGCTTTTCTGCTCCTTATTAGCAGTTCAGACATGCACTTTAGGGCATGCCTCCCAGGGAAAGGAACCCCTAACGTAACAATTCTCCCTGGAAGATGTTTCTTACTAACCATGTAATATAACATAACTAGTTGGGCACTTGTCTGCTAAAGCAATTATGACCCCTACGCCTTATCTCCATGCATGCCCCGGTTCTTACATAATCGAGAGGGTATTCGGACGCACTCCGGACTATAGGGTCCAGAGGTCGAAGCAAAAAGGTCCGCAATGACAAACGATCTACAATCCGGCTAGAAGGCATTTGTGATGTCATTTTAAATTACAGAGTCAATCCGACTCGGTATATTCTTCTTCAATACCATCCAACATGCGGTCTAATTTACAATCCCGTTGAGAATACTTTGCAGCCAGCTCTACCTGGCCATATACCAAGTTGACAGGGATCTCCTTTCCGTCAGGACCCATAGGGCCGACCTCGGCCATGTGGTTCGGGTCAGCCTTCATGTACCGAGTCTTCACCATGGCCCATGCCTCCCTGGCACCTTGACGACAGGCCGATATCTTCCACAACCGGAAGCGCTGCCGCACTCGCTCCAGCTTCTTTGCAAGCTCCCCAAGGCCTTCGGGCACGGAGAGGGATGGCCACATCGCCTGGACGACGCCCTGCATTGCCTGCCGAACTCGTTCGTGCAGTTGCAACAGCTCGGGAAGAAGGTCCCCCGTTGAACCGGGCATTTCCTCCGCAGGACGACCTGTCAGCAGACCTACAGACATAGCTCTGTCAATCGACTTCTTCGCTGAATTTTTTTTCGAGAATTCGTTCAAGCACTTACTAAAAATGCCGCGTCGAAGTCGCCGATTCTCCTTTATGGAAGCAGACAGCTGAATACGAACATCCTTTCGTTCCTCGCCCAGCTGGGTATTGGCGTCTTGAAGTTTGTTCTTCTCTTGCCTCACCCTTGTAAGCACACTCTCGCCAGCCTTTAGTTGGCGTAGGAGCTGTTGCTTGTCCGGATTTACTCCGGCCCCATCTGCACTGTTATTGTCAGAATTGCACACATGCCGCACTTCACAATGGAATTATTTTTCAGAGCATATATTACCTGAGGGGGTCCCCTTGGAAATAGCTGAAGCAGCCAGTGCGGCCTCGAGTTGGGCCTTGCACTCTGCCAGCTCCTGAGACAGTTGCGTGTTCTTCTCTGTAAGACCCTGCATAACATATGATCCTTAAAATAGTTATCTTAACTATTTCAAGTCTCGGGGGCTACTGACATATATAACCATCAGATTTACTCACCCGTATGTCTTTTACATACTGCTCTGTGGCTCTGGCTAGACCATTTTGAGCAGCACGGAGGTACGCATCTCCCGTATTAAAGGCGTTCAATGCCTCTGGGGAAAAACATGCGTCCTGAAGAACAGTCCGGCGATGCCTGTGGTTCATGGCACTCTCCACCTCTGAATTGGTGGCAGATAGACCATCTACATCCTCTGTCAGAGGAACGCCCGACGCGCGCCTCATGTCCGCCTCCACTTCCGGACCCGGCCTTGAAGTCTGGCCGGTGGATATAGTCCGGCGGGCTCTCTTCTTCCTAAGGAGAACATGGGCGTTAGCATGATTTGAGGGCATAAACCCTAGGCGTTAAATTCGCACGCCGTACCATTGCACCGGAGTTTCGATCTGGTCCGCACTTCTTTTTGGCCCGCCTGGCTTCAGCGGCCCTTGTTGGCTACCCACCGCGGGCCCGGCACTCCGCCTCAAGGATTTCCCCTGCAAAACGAAACACTATTGGTTTGCAGCATTTAAAATAAGGCATGGATGGATCTCCTTCAAAGTACAGGGACTTCGGTCTCGGTTACCATTGAGGCTGGAAGTAGTCCGGGATAGTCGGCCCTAATGGCCACTAAGGTGTTGTCCTTACTCAATTGGTGAAACACCCCATCAATTAACTCCACACATAAGTCCGGATCCTCTTGGGAATCCAGATCGAGGGACCGTTCTGGGTCCTCGGGCTGTGGGGGAGGGCTGTTGATCTCCTTCACCGTCTGGCGTAGCTCCTGCGTTAATATCGTCAGACTAAGTACTCAATCATGGGAATTTTGAAAGCAGGTACATAAGTGAAAGTGTTCGCTTACCCAGCTCGGAGGGCTATACATGGAAAATCCGCCCCGTGGGTTGACACGGAGGAATTCTTCTTCTTCTCCCTTGTATAAAGTGGATAAGATCCTCGTTAGAGTGACAGCTGAATCTGGTCCCTTGCGACCGCATCGGGTGGGGTCGTCCTTCCCGTTGAAATCCCACATGAGGTGGCCTCTGTACTGAAGCGGCTGCACCCCCCGCGTAATGCATGTGGCCATGACCTTGATCATGGTCAATCCGGAATGAGCCAACAATCTTATCCGGCTCATCAAGTAAAGGACGTCCCTGTCAGTTTCCCTTTGAGGATTCCGTGGGCGCCAGCTCCGGCGTTTCTTTAACGGAGCGTTGTTAAACTCAGGGAGGCCGATCCGCACAGGGTCCGGCAAGGGTACGTCATCCATATAAAACCATTCCGAGGGCCAGTCCTCGGACGCCTTCTTAGGGGTACCGGATAGGTATCCGGTCCCGGTGATGCGCCATAGTTCGGCTCCGCCCACTTGATAAATCGACCCCTCCTGAGAGCGGGGCACAAGGCAGAACAACCTCTTCCACAATGCGAAATGGGCCTCGATGCCCAAGAATAGCTCGTAGAGGGCCACAAAGCCCGCAATGTGTAGCATGGAGGCAGATGTGAGGTTGTCTAGCTGGAGGCCATAGAACTCCAGTAGACCTCGGAGAAACGGATGAATTGGACATCCAAGTCCCCTTATTAAATAAGGAACTAGGCACGCCCGCTCTCCTTGAGAGGGATTGGGGACGCTCTCCGCCTGCTCTCCGCCGCCATGGGTGACAATCTCAGATCAAACTGGGACCATATATGCCGGGGGGAGTAGACCCTTGGATTGAAGCACTACTAGCTTGCTATGCGGGACGGAGCATCTCTCCCAATCCCCAGGCTTGGGGCTGGGAGCGCGAGAAGAGGAGCCGCGTCGGCTGTCCATGATGGAATGGATTTTCTGGTCAGAAGCGCTCTGATGAAAGCTTGCGAAGGGGAGATGGTGTGGTTCGGATCTAGATCCTCGTCTCTTTTTATATAGGCAGCTTATTTGAGCAGCTAGGGGGGGAATGTAAAAATACCCTGGCTTTTCGCATTCGTTCGACACGTGGAAGATGGCCTTTATTGGACGTGGAAGCCAAGGAGCGCAGCATTTATCAGAAGCCGGCCACTATTCTACAAGTATATGGAGCTGGAGAAGAACCCGCCTTGCAATGCCTAAGACAATTTGCACGCCGGACTCGTCGTCATTGAAGCCTGGTTCGGGGGCTACTGAGGGAGTCCTGGATTAGGGGGTGTCCGGATGGCCGGACTATGACCTTTGGCCGGACTCCCGGACTATGAAGATACAAGATTGAAGACCTCGTCCCGTGTCCGGATGGGACTTTCCTTGGCGTGGAAGGCAAGCTTGGCGATACGATATGAAGATCTCCTCCCATTATAACCGACTCTGTGTAACCCTAGCCCTCTCCGGTGTCTATATAAACCGGAGAGGTTTAGTCCGTAGGACGAACAACAATCATACCATAGGCTAGCTTCTAGGGTTTAGCCTCTCTGATCTCGTGGTAGATCAACTCTTGTAATACCCATACCATCAATATTAATCAAGCAGGAGTAGGGTTTTACCTCCACCGAGAGGGCCCGAACCTGGGTAAAAACATCGTGTCCCTTGTCTCCTGTTACCATCCGCCTAGACGCATAGTTCGGGACCCCTACCCGAGACCCGCCGGTTTTGACACCGACACCCCCCTCCTTTCAAAAAAAAACCCAGCCACTAGAATGCCGACGCGTGGATGCCTTTTGGTACCGGTTGGTGCCACCAACCAGGACCAAAGGCCCCTTTACTGGGCTCAGTGCACAGGGCCACGTGTAGGCACATTGGTCCTAGTTCGTGTTTGAACCGGGACTAATGGGTGGAGGTATTAGTAACGACCCATTAGTCCCGGTTCATGAACCGGGACTAAAGGCCCTTACGAATCGGGACTATTAGGTGTTTTTCTACTAGTGATAGGACCAATGTACCAATACAACAACCGCAGTCGATGAAGAGAAGCTTAGATCGGAAGGATCCAACTTTAAGACACATGAATAAAGACTGGATCCGAGCAGATCCACCAAAGATAACCACCGAACGAATCCCGCGAGATTCACCGGAGACACATCTCCACACGCCCATCAACGATGCTAAACGCACCACCGGGATGGGGACTAGGCGGGGAGAACCTTATTCCATCTTCAAGAAGCCACTGCATGCCATCTCATCTTCCTGAGTAGGACGCAAACCCTAACAAAACTTGAAGAAGCACTGAAAAACGGAGCCCTCCCGCCTGCAAGGGCCGGGATCCACTACGCAACCATGGCCCTAAGGCCACAGGAGACGTGGCAGATTGGCGCCGCCGACGATGGAAGGCAGAAACCCTAGCCGCCTTTTCTTGGAGAAGAGACGAAGGGATAAGAAACGTGAGTAGATATACAAGTAACTATATACTAGCTATGAATATCATGTTCATGACATAATCACATAGGATACTTTTAGATTCACAAACATATGTAGGCTGAGTGTTATTGGTGTTAGCTAAGCAATTCTAGCAAATTTGCTAAATCTCACCGTCTTTACAAAAACTGTTATTATAACAAATAGAGACTTGACAAGGGCAAAATCAGATTCTAGCATATTCCCTAAATCTTACTCAATACTAAATCATTTGAGCCCCAACTCTTCTTTTATTCGTCCAAATTCTATCTTTAATGTGTACTTTCATCCTAAAAGGGTATGTAACTCGGTAGTCTATATTAGAGGGGGGTTGTGCACACCCGTGCGATAGAGCCCAATTTTATTGGGCACCACTAGCCATCAGACTACTGATAAGTTGCATCTTATCAGACTAGTCTTTGGTCGTTGGATTAGAAGCAACATCCACGTCTGATCTGCTACTTAATCTAGGCTGAGATTAGCTATTTTGAATGGCTAATTTGGTGGGACCACTTCTTCATTGCATGATCTGCGCTTGTTTTCCGTATAGTAATAACCAATCCAACGCTAATAATCTGGGATTGGTGAGTAATTAGTCCCTCTTATTTAGGAAAATAATCCTTATTTTCACGTTGCAAATATTGTTTCCAATTTACTTTAATTTGTTGCAAAGTAGTCTACTCGGGACTTTGCTTCCATAACAATAAAATTGTGTTCACAACAACCGGAGAATTAGAAAAAGTGTTCCCCGAAAAACTAGGAGCCCCTGTGGAGGTGATTAGGGTTTTTCGTGGAAAAGCGGCGGCCGCCGGTCTTCGTCGGCAGGGCGCACATCTCTTTGGTCCGCTGATGGCGACGTCCACGGATCCAAGTGGCAGCGCAAGGGGGCAGCAGTCGCCTCGCGTGGCAAGGGCATGTTTGCAGGAGGCTATGGGAAAGTTGGATCTCACGGAGGAAGAAGCCACCCCTCTGGTGGTGGATGATCTTGAAGAAGGAGTCCAACAAAAGTGGGCGATCGCTGGCAAGGTACTGCATCGCAAGGTGTTGCACATATAGACAATTGCTAATGCTTTGAGGCCGGCCTAGGGAAACCCTAGGGGTTTGTTCTTCAAGCCCGTGGGGGAGAATAGTTTTGTGGCGGAGTTTGAGAGTCGCTGTGATCGTGATCGCATGCGGGAAGGATCTCCTTGGCATGTGAGTCGGCATGCAGTGATCTTGACAGACTTTGAAGATTGCATGAGGCCATCAGACTTAAGGTTTGAGAAACTGCAGTTGTGGGCTAGGGTTCTTAACCTGCCTTTCAACTTGCGAACGGAGGTTTGGGGTAAAGAGATTGCTAAACATATAGATAAAGAAGCAACCTCAGTTCAGTTTGATCCTGTGGGAGGATTCCTGAGAGCTAGGGTCACGATTGACGTAAGTAAGCCCTTATGAAGATGGATATTGATCGATTCAACAAAAAGAAAGTCTAGGGACTGGTATGACGTCCAATATGAACAAGTCTCGCACTTCTGTTTTTCGTGTGGTCGCCTAGGCCACTCTGATCTGGTTTGTCCTACCCCGGGTACTCGCGATGAGAACGGAGACCCGCCTGAGGAATGCCTCGAACGGAGACCCGAACATGGTGTGAGAAGACCGAACACTCTCCTGAGTGCGGCACCCCGAACTTATAGCATTATATGCATCGGCTCCGAATCATGTCTTGGGTCAATAGTTGGGTTTGCCTGGCTCCCATATTTTGGTACCTTACGTTCCGCAATGTTGGCTAAGGTAGCGCTGGGAGAACTACTGCGATTGTGCCCCAGTTGAGCTGGGTTAACACCTCAGTAGAGAAAGCTAAAACTGACCGTCATGATAGTGCGAGAGACCGGTCGCTGTTCGCGAGGTTTTTCGAGTCCTTAAAGACTTATGCCTCTTAGAGCGAGGAGCCGGATTTATCTGGCCAAGGCGTGGATAGCGCCCCGAACTCGGTCTTCCAAATACTAGGGGCTTCGCCGAAATTTAAAATTATAGAATTCTATGGCTAAGTGAGAGTGATAAAGCATTATAAGTCTGATGGCCTGGTTCGTTGTGCTGAGCGCCTCCCTAGATGGACCCAAGAATGGGAACAAGAGCGCTCAGGTTTATCCCAAACACCCCAGCACTCGTGGCATGGGGGTAGAAGCCGATGACTTGCATCTCTCAGATTTGATAAACGGCGGCACAGAAGGCAATATTTTAAATTAACAAGTGTTGCTTAACGCACATGAACGAAGGTTTCAGCGTATCGGATAACAAATGCGAGTTTACTCAAAAATTACATCTTTGGAGCACTCATCCGCTATACAGTGGGCACCCTTTAGGACACCCTTGTAATACATCTCGGGCGTGCGATACTCCTTGCCCGGCGGTGGCGCGTCCGTCAAAAGCTTCTCCGCGTCCAGCTTGCCCCAGTGCACTTTAGCACGGGCAAGGGCCCGACAGGCACCTTCAATGCAGACGGAGCGCTTGATGACCTCAATCCACGGACACGCGTCCACCAGCCGCCGCACCAGACCGAAGTAGCTCCCAGGCATGGCTTCTCTAGGCCACAGCCGAACTATGAGGCCCTTCATGGCCTATTCGGCCACCTTGTGGAGCTCGACCAACTGCTTCAGCTGGTCGCTCAGGGGCACCAGAGGTTCGACCTCATCATACTGAGACCAGAACACCTTTTCCGTCGAGCTCCCCTCCTCGGCTCGGTAGAACGCGACAGCATCAGACACACTACAGGGCAGATCGGCGAACGCTCCTGGAGAGCTCCGGATTCGGGTAAGTAACAGATAATTTACTTTTACATGCTTGCTTTGCATAAAGAATGCCTTACCCGCCGCTATTTTCTTTGTCGCCTCGATCTCCTGGAGGGCCTTCTGGGCTTCGGCCTTAGCATTTTTGGCACTCTCAAGAGCCAAGGCGAGCTCGGACTCTCGAGTCTTCGAGTCACGCTCCAAACTCTCGTGTTTTTCCACGACAGCCTGGAGCTCTTGCCGCACCTCCACCACCCGCTCCTCTTGCTTCTCTCGCTCGGTGCGCTCCGAGGCCGCACTGTTCTCGGCCTTGGACACCGCCTCCTTCAGGATCGCCACCTCAGTCGTGGCCCCTGCAACATTTACGTTGGTCCTGTCATTATTTGCAACCAAGTATTTCTATATACATTTACATGCGGTACTACGTACCCTCTTTATCCTCGAGCTGCTTCTTGGCATAGCCGAGCTCGCTCTCGGACCGCTCGAGGCTTTCCTTCAATGCATTGACCTCCGCAGTCAGTGCGGCAGAGGTCAGCAGCGCAGCCTGCATTCCCATATTGACATATTTTATTAGACTCCTGCGTATATCTTTTTAGATCCTCAACTCGGCTTTTCTTTCCGAACGCCGAACTGAGCATCAGGGGCTACTGTCTATGCTTTAACATTTTTATGTGTTTTCAACACGTACCTCAAAGCTTGTTAACAGACTTGTACAGGCTTCTGTCAGCCCGCTCTTGGCAGACTGAACCTTCTGAATCACCGCACTCATAACAGTGCGGTGTTCTTCGTCGATGGAGGTGCCATTAAGCACCTCCAGCAAATTGTCCGGCGCCTCCAGATGGACAGGGGTCGCCGGCATCGTAGGCTTGCCCTTCTTATGAAGGCGCCGCCTATCGGACTCTGGAACCGTTGATGGTTCCGGAGGAGTGTCCGGCCCGGGGCCGGACTTAGATCCCTCCGGGGCTTTACCCCCTTCGGGCCTGGAGTCCGGGAGGTCGCCTTGCGGCGCCTCTAGGACCACCTCCTCCTGGTTTAGTCCCTTTCGGGACTCCACCTCGGCATCGTCCGTAGGTAGAGGGGAGGAGGCCGTCGGAAGTGAAGCGCTATTCACATCCGACGAATCCAAGGAGCCGCTCGTCGAATCGCCGAGCTGAGCCTTGGGCGGACTGCATGATCAAATTCGGCGTCAGAAAATACCGAATAATAGAGGAGTGCCACAAGTTATTCTGGTATCCGGACACTTATGATTTTGCCAGGGGCTTGACCCTGGATGGCCATTCCTCCCCGCCGTCTTCGGCATCGGAGGCATAGTCCGGCAGAAGGGTCTTCCCCTTCTTGGACCCTCCGGCCTCCCCAGTTGGGGCGACCTTCCTTTTCTTTCCTCCCCCCGTTGGAGGGGGAGAGGCTTCTTCTTCTTCCTCCTCCTCGTCTTCAGAGGCAGAGGGTGCTTCGGGGTTGTGCGGTGATGAATCCGACACCACCAGGTGCCGGGAGCTGTTTCGAGTCCCCGTGGCCTTCTTCTTGGCCTTCTTCTCCGGCACCACGTGAGGTGCCGGAACCAGCAGCTTGGTTAGACGAGCATCCGCTGGGTCTTTGGGCAAAGGAGCCGGACAGTTGATCTTCCCGGCCTTCTTCTGCCAGTCCTGTTGAAAGGGACAGGAGTTTAGATCCCGCATGGAGTCAAACTATGTAAAACAAGTACCCCGTAATGGGAAAATTAAGCTCACAGCGCTGGCTTGGCGCTTGGCGCAGAATCCGCGATCCTCGGTGACGGGAGGGGAGACCTCGGAGCTCTTGAATAGCACCTTCCAGGCATCCTCGTGCTTTGTGTCGAAGAGTCGAGACAGAGTCTGGTGCTGGGCTGGGTCGAACTCCCACAAGCTGAAAGCCCGTCATTGACACGGGATAATCTGGCGGAAGAGCATGACCTGGACTACGGTGACAAGTTTAACCTTCCTGCCGATCAGGTCTTTGATGCAGGTTTGAAGTCCGGTCACTTCCGCCGAATTACCCCACGACAGGCCCGTCTCTTTCCAAGATGTGAGCAATGTGGGGATGCCAGATCTGAATTCGGGGGCCGCTGGCCATTCTGGGTCACGCAGCTCGGTGATATAGAACCACCCCGATTGCCACCCTTTGATGGTCTCTACGAAGGCACTCTCGAGCCATGTAACGTTGGCTATCTTGCCCACCATGGCACCTCCGCACTCCGCTTGGCGGCCGCCCACGACCTTCGGCTTGACGCTGAAGATCTTCAGCCGTAGGCCAAAGTGAGTCTGGATGCGGAGGAAGGCCTCGCACACGACGATGAACGCCGAGATGTTGAGGATGAAGTTCGGGGCCAGATCGTGGAAGTCCAGGACGTAGTAGAACATGAGCCCCCGGACGAATGGGTGAAGAGGAAAAACTAGTCCGTGGAGGAAATGGGGAAGAAAAACAACCCTCTCATGGGGCCTGGGGGTGGGGATGAGTTGCCCCCCATCTGGAAGCCGGTGCGTGATGTCGTCAGACAAGTATCCGGCCTACCTCAACTTTTTGATTTGCCCCTCCGTGACGGAGGAGGCCATCCATCTACCTCCCGCTCCGGACATGATTGGAGAAGGTTGAGGTGGCAAGTGCGGACTTGGGCGTTGGAGCTCGAGTGCGCAGGGACGGATAAGCAAAGGGAGGAAGAAGGCGTAAATGGAAAGGGTAGATCCTTATCCCCTTATATGGGCAGCCGAAACTACGAGCCCCACCGGCCTAATAAAACTCGCTTATCTCCCAAGCGCCGCGGTTAATGGCGCGGTTGGGTTACCCACGCCCGTATTGATGAGAATCCCGCAATAAGGGGACACGATCTCTGCTTTGACATGACGTGCCAAGGAAACCGCCTCGCTAAACGCGCTGAGGTGGAACAGTAAAATGATTCGAATAAAAGCCTGGCCGTGGCGTGATGTCACGCTGCGGAATACGTCAGCAGATTAGATTGGTGCAAATATTATTCTCTCTACGGTGGCATATGGAACTTATTTGCAGAGCCGAACACTATCCTTGTGTTCAACATCTTCTATGAAGTATTCGGAGGAGGAACCCACCTTGCAATGCCAAAGACAATTTGCACGCCGGACTCATCGTCATTGAAGCCTGGTTCAGGGGCTACTGAGGGAGTCCTGGATTAGGGGGTGTCCGGATGGCCGGATTATGACCTTTGGCCGGACTCCCGGACTATGAAGATACAAGATTGAAGACCTTGTCCCGTGTCCGGATGGGACTTTTCTTGGCGTGGAAGGCAAGCTTGGCGATACGATATGAAGATCTCCTCCCATTGTAACCGACTCTGTGTAACCCTAGCCCTCTCCGGTGTCTATATAAACCGGAGAGTTTTAGTCTGTAGGACGAACAACAATCATACCATAGGCTAGCTTCTAGGGTTTAGCCTCTCTGATCTCGTGGTAGATCAACTCTTGTAATACCCATACCATCAATATTAATCAAGCAGGAGTAGGGTTTTACCTCCACCGAGAGGGCACGAACCTGGGTAAAAACATTGTGTCCCTTGTCTCCTGTTACCATCCGCCTAGACGCACAGTTCGGGACCCACTACCCGAGATCCACCGGTTTTGACACCGACACCGCCCTTTAGCACTAGTCTGAGGGCGACCGAGGATAGGAAACCGGCTGGCTCGAGTGATGGATCTTTCAAGGAACCCCAGAATTCCACATCTAATAAGAAAGATGCCTCCTCGCCAAGTTACAAAGCGGCTACATATTCTGAAGTCACTTCTCCAGTTAAGAAGAGAGAAAATCCGAAGAGAAAAGGTGGGCCTCAGAGAGAGAAAGTTTATCGTAGGGTTGATCCGCTGGCTTTGCCAAGTAATGTTAGCAACCAGGTAACTGGTGGTGCCCCTACGGATATGGTGGTATTTACAACGCAGAAAAGAGGTGGATCAGTTGATCTGGATGGAGATGCACATGGTGATGCTAATGGCGCAGAACCTGATCCCAAAAAGAAGAAGCATACACCCCCATCTTCTGAAAATTTGGCAGCGGCTACAGGTCAGCTCTGCTAGGGTTAATGAGATGCCTAAGTTGGAACTGCCGGGGGCTTGGGAACTCCGAGGCAGTTCGAGAGCTTCGCAACTTGGTGAAGCAAGAAGGGCCTGCGCTGCTCTTTGTTATGGAGACGAAGAGCAGAGCAAAGAGGGTGGAGAGTTTGCATACTAATCTGGGGTTTTTGGGGTGCTTTGCGGTGGACAGTTCAGGACTAAGTGGTGGTATAGACCTATTTTGGTCTAAAGAGGTTAATGTTGAGTTGAAAAATTTCAGTCCCAGCCATATTGATGTTATGGTTAGGGAAGCTAACTTGCTTGCTCGTGAGTGGAGATTGACAGGGTTCTATGGTGAACCGAGAAGTGAAGATAGGCACCATAGCTGGAGATGTTTGAGGGCATTGCATGCGATCCCACATCAAGCATGGTTGTGCCTAGGAGATTTTAATGAGACCTTGTACAGTACAGAACATTTCAGTAGGGCTGCAAGACCGGAATGACAGATGCGTGCGTTTCGGGAAACATTGGAGGACTGCTCTTTGTAAGATCTTGGTTATACGGGGTTACCCTATACTTGGGATAACAGGCAGGCGGGAAATATGAATGTCAAGGCCCGTCTTGACAGAGGGTTGGCGAATGAAGCTTTCTTACAATTGTTTGACCATGTGCGCGTTTGTCACATTAGCATGGTGGAATCAGACCACTGTCTGCTCTTGGTTCAGACCCAAGAGATGCAACATAGAAGAGGACCGAAACCTTTTATGTATGAGAACGTTTGGCAATCCCATGTGAATTAGGCCAACTCCACCGCGCGAGCCCAAACGGACGTCCGTTTTGTCCGGATTCTGTCTGTTTGGGTAGGGATTTGGGGTCGTGTCCGGGCCTGTCCTGGGATGCGGTGGCCATGCGCCCAGCGCGCGGCCGCATCCATTTGCCCCATCCTGTCCGCGTATATTTCTTTGCAAGTCCTTAAACTTTTTTTATAATTCATTTTTGGTACATGACAATACATCATCACATTTTGACTAGTAAAGCAAGGCCAAAGAAAACAAGAACCACACAAATACATTTGAGAAGATACCCAACTTCCATAACTGCTCCCTTGAGTTGGGTTAGGGCCTTCTCGATGCACTCATTGTTGATCTGTGGAGGAGGCACGACGTTGCACCCTCCTTTCTTCTTCAAGCCAGAAGTCGATGTTGCTTCCTCACACATAGTATCGTGCCTTGTTGCTTCTTCGCACGTAATATCGTGCCTAGCCTCTAATCTAGCAACAAGTGCACTTCTCTCATCTAAAGCCTCTAGGCTAGCTAAAAGTGCACAAACATGCAATACATTTCGCTCTATCAACATATCGATGTACTCTTCTTCCCAATACCAAAACTTGCATCCGTTCTACACAATAAAACTTAAAGTTAGCACCACTAGTCTAATCCAAGAGCACAAACCGAAGCTAAAAGAGCACATACCCCATCGTTTAAGCACTTGATGAACACCCATCCGGTATGCTCCGGCATTGTAGACACGCGGAGCACGACCACCCTTGGGCAGTGGTCGCACTTGATGAGGGGCAATGGTGCGCCGACAAGCTTTTGGGCAAGCATCGAGCCCGGCCGGCCGCCATTCGCGTATCTGCCGGCGGGCCACCGATGGTGCAGATCTGAGCGGCTAGAGGACGAGCCACTGCCTACATGTGGCCTTGCGGCCCTGCCTGGGCATTCCGGCGAGGTTCCCGGCCAGTCCATGGCGCGGCCCGGCCTCCCACAGCCGGGCGAGCTCAAGACCGACCGGATCCGCCCCAAATCCGGCCGGCGGGTGCGCAAACAAGGTGGCCATGCTTGGGTAGCTCGGCGGCGACGAGAGGAAGGGGCTGGGCAAGCGCGTGTCCGAGTTGCACGGCTGCAATGGCAGCGGGCGGCCGGCAGCGGTGAGGGGAAGAGAGGGGAAGAGTGGAGTGGATGCGGCCGGAGGGAGGGAGGGGGACGGATAGAAAAAGGCCCGTCCTGTGCCACCGATGGGCGGGCTAGGGGAGGACACGCGCAGACGACCCGCGCGTCCGCGTGGTTTCCGTTTCACCCCAAAAGCGGCGCAAACTTGGGCCGCAGATGGGTCGAAAGCGGACACAAAGCGGACAAAAGTCCGTTTGCGCCCGCGCACTGGGCCGTCTCGTTTGTCCCTTTTACCCCAAACGGACAGGGGCAGACATGATAGGGTCGCGCGGTGGAGTTGTCCTTATGATGAGTTTGTCGTGGAGGCGTGGCGAAGAAACTGTAATGGTCATGGACTTGCAGGTTTCAAGCCACTTTAACTCAGCTACAGAGCGAGCTGGGGAATTGGGGCGCTCGTGAGTTTGGTTGCCTAGCCAAGAAAGTAAAGAAACTGCAGAAGAAGCTGGAGCTTTTGCGACAGCAATTTATTGGCAGAGGTCCGACCGATGAGGAAAAGGCCACGGTGCTGAAACTTCAAGAAGGATTACGGCAAGAGGAAATATGGATCAAGCAGTGCTCCCGCGTTCCTTGGCTTCGCAAAGGAGACCGAAACACTGCGTATTACCATGCACAAGCAGCGCAGCGGAAGCGGCTGAATCGGATTGCCAATCTTCAACATTCAGATGGGTCGTTCTGTCAGTCTGAAGATGAAGATAAGGCAGAGGTGCAGGCGTTCTATCAAAATCTATATACTTCCCAGGGTGTTAATGATATGAGCGAGCTGCTGCAGTTTGTTCCAGAGCGTGTGAATGAGAACATGAACACTTTTTTGAGTAAACCATTTGAGCCAGAGGAGGTCCAGACTGCATTATTTCAGATGTCACCTTCAAAAGCTCCGGGAATTGACGGGTTTACTGCAGGCTTCTTTCAAAGACACTGGAACCTTGTTCAAGGTGACCTGGTGCCGGCTATCCTTGGTTTTGTGACTGGTGGTGATTTACCGGTGGGCTTTAAGGATACTTCGATTACTCTTATCCCTAAGGTAAAAAATCCACAGACTATAACTCAATACCGTCCCATCTCTTTGTGTCCAGTGCCCTACAAGATTGGGGCTAAGATGATTACTAACCGTATGAAAGAGATTATGGATGCAGTGGTGGGATAGGAACAAAGTGCCTTCGTTCCGGTCCGCTTGATCACTGATAATGTGGTTGTTGCTTTTGGAAGTGTCCATACTATGAGGAGGCGGAAGAAGGGGAAGAATTTTACATGTGCTATCAAGCTAGATATGATGAAGGCCTATGACCACGTTGAATGGCATTACTTGGAGGCAATCATGCTCAAGCTTGGTTTTAGCAGAAATTTTGTGAACTTGATCATGCGATGTGTAACTTCGGTCAGGTTCTCGATGAGAGTAAATGGTGAACTACAACCATATTTTACACCGTCATGTGGATTGCGACAAGGGGACCCTTGTTGGAAATATGCCCTAGAGGCAATAATAAAAGTGTTATTATTATATTTATTTGTTCATGTTAATTGTCTTTTATTCATGCTATAACTGTATTATCCGGAAATCGTAATACACGTGTGAATACGTAGACCATAATATGTCCCTAGTAAGCCTCTAGTTGACTAGCTCGTTGATCAACTGATAGTCATGGTTTCCTGGCTATGGACATTGGATGTCGTTGATAACGGGATCACATCATTAGGAGAATGATGTGATGGACAAGACCCAATCCTAAGCATAGCACAAGATCGTGTAGTTCGTTGGCTAGAGCTTTTTCAATGTCAAGTATCTCTTCCTTAGACCATGAGATCGTGTAACTCCCGGATACCGTAAGAGTGCTTTGGGTGTACCAAACGTCACAACGTAACTGGGTGATTATAAAGGTGCACTACAGGTATCTCCGAAAGTGTCTGTTGGGTTGACACGGATCGAGACTGGGATTTGTCACTCCGTATGACGGAGAGGTATCTCTGGGCCCACTCGGTAAATGCATCATCATAATGAGCTCAAAGTGACCAAGTGTTTGGTCACGGGATCATGCATTACGGTACGAGTAAAGTGACTTGCCGGTAACGAGACTAAACGAGGTATTGGGATACCGACGATCGAGTCTCGGGCTTGTAACGTACCGATTGACAAAGGGAATAGTGTACGGGGTTGCTTGAATCCTCGACATCGTGGTTCGTTCGATGAAATCATCGAGGAGCATGTGGGAGCCAACATGGGTATCCAGATCCCGCTGTTGGTTATTGACCGGAGAGCCGTCTCGGTCATGTCTGCGTGTCTCCCGAACCCGTAGAGTCTACACACTTAAGGTTCGGTGACGCTAGGGTTATTAGGAAGACTTGTATGTGATTACCGAAAGTTGTTCGGTGTCCCGGATGAGATCCTGGACGTCACGAGGAGTTCTGGAATGGTCCGGAGGTAAAGATTTATATATGGGAAGTTGTCATACGGACACCGGAAGGTTTCGGGGGCATATCGGTATTGTATCGGGGCCACCGGAAGGGTTCCGAGGGTCCACCGGGAGGGGCCACCCCTCCCGGGGGGTACATGGGCTGCGTGGGGCAGGAGCCAGCCCCTGGAGGGCTGGGCGCGCCCCCCCCCTTGGGCCCATGCGCCTAGGGTTGGGGGGGAACCCTAGAGGGGGCGCCCCCTTGCTTGGGGGGCAAGTCCCCCCTCCCTGGCCGCCGCCCCCCCTCTATATCCCATCTAGAGGGGCCGGCCCCCCTTGCCCCTTCCCCTATAAATAGAGGGGTGAGGGGAGGGCTGAACACCCGAACCAAGGCGCAGCCCCTCCCCTCCCCAACACCTCTCCTCCTCCGTCACGAGCTTGGCGAAGCCCTGCCGGAGTGCTACTTCTCCACCAACACCACGCCATCGTGCTGCCATTGGAGCTGTCTTCCTCAACCTCTCCTTCCTCCTTGCTGGATCAAGACGGAGGAGATGTCGTCCGTACCGTACGTGTGTTGAACGCGGAGGTGCTGTCCGTTCGGCACTTGGTCATCGGTGATCTGAATCACGTCGAGTACGACTCCATCATCACCGTTCCCTCGAACGCTTCCGCACGCGATCTACAAGTGGTATGTAGATGCAAACTCACTCCCTTGACTCGTTGCTTAGATGAACTCATAGATGGATCTTGGTGAAACCGTAGGAAAAATTTTAATTTTCTGCTACGTTCCCCAACAGTGGTATCAAAGCTAGGTTTATGCGTAGTTCTCTATTGCACAAGTAGAACACATTTTGTTGTGGGCGTAGATATTGTCAACTTGCTTGCCGCTACTACTCTTATCTTGCTTCAGCGGTATTGTGGGATGAAGCGGCCCGGACCAACCTTACACGTACGCTTACGTGAGACCGGTTCCACCGACTGACATGCACTAGTTGCATAAGGTGGTTGGCGGGTGTCTGTCTCTCCCACTTTAGTTGGAGCGGATTCGATGAAAAGGGTCCTTATGAAGGGTAAATAGAAGTTGACAAAATCACGTTGTGGTTATTCGTAGGTAAGAAAGCGTTCTTGCTAGAACCCAATTGCAGCCACGTAAAAGATGCAACAACAATTAGAGGACGTCTAACTTGTTTTTGCAGCAATTGTCATGTGATGTGATATGGCCAGAAGTTGTGATGAATGATGAATGATATATTGTGATGTATGAGATCATGTTCTTGTAATAGGAATCACGACTTGCATGTCGATGAGTATGACAACAGGCAGGAGCCATAGGAGTTGTCTTTATTTTTGTATGACCTGCGTGTCATTGAAGAACGCCATGTAAATTACTTTACTTTATTGCTAAACGCGTTAGCCATAGAAGTAGAAGTAGTTGTTGGCGTGACAACTTCATGAAGACACGATGATGGAGATCATGATGATGGAGATCATGGTGTCATGCCGGTGACAAGATGATCATGGAGCCCCGAAGATGGAGATCAATGGAGCTATATGATATTGGCCATATCATGTCACTACTATATAATTGCATGTGATGTTTATTATGTTTACGCATCTTGTTTACTTAGAACGACGGTAGTAAATAAGATGATCCCTTACAACAATTTCAAGAAGTGTTCTCCCCTAACTGTGCACCATTGCTAAAGTTCGTCGTTTTGAAGCACCACGTGATGATCGGGTGTGATAGATCCTTACGTTCACATACAACGGGTGTAAGACAGTTCTACACATGCAAAACACTTAGGGTTAACTTGACGAGCCTAGCATGTACAGACATGGCCTCGGAACACGGAGACCGAAAGGTCGAACACGAGTCGTATGGAAGATACGATCAACATGAAGAAGTTCACCGATGATGACTAGTCCGTCTCACGTGATGATCGGACACGGCCTAGTCGACTCGGATCGTGTAACACTTAGATGACTAGAGGGATGTCTAATCTGAGTGGGAGTTCATTATAATAATTTGATTAAGATGAACTTAATTATCATGAACTTAGTCTAAAACCTTTGCAAATATGTCTTGTAGATCAAATGGCCAACGCTCATGTCAACATGAACTTCAACGCGTTCCTAGAGAAAACCAAGCTGAAAGATGATGGCAGCAACTATACGGACTGGGTCCGGAACCTGAGGATCATCCTCATAGCTGCTAGGAAACAATATGTCCTAGAAGGACCGCTAGGTGACGCTCCCGTCCCAGAGAACCAAGACATTATGAATGCTTGGCAGTCTCGCGCTGATGATTACTCCCTCGTTCAGTGCGGCATGCTTTACAGCTTAGAACCGGGGCTCCAAAAGTGTTTTGAGCAACACGGAGCATATGAGATGTTCGAGGAGCTGAAACTAGTTTTCCAAGCTCATGCCCGGGTCGAGAGATATGAAGTCTCCGACAAGTTCTATAGTTGTAAGATGGAGGAAAATAGTTCTGTCAGTGAGCATATACTCAAAATGTCTGGGTTGCACAACCGCCTGTCCCAGCTGGACATTAACCTCCTGGATGAGGCGGTCATTGACAGAATCCTTCAGTCGCTCCCACCAAGCTACAAGAGCTTTGTGATGAACTACAATATGCAGGGGATGGTGAAGACCATTCCTGAAGTATTTTCAATGCTGAAGTCAGCAGAGGTTGAAATCAAGAAAGAACATCAAGTGTTGATGGTCAATAAGACCACTAAGTTCAAGAAGGGCAAGGGTAAGAAGGACGGCAAAGATGTTGGCGCGCCCGGTAAGCCAGTTGCCGGGAAGAAGTCAAAGAATGGACCCAAGCCTGAAACTGAGTGCTTTTATTGCAAGGGGAAGGGTCACTGGAAGCGGAACTGCCCCAAATACTTAGCGGATAAGAAGGCCGGCAACACCAAAGGTATATTTGATATACATGTAATTGATGTGTACCTTACCAGTACTCGTAGTAACTCCTGGGTATTTGATACCGGTGCCGTTGCTCATATTTGTAACTCGCAGCAGGAGCTGCGGAATAAGCGGAGACTGGCGAAGGACGAGGTGACGATGCGCGTCGGGAATGGTTCCAAGGTCGATGTGATCGCCGTCGGCACGCTACCTCTACATTTACCTACGGGATTAGTTATAAACCTTAATAATTGTTATTTGGTGCCAAGTTTGAGCATGAACATTGTATCTGGATCTCGTTTGATACGAGATGGCTACTCATTTAAATCCGAGAATAATGGTTGTTCTATTTATATGAGAGAAATGTTTTATGGTCATGCCCCGATGGTCAATGGTTTATTCTTAATGAATCTCGAGCGTAATGTTACACATATTCATAGCGTGAATACCAAAAGATGTAAAGTTGATAACGATAGTTCCACATACTTGTGGCACTGCCGCCTTGGTCACATTGGTGTCAAGCGCATGAAGAAGCTCCATGCTGATGGACTTTTGGAGTCTCTCGATTATGAATCATTTGACACATGCGAACCATGCCTCATGGGCAAGATGACCAAGACTCCGTTCTCCGGAACAATGGAGTGAGCAACCAACTTGTTGGAAATCATACATACCGATGTGTGCGGTCCAATGAGCGTTGAGGCTCGCGGAGGATATCGTTATGTTCTCACTCTCACTGATGACTTGAGTAGATATGGGTATGTCTACTTAATGAAACACAAGTCTGAGACCTTTGAAAAATTCAAGGAATTTCAGAATGAGGTAGAGAATCAACGTGACCGAAAGATAAAGTTCCTACGATCAGATCGTGGAGGAGAATACTTAAGTCACGAATTTGGTACACACTTAAGGAAATGTGGAATCGTTTCACAACTCACGCCGCCTGGAACACCTCAGCGTAACGGTGTGTCCGAACGTCGTAATCGCACTCTATTGGATATGGTGCGATCTATGATGTCTCTTACCGATTTACCGCTATCATTTTGGGGATACGCTCTAGAGATAGCTACATTCACTTTAAATAGAGCACCATCTAAATCCGTTGAGACGACACCGTATGAATTATGGTTTGGGAAGAAACCTAAGCTGTCGTTTCTAAAAGTTTGGGGATGCGATGCTATGTCAAGAAACTTCAACCTGAAAAGCTCGAACCCAAGTCGGAAAAATGCGTCTTCATAGGATACCCTAAGGAAACCCTTGGGTATACCTTCTACTTAAGATCCTAGGGCAAGATCTTTGTTGCCAAGAACGGATGCTTTCTTGAAAAAGAGTTTCTCTCGAAAGAAGTAAGTGGGAGGAAAGTAGAACTCGATGAAGTACTACCTCTTGAACGGGATAGTAGTGCAGCTCAGGAAAATGTTCCTGTGATGCCTACACCAACTGAAGAGGAAAATAATGATGATGATCAAGGTACTTCGGATCAAGTTGCTACTGAACTTCGTAGGTCCACAAGGACACGTTCCGCACCAGAGTGGTACGGCAACCCTGTCCTGGAAATCATGTTGTTAGACAACGGTGAACCTTCGAACTATGAAGAAGTGATGGCGGGCCCAGATTCCAACAAATGGCTTGAAGCCATGAAATCCGAGATAGAATCCATGTATGAAAACAAAGTATGGACTTTGACAGACTTGCCTGATGAACGGCGAGCGATAGAAAACAAATGGATCTTTAAGAAGAAGATGGACGCGGATGGTAATATTACCGTCTATAAAGCTCGACTTGTTGCTAAGGGTTATCGACAAGTTCAAGGGATTGACTACGACGAGACATTCTCTCCCGTAGCGAAGCTAAAGTCCGTCCGAATCATGTTAGCAATTGCTGCATACTATGATTATGAGATATGGCAGATGGACGTCAAAACGGCATTCCTTAACGGGCATCTTAAGGAAGAACTATATATGATGCAGCCGGAAGGTTTTGTCGATCCTAAGAACGCTAACAAAGTATGCAAGCTCCAGCGATCCATTTATGGGCTGGTGCAAGCATCTTGGAGTTGGAACATTCGCTTTGATGAGATGATCAAAGCGTTTGGGCTTATGCAGACTTATGGAGAAGCCTGCATTTACAAGAAAGTGAGTGGGAGCTCTGTAGCATTTCTCATATTATATGTAGATGACATACTTTTGATGGGAAATGATATAGAACTTTTGGACAGCATTAAGGCCTACTTGAATAAGTGTTTTTCAATGAAGGACCTTGGAGAAGCTGCTTATATATTAGGCATCAAGATCTATAGAGATAGATCGAGACGCCTCATAGGTCTTTCACAAAGCACATACCTTGATAAGATTTTGAAGAAGTTCAAAATGGATCAGTCCAAGAAGGGGTTCTTGCTTGTATTGCAAGGTGTGAGATTGAGCTCGGCTCAATGCCCGACCACGGCAAAAGATAAAGAAGAGATGAGTGTCATCCCCTATGCTTCAGCCATAGGATCTATTATGTATGCCATGCTGTGTACCAGACCCGATGTAAACCATGCCGTAAGTTTGGTAGGAAGATACCAAAGTAATCCCGACAAGGAACACTGGACAGTGGTCAAGAATATCCTAAAGTACCTGAAAAGGACAAAGGACATGTTTCTCGTTTATGGAGGTGACGAAGAGCTCGTCGTAAAGGGTTACGTCGACGCTAGCTTTGACACAGATCTGGATGACTCTAAGTCACAAACCGGATACGTGTATATGTTGAATGGTGGAGCAGTAAGCTGGTGCAGCTGCAAGCAGAGCGTATGTCGGGATCTACATGTGAAGCGGAGTACATGGCAGCCTCAGAGGCAGCGCATGAAGCTATTTGGGTGAAGGAGTTCATCACCGACCTAGGAGTCATACCCAATGCGTCGGGGCCGATCAAACTCTTCTGTGACAACACTGGAGCTATTGCCCTTGCCAAGGAGCCCAGGTTTCACAAGAAGACCAGGCACATCAAGCGTCGTTTCAACTCCATCCGTGAAAATGTTCAAGATGGAGACATAGATATTTGCAAAGTACATACGGATCTGAATGTCGCAGATCCGTTGACTAAACCTCTCTCGCGAGAAAAACATGATCAACACCAGAATTCTATGGGTGTTCGATTCATCACAATGTAACTAGATTATTGACTCTAGTGCAAGTGGGAGACTGTTGGAAATATGCCCTAGAGGCAATAATAAAAGTGTTATTATTATATTTCTTTTTCATGTTAATTGTCTTTTATTCATGCTATAACTGTATTATCCGGAAATCGTAATACACGTGTGAATACATAGACCATAATATGTCCCTAGTAAGCCTCTAGTTGACTAGCTTGTTGATCAACTGATAGTCATGGTTTCCTGGCTATGGACATTGGATGTCGTTGATAACGGGATCACATCATTAGGAGAATGATGTGATGGACAAGACCCAATCCTAAGCATAGCACAAGATTGTGTAGTTCGTTTGCTAGAGCTTTTTCAATGTCAAGTATCTCTTCCTTAGACCATGAGATCGTGTAACTCCCGGATACCGTCAGAGTGCTTTGGGTGTACCAAACGTCACAACGTAACTGGGTGATTATAAAGGTGCACTACAGGTATCTCCGAAAGTGTCTGTTGGGTTGACACGGATCGAGACTGGGATTTGTCACTCCGTATGACGGAGAGGTATCTCTGGGCCCACTCGGTAAATGCATCATCATAATGAGCTCAAAGTGACCAAGTGTTTGGTCACGGGATCATGCATTACGGTACGAGTAAAGTGACTTGCCGTTAACGAGACTGAACGAGGTATTGGGATACCGACGATCGAGTCTCGGGCTTGTAACGTACCGATTGACAAAGGGAATAGTGTACGGGGTTGCTTGAATCCTCGACATCGTGGTTCGTCCGATGACATCATCGAGGAGCATGTGGGAGCCAACATGGGTATCCAGATCCCACTGTTGGTTATTGACCGGAGAGCCGTCTCGGTCATGTCTGCGTGTCTCCCGAACCCGTAGGGTCTACACACTTAAGGTTCGGTGACGCTAGGGTTATTAGGAAGACTTGTATGTGATTACCGAAAGTTGTTCGGTGTCCCGGATGAGATCCCGGACGTCACGAGGAGTTCCGGAATGGTCCGGAGGTAAAGATTTATATATGGGAAGTTGTCATACGGACACCGGAAGGTTTCGGGGGCATATCGGTATTGTATCGGGGCCACCGGAAGGGTTCCGGGGGTCCACCGGGAGGGGCCACCCCTCCCGGGGGGGCACATGGGCTGCATGGGGCAGGAGCCAGCCCCTGGAGGGCTGGGCGCCCCCCCCCTTGGGCCCATGCGCCTAGGGTTGGGGGGGAACCCTAGAGGGGGCGCCCCCCTTGCTTGGGGGGCAAGTCCCCCCTCCCTGGCCGCCGCCCCCCCTCTAGATCCCATCTAGAGGGGCCGGCCCCCCTTGCCCCTTCCCCTATAAATAGAGGGGTGAGGGGAGGGCTGAACACCCGAACCAAGACGCAGCCCCTCCCCTCCCCAACACCTCTCCTCCTCCGTCACGAGCTTGGCGAAGCCCTGCCGGAGTGCTGCTTCTCCACCAACACCACGCCGTCGTGCTGCCGTTGGAGCTGTCTTCCTCAACCTCTCCTTCCTCCTTGCTGGATCAAGACGTAAGAGACGTCATCTGTACCGTACGTGTGTTGAACGCGGAGGTGCTGTCCGTTCGGCACTTGGTCATCGGTGATCTGAATCACGTCGAGTACGACTCCATCATCACCGTTCCCTCGAACGCTTCCGCACACGATCTACAAGTGGTATGTAGATGCAAACTCACTCCCTTGACTCGTTGCTTAGATGAACTCATAGATGGATCTTGGTGAAACCATAGGAAAAATTTTAATTTTCTGCTACGTTCCCCAACAACCCTGTTTCACCATTCCTCTTTCTCTTATGTGCGGAAGGCCTCACCTCTCTACTCAACTTCTATGGTGGCCCTAATGTGGACAGAGGTATAAGAGTGTCCTTTCGAGCACCGTGGGTGAGTCACTTGCTTTTTGCCGATGATTCTCTTATCTTCATTAGTGCAACAGAGGAAAGTGCGCACAGACTGAATGAGATTCTGCATATTTATGCCATATGTTCTGGTCAGACAGTGAACAATGACAAGAGCGCTATATTTTTCTCACCAAATACCCACACCGATAGACGGCAAGCTTTGAAGTTAGTGTTGGGAATTATGGTGGAGGCGTTCAGTGGTAAATACCTGGGATTACCTACTGTGATTGGATGGATTACAAGTGATACGTTTGATCATATAGGTGAAAGATCGAGGAGTTATATGAACGGTTGGGCAGAAAAACTTCTGGCTTGTGCTGGAAGAGAAGCGCTTATTAAGTCCGTCATCCAAGCCATTCAAACGTTCAGTATGAGTTGTTTCATACTAACAAAAAAGGCTTGCAAAAGCCTTTCATCTAGCATGGCAAAGTTTTGGTGGAGTGGGTCTCTTGATCGCAGCTCGTTGCATTGGGTGGCATGGGACAAACTTACATCTCCAAAAGCCCGAGGTGGCATGGGTTTCCATGATTTGGAATTGTTCAATCTGGCGCTCTTAGGCAAACATGGATGGAGATTTATGACAAATCCTAAATCTCTTTGTGCAAGGGTCATGAAGGAGCGTTATTTTCCCGATTGTGAGTTCATGGAAGCTACAGTTCCACAGTCTGCTTCCGCGATTTGGCGAGCTATTGTGTCAGGAAGGGAAGCACTCACAGCTGGTTTGATCAAAAGAATGGGAGATGGAGCTTCTATTTCTATATGGGAGGATCGTTGGATCCCGGGCCTTTCCACTTTGTCTCCTTCGGTCATGCTTGGGGGCACAACACTTGTCACTGTTGATCAACTTATTGACTCAGGAAACTAGACATGGCGGCAAGAGTTAGTCTGACACTTTTTTATCCCACCAGAAGTCGAAGCTATCCTAAACATTCCTTTGTGCCGTGGTGGTGGTGATGATTTTATCGCTTGGGCCCATGAAAGAAGTGGTATCTACTCTGTGAAATCCGCGTACCGTACTCTCGTGACTCGGAAAGAGCGTGTTGCTCTAGAGGAAGGGACGATGACCAATACCTCACAGACCGATGAACAGATGTGGAAACTACTATGGAAGCTCAAGGTTTTGCCAAAGGTGCGTGTATTCTGGTGGCGGGTTATCCGTTGTATACTACCCGATGAATGTACCCTTCGGCATCGTCATATCAAAGTCATTAGTAGATGCAATATTTGTCTTGCGATGGATGAGGATTTGATGCATGCTCTAGTGCATTGCTCTCATGCCAAGATGTTTTGGGAACAAGCGCATTCGTTGTTTGGCATCCGAAGACCTCGGTTGCACCCAAATACATGGTCTCGTGATATCCTATGTGATGGGCAGTTCGCTGAAAGCGAGAGGTCTGTGATGATCTCGGTCATATGGTCTATTTGGCATTCAAGAAACAGGGTCACCCATGACGATGAGCAGCTCGATCCATTTTCTTCTGTCAAGCGCATCAGGGAGGATCTTGCTTTGCTTGATATACCCGAGTCTCATGCGTCCATTCTTCCTGGACATGGCTGGGTACCGCCTGATGAAGGAGTGGTGAAAATCAACACAGATGCAGCCTTGGGAATGGATTCTGATAAGGTGGGTGCAGGCGGAGTGCCACGCTCCAACATTGCTTTACTTGGGGCTTGGAGTAAGCCTCACCTCGGGGTCTATGATCCGTTCATTGGTGAGACTTTAGCGCTGCGGGATGGAGTCATGTTTGCAAATTTACGCGGCTTCTCACATGTGATCATGGAAACAGATTGCCTGGAGATTGTCAATCTCTGGAAAACTCGTCACTGTAGCCTTTCTGTAGTGGCACCAGTAGTAGTAGAGATTAGAGAGCTAGGTTTAGTTTTTTCTTCCTTTGATATTCAACATGTAAAACGAGCAGCCAATGTACCGGCCCATCTTTGTGCAAAACATGCATGCACTTTGATGGTTACCGAAAGTTGGACTAGCTCAAACCCTCTTTCATGCTTACCAGCTTATTAGCTGATGATGCCAGGAGTTCTTTCGTTGAATAAGCTCACTGATTGGAATGCAAAAAAAAAACGACAGGAGAATTAGGCCCTGTTTGGTTCATAAGTCTTAGAACTTTTTCTAGTCCCAACTAAAAAATCCCTAGTCCATAAAAAGTCCTTCCCTGTTTGTTTCCAGGGACTAAAAAGTCCCTAGTCCCTTCTAGAGGTTATTAAATGACCATGTTACCCCCAGCATACAGAAAAATAACAACCAAACAACACCATGGGGCGGCGGGGCAATGGGTGCAGGGAGGGGTATTATTGGAAAAGTCCCAAAAAGTCCCAAAAAAGACCCTCCTTGAGAGTCTTCTTCATTTAGTCCCAAAAAGTAACTTTTAGTCCCTAGTAGTCCCTCCTGTTTGATTAAAAAGTCTTTAAAAGGGACTTTTTCTAGTCCCTACATCAAAAAGTCCCTGGAAACAAACACCCCCTTAGCTTCTAGGGTGAACCAGATTTGCTTCAATTTGGTAATAAAAGAAAAATCACAGCATTGTTCCCGGCAATAGTACTGCTTACAACGCGATAAGAATTTGTTTCCATCAAAAACACAATTGTTTTTACTATCAAGAATGCACATGCTTATAGAATTGGTGATGTGCATCTAGAGAAATAAAATTTTGCTCCCGTTCTAAGGTGAATTTGTTTGTGTAGAGAAGACAACTTGATTTATAATCACAATATTTTTGTAAGATCAGTAATCACAAATATTTCTGTTGATTGTGCCACGTGCTTCCTACCAACTTCTTGTTTGCTTTCATAAACATTGACAAGCGTTGCTTCCTATTTCCAAGCGACATTTGCTTCCGATTTTTTTTCGAAAAGGGGGGACTCCCCGGCCTCTGCATCAGAACGATGCATACGGCCACTTAAATAAATAAAATAGGTTCAACAATGTCATAGAGTCTTGAAACAAAATAAAGGCGAGCTCACATAGAGCCTCGACGCCAAAACAAGAAAAGGCCATAAAGCCACAACCGGCTGGCAAAATAAAGATAGGAAAACTAATTGCCTATCCTATTACATGACCGCCATCCAAACCGGTTGAAGATATCCCGCGCTACCATCTCCCATCGGACAGATCTAGTAACCAAATGCTCCCTGGCCTCCGTCGGAGTGAGTAAGGACCACATACGGATCAGCGCCGTAGCACGGAATACAACCTGCAAAAAATGAATAGTAGTTATTCTGTTAAAAGCCAAATCATTTCTGCAGTTCCAAATTGCCCATAACAACGCACAAACTCCTACACGAATATGTCTAGCTGTATCAGACTCTATCCCATCCAGCCACGTTCCAAATAACGACCCGACAGAACTCAGAGGACTAATGTTAAAGGCAATTTGCACGGTGCGCCACAGAATTCTTGCCAACGGACAGTCAAAGAAGAGATGCTTAATGGTCTCGTCCTGATCACAGAAACTACACCTAGTAGATCTTGTCCAATTGCGCTTAACCAAGTTGTCCTTTGTTAAAATAACCTGTTTATGGACAAACCACATAAACACTTTAATTTTCAAAGGAACTTTTACTTTCCAAACATGTTTGGAACTAGGAATGACAGTCGAGTTAATAACATCGATGTACATCGACTTAACAGTAAATTGTCCAGACCTAGTAAGTTTCCAACACAACTGATCGGGCTGATGAGCTAGCTGGACTTCCATCAGTCTACGCACCAGATGAAGCCAAGCTTCCCATCTATCACCAACAAGCACCCTCCGAAACTGAATATTAAGGGGAATGGATTGCATAATCGTTGCAACTAGCGCATCACGTCGCTGGACAATACAATACAGGGTTGGGTACTGTAGTGCCAATGGTGTATCGCCTAGCCAAGTATCCTCCCAGAACCGTGTATCATTGCCATCACCGACAATAAACTTTGTTCTATTAAAGAAGGCTGCCTTAACTCTCATAAGCCCCTTCCAAAACGGCGAATCAGTTGGTCTCACTGTCACCTGTGCCAAAGTTTTTGAATGCAGATACTTGTGGCGGAGAATCTGCGCCCAAGTTGCGTCAGTCTGAACTGAAAGCTTATACAGCCACTTACTAAGCAGGCATCTGTTCTTGACCTCAAGATTCTCGATACCCAAACCCCCTTGGTCCTTTGGTCGACAAATAACATCCCACTTGGCGAGTCTATACTTTCTCTTAAGTTCATCACTCTGCCAAAAAAATCTTGATCGGTAGAAGTCCAGCCTTTTCCTAACCCCCACTGGAACCTCAAAGAAAGATAGTAGGAACATCGGCATACTCGTGAGCACCGAATTAATAAGAATTAACCGGCCTCCATATGACATAAGTTTGCCCTTCCAGCAACTAAGTTTCTTTTCAAACCAATCTTCGATGCATTTCCACTCTCTGTTCGTTAGCTTATGATGGTGAATGGGTATACCTAGTTAAGTAAAAGGTAAAGCCCCTAATTCACATCGAAACAATTGCCTATAAGCCTCTTGTTCCTCCTTGGCTCTACCAAAGCAGAACAACTCGCTTTTGTGAAAGTTAATCTTTAACCCGGTCAATTGTTCAAATAAGCATAACACCAGCTTCATATTTCTCGCTTTTGTTAGGTCATGCTCCATAAAGATGATTGTATCATCAGCGTACTGCAGAATGGACACACCCCCATCAACTAGGTTGGGCACCAAGCCACCCACCTGACCGGCCTCCTTTGCCCTACCTATGAGAATTGCCAACATGTCAACCACAATGTTGAACAAAATAGGGGACATTGGATCTCCTTGCCTCAGGCCTTTGTGTGTTTGGAAATAATGCCCTATATCATCATTTACTTTAATTCCAACACTCCCTTTTTGCGTAAAGGATTCTACCTGGCGTCGCCAAGCCTCATCAAAACCCTTCATACGCAAGGCCTGTTGAAGGAATGGCCATTTGACTTTGTCGTACGCTTTTTTGAAATCCACTTTGAAAACAACCCCATCCAGCTTTTTCGTGTGGATTTCATGGAGCGTTTCATGAAGGACCACTACCCCCTCAAGGATATTCCTGTCCGGCATGAAAGCAGTTTGGGTAGGCTGCACAACAGCATGCGCGATCTGTGTGAGCCTATTGGTCCCGACCTTGGTGAAAATTTTGAAACTAATATTAAGAAGACAGATTGGCCTGAATTGCTCAATTCTCACAGCCTCTGTTTTCTTAGGAAGAAGGGTGATCGTTCCAAAATTGAGCTGAAAAAGATGAAGCTGTCCAGCAAACAGATCATTGAACAAAGGCAACAAATCCCCTTTAATGATATGCCAGCATTTCTTATAAAACTCCGCTGGAAATCCATCGGGGCCCGGTGCCTTGTTATTTTTCATTTGCGAAATGGCCTCCAACACCTCTTTCTCGGAGAAAGGGGCCGCAAGAATATCATTCTCCACCGCAGTGAGTTGAGGAACATCCTCAACCATGGACTCAACCAGCGACACACGGTTCTCTTCTGGAGGGCCAAACAGGTGCTTATAGTACTCGGTAATGTACAATTTTAGGTTTTCCTGTCCTACAATTGTACCCTCATCTTGCTCAAGCTGAAAGATCCTCTTCTTTCGATGCTTACCATTAGCGATCATGTGAAAGAATTGAGTGTTCGCGTCCCCCTGGACTACTCGCCGGACCTTGGCCCGCAACGCCCACTTCAACTCTTCTTCCCTAAGAAGTTCTTTCAGCCTCAATTCTGCATCAAGCTTGGCATGAAGCTCCGCGGCCGGCAGCATCGTGGTTTCTGCTTTTACATCCAGGGACTGAATAAGGGAAAGGAGCCTTTCCTTTTCGACCTTATAAATCCCGCTAAGATGCTTAGCCCACCCACGCAGGAAACTCCTCAAATGCCTAATCTTATTCTGCCAGCGCTGAAGCGCAGTCTTCCCTCCTGAATCCTTAGCCCACTCTCTGGCCACGAGATCAAGAAAGCCTTCTCGTTCAAACCAAGACAACTCAAAGGAGAACACATTTTTGTTCCCCAGGTGGGTGGGCTCACCAGAGTCCACCAATAATGGCATGTGGTCAGAAATACCACGGGACAAGGCCTGGACTGTTACTAGAGGGAACTTCTGTTCCCAATCGACACTGGCCAACACTCGATCCAACTTCTCATACGTCGGATTTGGCAGCGCGTTAGCCCAGGTGAATTTTCTACCCGAGAGCTCAATTTCTCTCAGGTCCAAACTTTCAATGATAGTATTGAACATGAACGACCATCTGCCATCAAAGTTACCATTGTTCTTATCCTCACGCCTTCTAATTATATTGAAATCACCCCCCACCAGGATAGGCAACTGCTCGGAACCACAAATCTGAACGAGATCAGCCAAGAACTCGGGCTTGAGCTCGGGCTGCGCAGCACCATATACTGCAACCAGAGCCCAATTAAACCCATCTTCCTTTGACCGCACCCGAAACTTGACTGCAAAGTCACCCATAACCACACTGCAAACCTCAAGCGCTTTGCACCTAACGCCGAGTAAGATTCCACCCGATCTCCCTCTCGGCGGCAAGCAATGCCAATCAAAATCTATACCCCCCGACAAAGTATTTAGAAATTGAGGCGCAAAGTTATCTCTACCCGTCTCCGATAGAGCGATAAAATCTAAATGATGCTCGACAGACGCCTCAGCAAGAAACCTTCTTTTAGCCAAGTCCTTTAGACCTCTGCTATTCCAAAAGATTCCTTTCATAGTTCATCATGGAATTTTTTTGCCGTACGAATCCTAGCACTCCTACGGACTACGGACACCGGGTACACCTTCCGTTTCCACTTGCGCTTGGGGACAGTTTGACGCTACAGCTGGTCCTCACAACCAGTCTTAGAGGGGCTAGCCAAAACTATCTCGGTAGAATCATCCTCTACATCCGCCTCAGTAATAGGTTGCATAAGATCCGCACAAAAATTGTCGAGCACCCTGACCCCGAGCGCATCAACCTCAGAATCACTCATGGGTTTAACAGCCGCAATATTACGAATCATCTCTAAGGCTCGCTCAGCCTCTAGATCCAGAAGATCATTAACAGAATTAGAGATTTCAGTGTCATTACTACCCAGCGAAAGTCCTAATTGATTTGCATTTTCAACAATCTCATCATTTGAAAAATGCAGAATGGAATTAGAAGTATTGACCGACATACCAGTAGTGACCTCCACGTCACGAAGCTTGGCCGCCCTCATGGCGCACCGCTGCTGAATGTCGTCCACATCCGGCTGAGCCTAGAGACGGCCACTCACCCGGTGCCCCTCAGACATCGGATCCTGAATCCCTCCAAACCCAATGACCTCCTCCCGAGAGATCGCGGTCGGGGTCCGGCCTCCTGCCTCACCCCAACCAGCTGGCCGATCCATCTGCACGGGCACACCCACAACCTCGTCAGAGAGTGGACAGGCACTCAGCAAAATCTCATACTCCTGGCGCGGCCCGTAGGACGGGGCTGGCAGGGAGGGTGGTGGAAGCAGTACAAGGGCCGCCTGCCCTCGCTCCCCACCCAGCACAGGAGAAGCCACCCCCACAGGCGCCGTAGGAGGAGAAGGCTCCAAGGCCACCTGCCCCGAGCCCTCTCCCGAAGGCAGAGCCGCCACCAACCGAAAGGTAGACGCGATGGGAGAGAAGGTATCTAAGGCCCCCTGCCCCAGACCCCCTCCCTGTTGGGGAACGTAGTAATTTCAAAAAATTTCCTACGTACACGCAAGATCATGGTGATGGCATAGCAACAAGAGGGGAGAGTGTTGTCCACGTACCCTCGTAGACCATAAGCGGAAGTGTTATGACAACGCGGTTGATGTAGTCGTACGTCTTCACGATCCGACTGATCCAAGTACCGAACGTACGGCACCTCCGAGTTCAGCACATGTTCAGCTCGATGACGATCCCCGGGCTCCGATCCAGCAAAGCTTCAGGGATGAGTTCCGTCAGCACGACGGCGTGGTGACGATAATGATGCTCTACCGGCGCAGGGCTTCGCCTAAACTCCGCGACGATATGACCGAGGTGGAATATGGTGGAGGGGGGCACCGCACACGGCTAAGGAACGATCTGTAGATCAACTTGTGTCGTTGTGCCTAGAGGTGCCCCCTGCCCCCGTATATAAAGGAGCAAGGAGGGAGGGGGCGGCCGGCCTAGGAGGGGCGCGCCAAGGGGAGTCCTACTCCCACCGGGAGTAGGACTCCCTCCTTCCTTGTTGGAGTAGGAGAAGGGAGAAAGAGGGGGAGAGGAGGAAGGAAAAAGGGGGCCGCACCCCTTGTCCAATTCGGACCAGAGGGGGGCTGCGCGCCTCCTTCCTTTCGGCCTCTCTCCTCTATTCCCGTATGGCCCAATAAGGCCCATATAGTCCCCGGCGAATTCCCGTAACTCTCCGGTACTCCGAAAAATACCCGAATCACTCGGAACCTTTCCGAACTCCGAATATAGTCGTCCAATATATCGATCTTTATGTCTCGACCATTTCGAGACTCCTCGTCATGTCCTTGATCTCATCCGGGACTCAGAACTCCTTCGGTACATCAAAACTCATAAACTCATAATATAACTGTCATCGAAACCTTAAGCGTGCGGACCCTACGGGTTCGAGAAGTATGTAGACATGACCTAGAACTATTCTTGGTCAATAATCAATAGCGGAACCTGGATGCCCATATTGGCTCCTACATATTCTACGAAGATCTTTATCGGTCAAACCGCATAACAACATACGTTGTTCCCTTTGTCATCGGCATGTTACTTGCCCGAGATTCGATCGTCGGTATCCAATACCTAGTTCAATATCGTTACCGGCAAGTCTCTTTACTCGTTACATAATGCATCATCCTGCAACTAACTCATTAGTCACATTGCTTGCAAGGCTTATAGTGATGTGCATTACCGAGAGGGCCCAGAGATACCTCTCCGGCAATCGGAGTGACAAAACCTAATCTTGAAATACGCCAACCCAACATGTACCTTTGGAGACACCTGTAGTACTCCTTTATAATCACCCAGTTACGTTGTGACGTTTGGTAGCACCCAAAGTGTTCCTCCGGTAAACGGGAGTTGCATAATCTCATAGTTACAGGAACATGTATAAGTCATGAAGAAAGCAATAGCAACATACTAAACGATCAAGTGCTAGGCTAACGGAATGGGTCATGTCAATCACATCATTCTCCTAATGATGTGATCCCATTAATCAAATGACAACACATGTCTATGGTTAGGAAACATAACCATCTTTGATTAATGAGCTAGTCAAGTAGAGGCATACTAGTGACTATATGTTTGTCTATGTATTCACACATGTATCATGTTTCCGGTTAATACAATTCTAGCATGAATAATAAACATTTATCATGAAATAAGGAAATAAATAATAACTTTATTATTGCCTCTAGGGCATATTTCCTTCAGTCTCCCACTTGCACTAGAGTCAATAATCTAGTTCACATCGCCATGTGATTTAACACTAATATTCACATCTGTATGTGATTAATACCCATAGTTCACATCGTCATGTGATCAACACCCAAAGGGTTTACTAGAGTCAATAATCTAGTTCACATCGCTATGTGATTAACACCCAAAGAGTACTAAGGTATGATCATGTTTTGCTTGTGAGAGAAGCTTAATCAACGGGTCTGTCACATTCAGAGCCGTATGTATTTTGCAAATATTCTATGTCTTCAATGCTCTGCATGGAGCTACTCTAGCTTAATTGCTCCCACTTTCCATATGTATCCAGATTGAGACTTAGAGTCATCTGGATCAGTGTAAAAGTTTGCACCGATGTAACTTTTACAACAAACTCTTTTATCACCTCCATAATCGAGAAACATCTCCTTAGTCCTTACTAAGGATATTCTTGACCGTTGTCCAGTGATCTACTATTAGATCAAAATTGTATTCCTTTGTCAAACTCAGAGCAAGGTATACAGTAGGTCTGGTTCACACCATAGCGTACTTTATAGAACCTATGACTGAGGCATAGGGAATGACTTTTCATTCTCTTTCTATTTTCTGCCATGGTCGGGTCTTGAGTCTTACTCAACATCATACCTTTGCATCACAGGCAAGAACTCCTTCTTTGACTGTTCCATTTTGAACTATTTCAAAATTTATCAAGGTATGTACTCATTGAAAAATCTTATCAAGCGTCTTGATCTATCTATATAGATCTTGATGCTCAATGTGTAAGCAGCTTCACCGAGGTCTTTCTTTGAAAAACTCCTTTCAAACACTCCTTTATGCTTTCCAGAAAAATTCTACATTATTTCCGATCAACAATATGTCATTCACATATACTTATCAGAAATGTTGTAGTGCTCCCACTCACTTTCTTGTAAATACAGGCCTTTCCAAAAGTCTGTATAAAACCATATGCTTTGATCAACTCATCAAAGCGTATATTCCAACTCCGAGATGCTTGCACCAGTCCATTGATGGATCGCTGGAGCTTGCACATTTTGTTAGCACCTTTCGGATCGACAAAACCTTCTGGTTGCATCATATACAACTCTTCTTCCAAAAATCCATTCAAGAATGCAGTTTTGACATCCATTTGCCAAATTTCATAATCATAAAATGCGGCAATTGCTAACATGATTCGGACAGACTTAAACATCGCTACGGGTGAGAAAGTCTCATCGTAGTCAACCCCTTGAACTTGTCGAAAACCTTTTGCAACAAGTCGAGCTTTATAGACAGTTACATTACCATCAGCGTCAGTCTTCTTCTTAAAGATCCATTTATTCTCAATGGCTTGCCGATCATCGGGCAAGTCAACCAAAGTCCATACTTTGTTCTCATACATGGATCCCATCTCAGATTTCATGGCCTCTAGCCATTTTGCGGAATCTGGGCTCACCATCGCTTCTTCATAGTTCGTAGGTTCGTCATGGTCTAGTAACATAACTTCCAGAACAGGATTACCGTACCACTGTGGTGCGGATCTTACTCTAGAAGACCTACGAGGTTCTGTAGTAACTTAATCTGAAGTTTCATGATCATCATCATTAACTTCCTCACTAATTGGTGTAGTAGTCAAAGAACAGATTTCTGTGATGAACTACTTTCCAATAAGGGAGCAGGTACAGTTACCTCATCAAGTTCTACTTTCCTCCCACTCACTTCTTTCAAGAGAAACTCCTTCTCTAGAAAGGATCCATTCTTAGCAACGAATGTTTTTCCTTCGGATCTGTGATAGAAGGAGTACCCAACAGTTTCCTTTGGGTATTCTATGAAGACGCACTTATCCGATTTGGGTTCGAGCTTATCAGGTTGAAAACCTTTTTCATATAAGCATTGCAACTCCAAACTTTAAGAAACAAAAGCTTAGGTTTACTGCTAAACCATAGTTCATATGGTGTTGTCTCAACGGATTTAGATGGTGCCCTTTTAACGTGAATGCAGCTGTCTCTAATACATAACCCCAAAACAATAGTGGTAAATCAGTAAGAGACATCATAGATCGCACCATATCCAATAAAGTGCGGTTACGATGTTCTGACACACCATAACGTTGTGGTGTTCCAGGTGGCGTGAGCTGTGAAACTATTCCACTTTGTTTTAATTGAAGACCAAACTCGTAACTCAAATATTCGTCTCCGCGATCAGATCGCAGAAACTTTATTTTCTTGTTACGATGATTTTTCCACTTCACTCTGAAATTCTTTGAACCTTTCAACTATTTCAGACTTATCTTTCATCAAGTAGATATACCCATATCTGCTCAAATCATCTGTGAAGGTCAGAAAATAACGATACTTGCCACGAGCATCAACACTCATTGGATCGCATACATCGGTATGTATTATTTCCAATAAGTCAGTAGCTCGTTCCATTGTTCCGGAGAACGGAGTTTTAGTCATCTTGCCCAATAGGCATGGTTCGCAAGCATCAAATGATTCATAACCAAGTGATTCCAAAAATCCATCTTTATGGAGTTTCTTCATGCGCTTTACACCGATATGACCCAAACGGCAGTGCCACAAATAAGTTGCACTATCATTATTAACTTTGCATCTTTTGGATTCAACATTATCAATATGTGTATCACTACGATCGAGATCCAACAAACTATTTTCATTGGGTGTATGACCATTGAAGGTTTTATTCATGTAAACAGAACAACAATTATTCTCTGACTTTAAATGAATAACCGTATCGCAGCAAACATGATCTAATCATATTTATGCTCAACGCAAACACCAAATAACATTTATTTAGGTTCTACACTAATCTCGAAAGTATAGAGAGTGTACGATGCTGATCATATCAATCTTGGAACTACTTCCAACACTCATTGTCACTTCACCTTCAACTAGTCTCTGTTTATTCTGTAACTCCTATTTCGAGTTACTAATATTTAGCAACCGAACAAGTATCAAATACTCAGGGGCTACTATAAACACTAGTAAAGTACACATCAATAACATGTATATCAAATATACTCTTTGTTCACTTTGCCATCCTTCTTATCCACCAAATATTCAGGGCATTTCCGTTTTTAGTGACCATTTCCTTTGCAGTATAATCACTCAGTTTCAGGCTTTGGTCCAGCTTTGGGCTTCTTCGCGGGACTGACAACTTGCTTGTCATTCTACTTGACCCTTTCTTTCCCTTTGCCCTTTTCTTGAAACTAGTGATCTTGTCAACCATCAACACTTGATGCTCTTTCTTGATTTCTACCTTCGTCGATTTCAACATCACGAAGAGCTCGGGAATCGTTTTCGTCATCCCTTGCATACTTTAGTTCATCACAAAGTTCTACTAACTTGGTGATGGTGACTAGAGAACTCTATCAATCACTATCTTATCTGGAAGATTAACTCCCACTTGATTCAAGCGATTGTAGTACCCAGACAATCTGAGCACATGCTCACTAGTTGAGCGATTCTCCTCCATCTTTTAGCTATAGAACTTGTTGGAGACTTCATATCTCTCAACTCGGGTATTTGCTGGAAATATTAACTTCAATTCCTGGAACATCTCATATGGTCCATGACGTTCAAAACGTCTTTGAAGTCCTGATTCTAAGCCGTTAAGCATGGTGCACTAAACTATCAAGTAGTCATCATATTGAGCTATCCAAACGTTCATAACGTCTGCATCTGCTCCTGCAATAGGTCTGTCACCTAGTGGTGCATTAAGGACATAATTCTTCTGTGCAGCAATGAGGATAAACCTCAGATCACAGATCCAATCCGCATCATTGCTACTAACATCTTTCAACACAATTTTCTCTAGGAACATATCAAAATAAACATATGAAAGCAACAACGCAAGCTATTGATCTACAACATAATTTGCAAAATACTACCAGGACTAAGTTCATGATAAATTTAAGTTCAATTAATCATATTACTTAAGAACTCCCACTTAGACAGACATCTCTCTAGTCATCTAAGTGATCACGTGATCCAAATCAACTAAACCATGTCCGATCATCACGTGAGATGGAGTAGTTTTCAATGGTGAACATCACTATGTTGATCATATCTACTATATGATTCACGTCCGACCTTTCGGTCTCCGTGTTCCGAGGCCATATCTCTATATGCCAGGCTCATCAAGTTTAACCTGAGTATTCCGCGTGTGCAACTGTTTTGCACCCGTTGTATTTGAACGTAGAGCCTATCACACCCGATCATCACGTGGTGTCTCAGCACGAAGAACTTTCACAACGGTGCATACTCAGGGAGAACACTTCTTGATAATTAGTGAGAGATCATCTTATAATGCTACCGTCAAACAAAACAGAATAAGATGTATAACAGATAAACATCATATGCAATCAAAATATGTGACATGATATGGCCATGATCATCTTGCGCCTTTGATCTCCATCTCCAAAGTACTGTCATGATCTCTATCGTTACCGGCACGACACCATGATCTTCATCATCTTGATCTATATCAATGTGTCGTCACATAGTCGTCTCGCCAACTATTGCTGTTGCAACTATTGCTATCGCATAGCGATAAAGTAAAGCAATTATTTGGCACTTGCATCTTATGCAACAAAAAGACAACCATAGGGCTTCTGCCAGTTGCCGACAAAACATGATCATCTCATACAACAACTTATATCTCATCACGTCTTGACCATATCACATCACAACATGCCCTGCAAAAACAAGTTAGACGTCCTCTACTTTGTTGTTGCAAGTTTTACGTGGCTGCTACGGGCTTAGCAAGAACCGTTCTTACCTACGCATCAAAAACCACAACGATAGTTTGTCAAGTTGGTGCTGTTTTAACCTTCGCAAGGACCGGGCGTAGCCACACTCGGTTCAACTAAAGTTGGAGAAACAGACACCCGCTAGTCACCTATGTGCAAAGCACGGCGGTAAAACCAGTCTCGCGTAAGCGTACGCGTAATGTCGGTCTGGGCCGCTTCATCCAACCATACCGCTGAACCAAAGTATGACATGCTGGTAAGCAGTATGACTTGTATCGCCCACAACTCACTTGTGTTCTACTCGTGCATATAACATCAACGCATAAAACCTAGGCTCGGATGCCACTGTTGGGGAACGTAGTAATTTCAAACAAATTCCTACGTACACGCAAGATCATGGTGATGGCATAGCAACGAGAGGGGAGAGTGTTGTCCACGTACCCTCGTAGACCATAAGCGGAAGCGTTATGACAACGCGGTTGATGTAGTCGTACGTCTTCACGATCCGACCGATCCAAGTACCGAACGTACGGCACCTCCGAGTTCAGCACACGTTCAGCTCGATGACGATCCCCGGGCTCCGATCCAGCAAAGCTTCGGGGATGAGTTCCATCAGCACGACGGCGTGGTGACGATAATGATGCTCTACCGGCGCAGGGCTTCGCCTAAACTCCGCGACGATATGACCGAGGTGGAATATGGTGGAGGGGGGCACCGCACACGGCTAAGGAACGATCCGTAGATCAACTTGTGTCGTTGTGCCTAGAGGTGCCCCCTGCCCCCGTATATAAAGGAGCAAGGGGGGAGGGGGCGGCCGGCCTAGGAGGGGCGCGCCAAGGGGAGTCCTACCCCCACTCCTTCCTTGTTGGAGTAGGAGAAGGGGGAAAGAGGGGGGAGGAGGAAGGAAAAAGGGGGCCGCACCCCTTGTCCAATTCGGACCAGAGGGGGGCTGCGCGCCTCCTTCCTTTCGGCCTCTCTCCTCTATTTCCGTATGGCCCAATAAGGCCCATATAGTCCCCGGCGAATTCCCGTAACTCTCCGGTACTCCGAAAAATACCCGAATCACTCGGAACCTTTCCGAACTCCGAATATAGTCGTCCAATATATTGATCTTTACGTCTCGACCATTTCGAGACTCCTCGTCATGTCCCCGATCTCATCCGGGACTCCGAACTCCTTCGGTACATCAAAACTCATAAACTCATATTATAACTGTCATCGAAACCTTAAGCGTGCGGACCCTACGGGTTCGAGAACTATGTAGACATGACCTAGAACTATTCTTGGTCAATAACTAATAGCGGAACCTGGATGCCCATATTGGCTCCTACATATTCTACGAAGATCTTTATCGGTCAAACCGCATAACAACATACGTTGTTCCCTTTGTCATCGGCATGTTACTTGCCCAAGATTCGATCGTCGGTATCCAATACCTAGTTCAATCTCGTTACCGGCAAGTCTCTTTACTCGTTACATAATGCATCATCCCGCAACTAACTCATTAGTCACATTGCTTGCAAGGCTTATAGTGATGTGCATTACCGAGAGGGCCCAGAGATACCTCTCCGACAATCGGAGTGACAAAACCTAATCTCGAAATACGCCAACCCAACATGTACCTTTGAAGACACCTGTAGTACTCCTTTATAATCACCCAGTTATGTTGTGACGTTTGGTAGCACCCAAAGTGTTCCTCCGATAAATGGGAGTTGCATAATCTCATAGTTACAGGAATATGTATAAGTCATGAAGAAAGCAATAGCAACATACTAAACAATCAAGTGCTAGGCTAACGGAATGGGTCATGTCAATCACATCATTCTCCTAATGATGTGATCCCATTAATCAAATGACAACACATGTCTATGGTTAGAAAACATAACCATCTTTGATTAATGAGCTAGTCAAGTAGAGGCATACTAGTGACTATATGTTTGTCTATGTATTCACACATGTATCATGTTTCCGGTTAATACAATTCTAGCATGAATAATAAACATTTATCATGAAATAAGGAAATAAATAATAACTTTATTATTGCCTCTAGGGCATATTTCCTTCACTCCCAACGAAGAAAAGGACACGGGAGCCACCTGCCCCGAATCCCCTTCCTCGGCAGTAGGAGAGCAACCCGAGGCCGCCTGCCCCAGGGCTCCACCCGACAAGCCAGGCACGACAAGCTACGTCACCTCCTGAGGAGGTACCGTGTGCTGAGCACGAGAGGGAGTGGCCACCTGCCGACTCACCTCCTCCTCCCCCCAGATCGAGATCGATGAAACCCCAAGATCCCCAGGAATGGTATCCACAGCACCCTCAAACCCCAAAGCAGGCAACTCGAGCTCAAAAGCCTCCTCGGACTTGACTCGATCACTCCACAGCCTCGGAGGTGCAGAAGAGGGCTCGAAAGACCCAAATCTCAGAGTCGTCGAAGGCACCGAGGAGGGTGGGGCTGCTCCATCCCCGGTCGTCGCGGTCTCGGACCCCGGCCCCTTGGACAGCTGTCGTCCAGAGTCCTCGACCGGCGGCTCCCGTGCTGCCACGCTGCCATCACCCTCGTGCATATCCACGTTAGACTCATGAGCCGGCGCAACCAAAAGGCTCTCATCCTCAAACTCAATAACCAGATCATAAATCCTGCCTCGATAAGCCCACTTAACCACGTCCGGCACATACTCAATGTTCAAAATACTAACCAGAACCCGAGCAATCCCGTGAGCTCTGGTGAACTCCATGTCCACACACTCAGGCTTCCCCACTAAAATGCCCATGCTGGCCACAACCCGAGCATCCTGCAGTGGCTTGGAGGGAGCCCCGGAAAATTGCAACCACGCCTGAGTAAGCGGCTTGCCCCGAGGCTCAACCTACTTCCACTCCTGAAACTCAAGGATACCATCCGTTCCCGGCACCTTACACATCCCAAAACTCAACAACCTCTGCAGATCCTCCACGGAAGGAAACTCAACTCTGAACATCTTATCAGCGAGACTGACAAGGTCCCACTGGAAATCCCCAGGGGCCAACTCTCGGAGCCTCTGCACGATCTGTGTCTCAGACACCTCCCCTCTGGTGACCTTGACAATCCCCGTGGTCATACTCGTGGACTCATCAGAAACCTCTCGCTGATTCGGAGATTCGAAAAAAGTTAGCTCAGCACAGTAAACTCCATACATCATGAGTGACGGTGCCTGATCTCGCAGTAACGGACACTCCCCAGAGTCGTGTGCCAGTTTACCGCAGGTATCACATAACAGAGCCACACACTCTGCAATGAAGTGGCCCTTGTCGCCGCAACGATAACAAAGCATCTTTTCCTTCCTGCGCGCCCACTTGGACGCCCTATCAGCCTCAGCCCTATCTGTCAACTCCGCAGACACATCGGTCATAACCTCGTTCTCAGGAACCTGAACAGTAGCAAGAGCCGTCACCACCTCCATAGCGTGACCGGTCAGTACAGGCTCCTCGGCAGTCCCGTCAACTGTCATCTGGTCGACAACAACAGGTGGTGGCGGAGGACATGGACGGTACCGCCCCCC
>NC_041389.1:666325933-666355619 GCF_002162155.2 Triticum dicoccoides | reverse complement strand
CGGAAACCTCCTCGCTGCCGATGACCCGGATCAGAAGGCCCCTCAACGAAGCCGCCTGAAGGACCCAAGAATGGCCTCTTAACTGACCCATCACTTTGCCAAGTATAACCACGACCGCCACCCGTGGACGAAGAGCCATGGTGCTGCCCAGTCCCATAAGCATCGTAGCCGTCATCCCCCCATTGACCTCGGGGCGCAGCCACAAGCGCAGTCGGCGGCGGCCTCGGCGGAGCAGCACCGCGCCCCACAGCCATCGGCAGAGTAGCAGCCGGCGCCGGCGGCCGGAGTCCTTGAGCACCACGCCCCACAGCCATCGGCAGAGAAGTAGCCGGCGCCGGCGGCCGGAGACCTTGAGCACCGCGCTCGGCGGCTGGCACGGCCCCCACAGCCTGCGCAGGTCTCGGCCCTGGCGGGGTGCCTCGGCCGGCCGCAGCCGTAGGTCACGGCCCCTTTGGCGCACCACGGCCAGCCGGCAGCACCGGCCGCTGGCCTTGTGGAACACCGCCTCCAAGGGCCGCTGGTGTCACTCCGGCGAGCGCCTGCATGTTGGGGCCGGAGGCTGCAGCATCCCCCCGTCCCGCCATCAGGGGAGGGATCCGAGTCGCCCGGCCTGGACCACAGCGACGGAAACCTGCTGAACCCTCGCGACGCCTAAACCTAGGGCACAGCGTCGGCGGAGACAGGACGCACGACGAAACACGATGGCACGTACGCATGCAAAGGCCATTTGCCTCGTCGCCCGCAGAGCCTGTGGAGACCGCGTTAGCCTGGGCCTCATACCCGGCTAACTCTGGCCCACACGGAGATGCCACCCGATGGGCCTCACACCCATCGTCCTGATCTCCCGGCCCAGCCAAGCCCATCAACGAATTCAAACGCAGCCGCCTGGCTACCCCGATCGGGATCTCACCGGACTGCTGCACCACCGTCGGCTCCGGCCGCCGGCCCTTCTTCCGGCGACTGGGCACAACTTTCCATTCCGAACCGAGAAAATCACCAAACATAAGGGCCGGAAGACGTACCTTTGGAAGAGGGCCACGCCATGGCCGGATCGCCGTTGCCGCCGTCCTCCGGTGCACGACTCGCCGAACGATCTCGATCCTATCCGTCTTCTCCAGTCCAGTCCTCGCCGGATCGTCCTGCGGGATCGCAACATCTACCAACAGCGCAACCTCATCCTCAGAATATCCAATGTTGAAAGCCTCGCAAATGTGATCTGAAGGCGTAGGTGACGCCGTCTCCGGCGAACCGGCGTCAAGATGCCGGCCGTCGTCTTCGTCCTCCTCCTCGTCACTCTCCACTAGCGCCCAGAACCGTCCTCCGACTCACCGGTCGCCGCCGGCGCCGTGGTCGCGAGACCCGTCCCTAGTCGCCCCGCCCATCGCCCAGATTGATAAGAGTGGGAGCAATGCAATGAAGGAGAGGGTGAACATGCAGCCGCGGCGCTTGTTATTTCCAAGCGATAGGAAACAAGCAGGCCCATCATCTTCAGCTGGGCTCTCATGGCACCCTAGATCTCCATCACCAATGCCACCAGTTATAATTGCTGATTCGGCTGCTTGCTGTCATGACCCTTCTGCATGCCACTGTCCCCTACCCTTGAGCTCCTTGGTCCCCCTGGCGAACATGTCACCGGGCCGGCGTCGGAATCATTTGAATACCTTTGAAGCATTAAAGGTTTAGGCATGATGCATAAGAATATAAGGTACTCGCTCCGTCCGGAAATACTTGTCATCAATATAAACAAAAAAAAGATGTATCTAGACGTATTTTAGTTCTAGATACATTCCTTTTTATTCATTTTGATGACAAGTATTTTCGAACGGAGGGAGTAGGAAGGAACAACTAGCATTATAAAGAAGCTTCTCCACTACTTCTAAGTACATATACAGAAACATTGGATGCTTAAGAATCAATATTTCGATGCAAGGTTCTATTGTGGAAAACTATCTGAGCAGAATAAACATAGATCAGATTAAAAACCATGGATATTTTGAAGCACAAATTACAGTAAATACTAATCCTTGAGATACATGTATGATACGTGTACGTTGGCCTCGGCACGGGCTGTGAGGACGGGCAGGTGGATAACTTGGATCCCACCCAGACAGGGTGCAGTAGTCCTACACCCAGATCCTACACCTAGACGGGCGCGCAACAGATCTACAGCCAAACGGGCGTGCAGCAGCCCTACACCCAGACGCAACAACAACAAGGAGAGGGACGAGGAGGAGAGGGAGGATGGCGAGACGATGATCCGGCTAATACAACTGGAGATCCGAAGAAGAAGGGTAGATGAGAAAGCTTCAACATGCAGGAGGACGAGCTGTTGTATGATGCATGGTTGTCCACTAGCCTTGATCCTATCCATGGCATGGAGCAAAAGGGCACAACCTTTTGGAACAACATTCATATATGGTTTCCTGAATATAAGCATTTCGCGCCCTACACCGACGCGGTCATCCACATCCGTGAATGAGAATCCCTCAACCATCAATGGTACACCATCCAAAAAGCCGTGTCCAAGTATTGCAGGCACTTGAAGCGTCTCATTGCATGGTGGCCTAGGGGTGCATAAGTCATCGAGTAAGTAAAGTGATCACTAGCCGAACATGCATTCTTTTGTGGCCCACTTGCCGGACATGCATTTGTTTTGTTACTCACTAGCCGAACATGCATTATTTTGTAGCCTTTTGGTGCTTGTTTTGTGTACAAAAAGCCGAAGAGAGAAAACTTCACCATCATGCATTGTTGGTTGAAATTTTAGAAATTTTTTATGGGGAAAGAAGTGGGAGGAGGAGAGGGCGAAGTGGAAGGTGTGGCGGCCAAGCTGACGGAGAGGTTCGAGGACATCTTGTCGAAGAAGGAGAAGGCATGCGTGAAGCGCTCGGACCTCAAGGAGGAGAGAAAGGCGGAGAGTTTCGCATTGTTGATGGAGGCGACGGAAAAGAAGGTCAAGCTCGAAGAGAGGAGAACCATGATCGAAAAGAGAAAGGTCGCGCTCAAGAAAAAAAAAGTTGAAGATCGCTATCGATGCGGAGGACGCCAAGATGTTGACCATAAATCTGGACTCTTTGTATGCCGATGCAAGAATGATCATGAATTCCTCCATCACTAAATGTTAGAATTAATTTGTGTAAGTTGGTGTTAGAATTAATTTGGCAAGCGCGTACTGCAATATGCCAGCCAGGGGAAATACTAGTATCTTGTACAACAAGGAAATTAAATAAATACTAGTCCTTGAGATGCACGTACGACACGTGTACGTTGGCCTCGGCAATATGTTGCGGGCTGTCTCGCCTCACGATACGTGTACGTGGATCCGGTCAGGAGCAGAGGGCAGTCGATCGAGCACCCACCGATCTGTTGCGGCAGGCAATGGCAGCGAGGACGGGAGCTGTGGTGGACGCGCGGTTCTGCGCGCCGCACGCGACGGAGTTCACCTTGACCAAGACGAAGAGCTGGTTCCGCGACTTCACCATCACGGACGCCAGCGGCGCGGCGGTGATGAAGGTGGACGCCCCCCCGTTCACCTTTGTCCGTCGCTCCATCCTCGTCGACGCCGCATCGCGCCGGCCTTTGGTCACCACGGAGCGCTCGCCGACCCTGTTCACGCTCGGCCGGAGGTGGGAGGCGTTCAAGGGGGACGGCAGCAGGCCGAGGGATCTGCTCTTCTCCGCCGTGGTGCAGCCCTGGCTGTTCGTCATCAGAGAGGTCCACGTCCACCTCGCCGGCGGCGACCGCAGCGAGAAGAACCCGGACTTCGTGATCCGACTCAGTTCATGCGGGCGCGAGTGGACAGTCTCCCGCGGCCGCTCCGACGGCGGCGCCGCCGTTGCCACGATCAAGCGCACGACGGGGCTGTTCCTGTTCGAGGGGCTGGCTTTCTCCGTGAGTGTCAGCCCGGGCGTGGACCATGCTTTCATCCTGGCGCTCGCCGTGATTCTGCACGAGATACGTCAGGACGGAATCCAGCGTGGACAGCACGCCGCCTTCTAATCCTTCAGTTCACGAGATACTACCTCAAGAAGTGAACTGCCGCTATTTTCATATCTCTTTTCTGTCTTTTCTTGCCACATGTTTGCCCACTATAATATTTCCCAACCAGTTTGCTAAACTGGATCAATTTAGACAGAGTATATTAAATATAATCTTGTTTATGTTACTATTATAATTGAACTGTCCCAACTCATGATTCAAAACAGCAACAAATTTCTACTTAGGAAATACCACCATGGCCGAATAAGGCGAATTCTAACCAGTTGAGCGCGTAACGCAAATCAGTATCCTCGCTGGTCCATGGGGATGCGAGCCATTGCATGTGCATGGGCTTTTCTCTCTCTCTTCCTGTGTGACCCATCATGGCTAGCTTTTCTGCACCGTGGAGGAAGAATATACTCAAGAACACGGGATTTTGCTCCGTGTAACTGTTACAGCTTTTCTGTTTCTTCTTTGCTATTATTTATTCTTTTCGAAATAAACTGGAGGATCCGGTCTTTGCACCATGCCTCGTCCTCGCATGCTCGATTGTGTCATCCATGACCACGAAGCCCGGCGCCGAGCTCGACCTCGGGTTGGACTAGACGCGCACGGCACGCTCAGATCACGGCTTGCGCACATTATTTTGCATAACTGGCCGGAAACGTATCCACACGTGATGATGACTAGCAAATCACTCCCTAAACCTCGCGCGGGCCACCGAAACTAAACCGGCCGACACAGATACTTGCGCCAAACTCTGAACATATATGCTCATGAAAGCAAACCAAATGCCATGTAAGAATTAGCAACCCCAACAGATAGAAAATCAACACACCTGATTCGGCAGAGCGCAGCGGAGCTGAAGGTCAACGGCGGGGCAGTGCCGGGCTTCGGCGACGCTTGGGGAGGAACGAATCCGAGCAGGGGCGGCGCTGCGGACGAGCCGTGGGGCGCGGGCAAGCTTAGGCCTAGAGGGATGTACACGAAGGGGATAGCCGGAGGGGAGGGGATGGAGAGGACCGGCTGTCGAACGACGCCCACCGGAACAAGTTGGTCGGATCTGAAATCAGTTGTCGCCTCCACCGCCGACATCAGCAACAATGGGGATATGAAAATCAGGGGAGTGAGTGGGAGAGGAGATCTTTCCTTCTGTTTGGGCCAAGCCCAAAAACAATGTGTTTCATAATGGCACATTGAGCAAGTTATATTTAATATTTCGTCCGGTGCAACGCACGGGCATTTGTACTAGTATAGGTTTAAAAGCATTCCTTTCATTTGCGACCCTTTTCTTTCATATTTTTACGACGCCATGATCTTACAAATAGATCTTTCTTTATTTCCTCTACCTTTACTGTTTCAAGCCTTAGTAATCCACATGTGTTGTACTCCCTTCGTTTCTAAATATAAGCCCTTTTAGAGAAGTACAGACTACATACCGAGCAATATGTAGTGTGCGTTGAAATCTCTAAAAAGGCTTATATTTAGAAAGAGAGGGAGTACATGGGGTGCAGGTATATTTACGAAGAACCAAAGTTCCAGACCGAAAGATTGAAACAAAAATAAAAATTGCTTTCAAACTCATCATTTTTGGAGAAGCAAATTTAGTTCGGGAAATTCGGCTCACACCCTCCGGTACCCGAATTAATGTGAAACCTGGAGAAACTAAAAAGGACCTAACCCCATGATGATATGATGATTCTAGTATTATTTTGTTGTTATTGTTTGTAAAAAGATAAATTGATGCAGTGATACTATCACTATGTTGCTACTATTACTTGTGAAAAGTGATGAAAAACATGGAAGTGCTGGCAATTGTTTTTCAAAACTTTGTTAGTTGTTGTGCTGTTAGTCTACTTCGGTTCTGTTCGGTTAAAACCAATAACCGGACAAAAAGATCTGGTTAAAAATCGGATCTTGATTTATCAAAAAACCGACAGCACAACAATTTTCAAAGATCAAATTTCTTTGCATACGGAGAAACCGAACGTGATCGGTTCGGTCAAATAGAATGTCTAGGAGGCCTAGTTGTAGATTATATACTCTCTGCCAAGTTACACTTAACGATCAAGAGTAGTATCCGGCCGCGAGTCACCTCTCCAAGTGATCTCCATCTTCTCCATGAAGAAGCTCAAATTCACGCAAACTTTGTTGGCAATAAGCCATGTCCATGCCCGTGTGGTGGTGACCGGCGTCGGCGCGCCAGGTCTGGTTCGTGCTGGACACGGGGGTGTGTGCCGGCCGGAGTTCGTTCTCGCGTCTGTGTCATGAAGGAGCTGCATGCACAGGGGTTGTTGCGGTCTGTTGGAGGCAGCGCGTGGGCCGGAGCTGCATGTAGTTAGCTGAACGGCCGGGGGTCGTACGGCCGTTGAGAGCATGCTACGGATGCGTTGGAAGTGGACTTGCATGGTGGCCGTGCGTGGTGGTCGTGCGGTTCTTGCTGTTAGTGCGTGCATGTAGGGCGTGAGTTAGTGGTAGTAGAAATAGGATCAGGTAGTTGCCTGTGAGCGTGCGTGAGTGCTAGGTGGTGTTAGTGGCTTACGCACAGGTCTTGCCTATATAAGGGGCCAGAATGCAGTGCCATGGAGTGTGGCTTGAGAGAGATGTAGCCCGGAGCGTATGGGCGCTCGAGAGTCTCCATGTATGTGTTCAAGCCGAGTCCAGTGAATAAAAGGCCAAGATACAGGCCTTCGTCGCCGCGGGGTTCATCGCCGAAAAACTGTTGTGCTTCTTCTACCTTCGTCCAAAGAGCGAGAGAGCGAGGTAGGCTAGGGCTGCGCCAACAAACTTTTCAAAAAAGGAATAAAGGCAAGCCCAAGTATTGCACGAGGCTTGCGACCAAGGAGAAGTCGACAGGCTTTCCCTCTCGCTTCGTGCAAAACAATAACATATATAGGCCCTGTTTGGTTTATAAGTCCTAGGACTTTTTTTAGTCCCAACTTATAAGTCTCAAGTCCCTAAAAAGTTTCTACCTGTTTGGTTCCTGGGACTTATAAGTCCCTATAAAACCATATTACAACTATAAGTCCCTATAAAACTCTCCTTGAGAGTCTTATTTTATAAGTCCCAAATGCCCACTTTAAGTCTCTATAAGTCCCTCCTGTTTGATTTAGATGGAACTTATAGAGACTTTTTTAAGTCCCTAAACCAATAAGTCCTGGAAACAAACACCCTCATATTCATCTCACTCGTCTCATCCATGCCTCCTGATCACGCTGGCCAACTGTTTCGATCAACGCACACAATATTTCCATGGATCCTGTCGTGACCAGCAGTAGCAGCAGCAGGAGGAGAGGAGGCTACGGCTGCAAGGAGAGCTGCCATGGCCACTGCCTACCTCCTCACTCTGCCAAATGCCTCTGCCTCTACCTGCTGCTCTCGCTGATCGTCCTCGTCCTCGTCGCGGCCGTGCTGCTCGTCGTCTTCGTCACGAGGCTCAAGAAGCCGACCTTCTACCTGCAGTCCGTGCAGATGGACAGGTCGTTCAGCCTCAGACCGGCGTCTTCGAACCGCAGCGGCGACAACGCGACGTCGTCGTCCTCGTGCTTGGTGGCGTCGCTGCTGTTCGCGGCGCAGAACCTGAACGGGATCGGGATAAGGTACAGCGGGGCGGACCTCGGCGTGGCCCTGCCCCTACGCGACCGAGTCGGTCGGCGCCATGGACGTGCCGGTGTTCTACCAGCCGCCGCGGAGCAGCATCGTGATGGTGCTCATGCACGCCGTGTTCGAGGAGTCCAACGTCAGCCGGCTCGTCGTCAGCGAGCTGTCGGCGCAGAGGAAGCTCGTCGAGATCAGGATCGCCGGGAGCATCGACGCCACCACGCACATCATGAATTTCCCTCTGACAAAGCTATTCAGGTATGTTCAGAAGTTCTTTTGTTGTTTTATTGTAGTATATGCTCTTCTGAACTTCAGTTTGTCTAAATGTAGTGGTATTTTTCTACTGCAGTTTACGCTCGATTGCAGGATAGCAACTAACTACACCGACATAGTGCTCCGGGAAGGGATTGAGTCTGCAACTATATGCAAGGTATTTGTCGACTGATATAAAGTTAGTACAAAGTTGAGTCATCTATTTTGAAACGGAGGGAGTAGTTTCCAACTAACATGTGCAAGCTTGTGTCTGAAGTCAGGACTCAGAACAGTGATCTTCTTGCAGGCAATCCAGGTATGCTCTATAAAGCTTGACACGAGGTCGAGAGGCAAGAGGATAAGGCTTGCAGATTTGGAATGCTGATTTCGTAGAATTTAACCTTTTGTTTTTGTTTGCGTAGTAGTAGAATTTAACGGATTCATGTACATGGCTGTTTTACACTTAGAAGACTATTCTTTGCGTAGTATGCTCCCATGCCAGGCAATGTAAATGTAATTGCATTCAACGATTGGCAAACGATACATCTTTTTTTCTTGATTGTGTTTCACCGTAAATGTTGAACGAATGTGTGAGCAATTGGCTTGAGCTAGTCAATCTATAAAAGCAACTCCAGCAAAGTCGCCATATCGGCCCGGCCGGTATAAATAACCATTATTGTGACGATTTTGGCTGAAAAGGTCACTCTAGTAGAATTGACATCTCACCCTCGATCGCCATAGTTTACCGAGCATGCATGCTCTAAACCAAGCCAGCGAGCGCACTGCATCTGGAAAACGGTTTGGCGCAAGCGAAATTTTCCCTCCCGTGTCGCCGCCTCCACTCAGCGCCGTAGCGCCGTCTTTGACCGCTTCCAGCTGTCCCGGTCCCGGCCAACGAGGCCATGGGTGACCACCTGACCCCGCGTACGGATTCATCGAATTGGAGTCAAATCCGGATTCCAACGGCTTGGACGACCGACCTCTACCTTGTCGGTGAGAAGTCCGACGCATAGGTGCATATGCTGCGTAGAGGTGCACCCCCACACCCACTAGTGCCGCATCAGTCCTTAGTGAAGGGGCTGAAGAAGAAGATGGGGAAGGGAGCACCGCGCCTTTGCCCCTCCCCGTTTCCTCCCGACGGCGGGCGAAAGTAGGGCGGCTTCCCAGTCATACGCTGGATCAACAATGTCTAAGAGGTAAAAAAATATCCATCCTATTCCTTGTATTCGGCTTTTGGTCAATTCAACGTGATATGATCGTGGATAATTGTTTGCAATTTTGCAATGTTTCTGATTTGGCGATGATTTTCTGAAGTTTAGGGGATCGGCCCTTAACAGCGACACATTTCTCAATAGTATGATTGGTGATTCTGAGAGAAACGATGTCCATCTCGAGGGCACATCAATGTCACTTTTTTTTATCACGAGTCCATCCAAGATGTGAAATTTGATCAATTCGAGGCCTACGGCTCGTCGAAGAAGAAATCAGTTTAGGGATCGGACATTAAGCCTGCTGAGGATATTGGGCTTGTCTTCGCATGGGGAGATATCTCGCCAATAAATATCAATCGGCCGCAAAATATTGGATGCACACCGAGAAGCGTTTCAAACATCCCATTAGGCGGACTGCCGGACCCCAACAAGTGATAGCCCGCTCCACGAGGAAGGAGCTGATGATTAAATGGATTTTATGCATACCTTTTGGATTATATTTTAGTTCCAATACCCTTCATATCAGAACCATCTAGCACTTATTCATGTCCACAATGCATAATTTCCGGTCTTTACTCATTTTACCAAGTTTGTCACACAACTTTAGTTTATTTAGTTTTTATTAGTTTTCATTTGTTTTGTGGTGTTTGTAGGTGTATTGGCATGTTCATGGACTTGACACATTAAAAGCACCAAGTTGGGGGGACAAACCAGAGAAGTTCCAGGCACCAAATTTAGACCCTATGGAGTGTTTGATGTTTTGACATTTATCAAAGTACACAAATTGAAAATCGTATGTCATAGGTGGAGCGAGATTTTCGAGAGGAATCCAACGAGACCAAAAACATAAAAATCGGAGTTTATCCAAAGAAATGATGGCCAAAATATGAAAGTACTTCTGAAGTCCAAAGTGTTCGATGACCATTGGTACAAGCGCCCAGTAAATATGTCATAACTCTGCCAATTTTGTCTCAAATTATTCCTACACGATCCATGACGACACGGGATGCTTGGGGAGAGAATTTGGCTCCCACGGAGCCATTGGATGAAACAAAAGGAGTCATATCTACGAAGGAGACCCGAGGAGGTCTCCTATGTAAATACTTCCAACCCTAGCTGCCAGGAATAATCATCATCATTCCACAGTAGCTCCACGAAGCTGCCGGGAGGATCTCATATATCATTTGGAGGGAGGCCTCTCCCTCCATCGCCACCACCACTAAGGCCACACAAGAGGAGGAGAAAGAGGTGTCGCTACCACCACCAGGTGTCGGCCGTACGCCGTGCGCGCCGGTACCCATCTCCATCCTCGCACTTGTAATTTGTAAAACTGAATATGTTGATGACATCAATGAGGAAGCATTTCTCTTTGTGTCTATATTCATCTATGTTTGAGTGATTGATTCGGTTCTAGGTTGAGGTATGATCTAATATGCAATATTAGTCTTTGTGGCATCATCTAGTATTTACTTTCTTCATGTTGAAGGTAATGCTACGTTAAAAGACGTACTTCCATATGATCTTGTCAGCACTTGCATTTACACGAAATGGATTGATGTCCTTCTCATAGCCCGTTTGTGTATTACTAACGTGTGACCTTGCCGGCCGAAAAGAATTGACATCCTTTCCATAACCCTAGTCCGCTCCAGAGCTAGCCAAACGCGCCAGCCCGGCATGGCACGACCCGTGCTAATCATGCCTGGCACGATACGACCCGCCGTGGCACGTTTAATAGCCAGGCCATGCCGTGCCGGCCCACATGCGTCGCTTCTCGAGCCCAGACACGCCGTGGTTATTAAATGAGCCGGCCCATGCCACGTTTAGCATGTTGGGCTGCATGTTTTTAGCCTATTTGGCTTTATTTTTAGGTCTATTGGACTGTAATTTAGGCCTCCACATCCTCACAGTCATCCCCACCAATCGACGACTATTGCTCAAAAAAGAAAAAAAAAACAATCGACGACTCTTCCGCACGGCCGCCGGCCTCGAAGCGTTTTTAGTCTCTTCCACCCCTTGGTGTTTCATCTCTTCCTCTACCTTCCACCCATGGTTCCTTTTATCTCCCCAAATCAATAAATATCCACCGCGATCCTTGTGATTCTCCTCTTCTTCCCTCTATTTATGCAGCTCTCCACTTTATGCTGTTGTCGACCTAGAGCCTAGAGCCATGGCCGTCGGTGCGAACTATGTTGGCCCAAGCCCCCCCGCCTTGCCGTTGATCTGACCTCTTAGTGAACCACACGTGACATCCCCGACGTCCTCCTCCAGCATCATCTGCGCCAGTGGTGCGGGCTCTCCTTCCTCCTTGTATCTTCATATCTAACTGATTTTTTTGAGTCAACTTTATTGGAAGTTCTAATTCCAAATCAGGATCTCTGGGAACGAGTGCGGCGGCCGCAGGGTGTAGTTTGGCGGCGCGCTGATGGATGCCGCGCAGAGCATGGGCAAGTCTACTTGATCCCAATCAAGTAGCACCTCTGTCGTCCAAGGTAGGAGCATGAAGATGAGTTTGCTCCCTTCGATCTTTCTCCAGATCTCGGCGTCTGTGCCTAAACTTTCGGTACTGTACTGAATAACTGATGCATGTGCTTTGCAGTTCCTAATGCATGCATATATAACTGCATATGCATGTTCCTTTTTCACCCTTTTAGTAATTTCTGACACTGGCGATTGGTTTGTGGCAAGGTTATGTACAAATGCACAAATTCTAAAATGTATGCATGAGTTGCTGCTAGATGTGTGCATATTTTGTGCGTTTCCTTTGAAGGGTGTGCGTTCCTTTTACAGATAACCAAACCTGCATCCATGTTAGATTTTTTTGGCAGGCCTGACCGCCTGAGTCACACCTTCAGGTTTCCAGGCATTTATTTCAGTAAAACACATGCCCACATTTTTCAGGAACTATGCCATTTTCTATACACCAATGTTATTCTTTGTTGAAAAATGTACCAAGGTAAACAGTGGAAGCTAATTTCTATTTGGACGCATTAACATAGTAAGGGTCGCAAAATTATCTGACATGAAGCAAAAGATTTGCCTCGTCCATTAATTAAGTGGCATGGAGTCTCTTTGTTTCCTGGCAAGATGCATCCCTAATAGCCAATCAAATTATATTATCTTCAATTATTATGTGACAAATCTTATCAGACTACATGTTCCTTTTTACGTAAGTGAAAAAAAAAATTCCGAAATAAAAGATACATTCAATTCCCATTGGAGACACTCTACAACAGACAAATATATATGTCTGATTTCATAAAATTGCATTAAAATGAATCAAACAAATCTATATTATATTTCTTTTCATGGTTTACTATTCTTCACTCCATGATCGTCCTCCTATGCAGTGATAGAACTCCCGCGGCAACGCATGGGGTGTCGTCTAGTATACTTAAGAAGTCCATCCCCACTATGGTATTTATCTTAACATGCAAGCTATCCACGTCATCAATAGTCCACCTCAGCATCAAACAAACCTCAAAAACAAATCTTTTCTTTTTATTACGCTCGCGTTGGATATGCATCACCGTTTCCGTGGAAGGAATAGGATTGATCGATGCGGCCGTCTCCGTGCAGCCGAATCATCCCATCCAAACCTGTGTCCTCGCCGTCGCTATCAAAGTCCGCAAACCCAACCTGAAGAAGAGCGTGAACATATCTTCTGATGATTGGCCGGTCACTTCATGCACCTATTTACTGTTGTAGTTTTGGGTTTCATGTGTATCGATGGTGAGCTCGAGCCTTCGATCTGTTCTGGATCTGGTTTGCTTGTCTCATGATTTGCTTGATTTGGTGTTTCTGCAGATCTGGTATTATCATGTTTGTTGGCGCTTGCTATAACTCTGAGGTGCTTGCTACGTTTAACTGGGCGAGGAGACTACGACTATAACGCTTCTACAGTTGAAGGCGATGTACTCCTGTCCTTCAGTAGTTTTATCCATGTGCAACCGTACATGCTATAGGTACACAATGTTCTACTTCTCCATCTTTTGTTTGCTTGATTAATACTCCCTCTGTAAACTAATATAAGAGCGTTTAGATCACTGTTTTAGTATTCTAAATGCTTTTATATTAGTTTACGGAGGGAGTACATATCAATATTCAATTTTGCTCGACCGTCATTGCCCAGTCTCAGATGCTCATGTTTCTTTGTCTTGTTTCTTGAGAGGATGTTGTTTTTCAGATAAGGGCCTGACAACGAATTAGCGCTTCTTGATGTGCAACCTAATCCTACTTCCCAAATTCATATATAACTAATTGGCAGGTTTGGTATGTACAAGCCCCATCTTATTCTTTATTTCAGGTTCTTTCAAGAATCAAGGCCGCCAAGGACAACCCAGGCCTGTTAGTAATACATAATTGTATTTCTGTTCCTTTAAAAAAATGTAGTAGTTGTGCTTCAGTTCTGTAAGTAGAAAGTGCAGGCTGCATATTGTAAGAAACTCATCGATTAACAAGATGCATGGTGTATACTTCTGTCTCTCCCCTGACCTTTACTTTTCTCTCTAGATGTTCTCTTCTTTTAATCCTTGCCGCTCTGGTTGCTCTGTATACAGTGCTGCCTGCTTATGAAATTAAAAGTCAACATGCACTTGCTGGGTATTTACTACATCTACAAGCCTTTTAGAAATTGTTGCTTTGGTTGGAACAAAAAAGATAAAAATATCCGAAGTCGGGAATTCTGTGTAGAAAATACAACCTACAGCTACCAGGCTTATATAAATTGTTCTCATTCTCAGGCTATACTAACTATTTGCTTACAATATTGCTTGATACCTCTGGATGTTTGGAGCATATATCTCAGCTTTAGCTCATGCCTTGCTTGATGCTAAATTTTAGGTGCTCTTTATCGCTACAATCATATGGGCGCCATAGTTTATTGTTATGTCCATATTTCATTTTTTTTCCCAAGTCATTATAATCCAATCCATTATACTAAAATTCTTTCCGTGCTCTTACCTGCCAATTTGAACAAATGAGGATTGAAACAACTACACTGTAGTGTGAAATCTCTTTATGTTCATACAAACATATAGATTCTTTAACAATACGAATGTAAATATCAATAACTCATTGTATCTTAAGCTCATGCCATATTTCCTATTCATTCATTAGGCACAAGTTTTTCTCCAAATCCACTCATAGAAGATAGAAAGTTCCGCAGCAATGCACGGGATATCATCTAGTATATATAAATAATAGGCCATTTTGTGCCGGCCCATGTGCCCCGCCTCTAGGCACAGGTACGGCCCTAGACATGCCGCGTGCTGGGCACAACCCGTTTAGCCCATGCCATGGCTGGCCCATGACGGGCCGAGCCGGCATGCTCATCAGGCCGGCCTCATATTTTTTTACGGGCCAGCCCAATATGTGGTTCGGGCCGTCAAACAAGCAAAACCCGCATTATCAGCTGGAATTTTCCGGGCCGGGCCCTGGATCTGCTAAAATTTGCCATCCGAAAAAGGATTGCCGTCCTCTTCGTAGCCCTATAGCCAACTCCCCGGCGCCACGCCCCCGTCCCCAATCCCCCCTCCTATTGGCGGCGGAGAGCACTACCCGGGAAGGGGCGCAGCTTCCCGTCCCACCCTGTCGCCGCGCCTCTGCCCTCCTCTCAAGAACTAATAGCTTCGTCGATCTGCGCCGACAGCCATCCTGGTTTCTCTTCCACGTCTCTAGCGAGTCTTGCGGAAACTGGTTTACTGCCTCATCCTCTCTTCGTCTTCTTGCATGCACTGCCCGATGCGGGCCGGTCACGCTTCCGGTGGATAGTACCTTGCATGACCTGAGTTTACTGAGTTTCTCCTAGCATGACTTGAGATTTCATGACGAGAAACTTAAAGGTCGATATTCTACTGATTCACACCATAATACATCATATATTTACATGCAATTTTTGTCCTGATAAAAAAAATTGTCCGGAAGACCCTTAGAACCAGATTGATGTAACTATATGACCTAAACTCCCTCCCTTGTACTTCTCGTGCAATTTGTAAACCTTTATTCCTTCTAAGCGCGATGAAAAACAGTGATCCTGCCTTTTCGTCAAAAAAAAGTCCTAAAAGCATACGGTGCAGTCAGGATCTTCATTAGATATAGGTCAACTTCCACTTGAGCTTTTAGTTATAACTATGCTATGCCAATAATTAGGGCATTCTTTCATTATAGGTCCAGGACATGCCTACAAAGAATCAAGAATGTACACGCACGGGAGGAGAAGCAAGCACATGTAAGAAGAGAAAGGCTTCTTTACAGTCCAACTCCAACCGAGAAGGTGAGCCATTCCTGGTCCCTGTTGAATTATGAATTATAATGGAACTAGTTAAAATATATTATTAATGCTATTACTTGTTCATTACCTGCAGATTCTCCGCCTCCGAGGGATGGTTTGTTTGTTTTGAGGACACCTAGGGATTGGAAGCGTTCGATCCTAGTATTGGATCGGACATCCCTGAAATTATTTCTTCCGATAAACGAAAACATCATTTTAAAATATATGCAACATAAAAACGTACTAATGAAATGAAACATTGCTTCCTAGGTTGGTTCAATGTTAAAAGTCTTGTTTGACAGAAACATGTTACTCATGTGATTATTTTTTTTGTTTGGTTGAAACTTGTCCGACCAAAAGTTATTCCTTTTGTTTTGGCATGTGCCAGTTTTATCTTGCATATTGGCTCCGAATGCTAATTGATACACATTTTCACCTATTGCACCAGACCTTTCACGCATATTACGCAAGAGCCTACTTCCCCGTGGTTATCCTATGCCATCTAAGATTGCTGGCAAGTTATTATTTTCCATTTTTATGATTCTCCCCTCCCGTTATTTTCATATGTTTCAAGATATTTATTCTAGCCCTCATGGTATGGTATGTTTCTTCGATTAGGGGGCATGCGCTTGGTGAATACATTTGAGCTCTGCTTTGGAAATTTAGATGGCTACAGTGAAGAGCAAACCAGTACTAAGTTGCTTGCTTTGAGCCTATGTCAATCCATTGTTTCACTTGCTGCTTTTAAGGGTAACAATGCAATCGTTTGGTTATAGGGATTCCAAGTTTTTTAGGTTAATCAGTAACAAAAACTTTGATCCTGTGTAGGTAAAACTAGACAGTTAACATGCACAGGCACAATCATACAGCACACAACATCCAGCATGAGCATTCTAACCTCTGCGAGCTTGATTAGATCCTCTGAAGATGAAAGTAAGATGCTTGATAAACTGGAGGTTAGTGCTACTAGTCAATTTTCCATCCTATTGCTTTGTTATGCCCTTGAGATGAAGATGATACAGTTTGTACTTGCATGCAGATTAAGGTGCGCCTGCCCAATGGCAAGCTTGTTGTAGGAAAACTGTGGAAATATGATCTTTATTATAATATTGCTGTTGTGAACACCAAGGCTTTTCCAGAACTTCGTGCAGCATGCTTTCATAATGAGGTGCTAGCTATTGTCAAATAATTGTCAAATTCTCCCAAAGTAAACTGGTAGCTATGGACGAGTTTTTGAATCTGGAGAATTAATGGCTACAGGTGGGACACTGTTGTACAAAACTTGCAAATTCGATTGCCAGCAACTCATGGCATTTACTTGTAAGGACACAAAGGTATTTACCGTAATCTTTTATCGCTCCATAGAAAGATTAATAAAAAGAAACTGGTAATATGACTAGAGCAGGACTTTTTTGTTCGCATTAGTAAGATATTCATACATAATATCTTCAAAATTGTTCATATTGAACAATATTATATAGCGTACCTAAATATGAAATATATTATTCTAAACAAAGCATGTTCACAGCCATTGTATTCTGTGCTAGGCTGGAATTGGGAGCCCCATTATTGCTGCTGATGGAAAATTCATAGGCATGAGCTTTTTTTATAAGGATGGAGCTCCTTTCTTACCAATCACTATCCTCCAGAAATGCTTAAAGCACTTCAATGAATTTGGGTATGTATTAAAGTTCTTACTTGTATTACTTGGAATTTATTTAGTTCAGTCGCATGTTGCCAAGATACTAAACAATTTTTTACCACTCTCTTATCATTTCTTTATTGTGAAGATATTAGGTCAGGACTTGAGATTGAAATTAGGATATCATAGGTCGTAGCTAACATTTTATGGTTCTTAAATTGATAAGTTTATTGGATGGATACTTGGGAGATACTAAAATTATGCTGCCACTACCCAATTGATCAGTGGCAGCCATGATGGCTACACGGTTGGCTCGTTCGAGTATTAACCGCTGATAGGAGGGTCACATCCTATTCATCTGAGCCACCAGAAACCAGCTATTTGTTGTAGCCACTAGCTGCGACTAAGCAGTTCTAATCCCCTTAATATATGCTGGTCACGGTTCCCCGGGTGTTACCAAACTTGCTTTTGCTACCCTGGGTTCTGTGTAGCTGATGTTACTTGTCTCACATGTTTAGTTCTATGTAGTTTTATGTCATCTATATTTCTAGTTGATCTATTGTTAGTAAATATATTGAATGATCAATGATGTGATATGTGTAGGAGAGTTCTGCAGCCATGGCATGGTTTGAGGACTGGATCACTTCAAGCTGAAAAATTGTGTGTCCGTGAAGAAGTACATGACAGCTTCCCCCATGCACATGGCATTTAAGTACAGAAGGTGACTATCCACCTCATGTTAAGTATTGTCTTTCATTGTGTTGTTATGCTGTTTGTATGTATACTAGTAACAGTGCACCTGCAATGCACGTGGTATCAATTAAAATAAATAACATGTTTCAGGCGTAAGAAGTTGAAATGAACATCTTAAGAAATATGTACTCCCCATTTCATTACCAAGAAAACATAATTTCCATGAAAACATAGTTCCAAGTGCAAGAGAAGATCCTTTGTAACTAGCTTCAAACATGATATTGTTGCAATATTTCACTTGGCAAATCAAGAGATGGGAAAATTCCATTGAAATATCTACAAGAGTTAAATAAATGAGCTGTAAAAAAAGGGAACAAAGAGGAACCTAGAAACGTTTCATCCCAAAAGAGCGATACTTACCCAGTGTACATTCAAGTACTCTGTCACTGACAAAGGTCCCTTCTAAGGAACAAAGGTCAGAACAGTAAAGACTAGCATTGGAATCCTTTTAATCATCGCCAGCAGGATATTCATATCGGACCCACTTTTCGAAACCTTCAATTGTTAACTGGACCAAGTCACTGCTTGCATTCACTTTGCGATGACCCTTCGACAATTTTTTCTTCTTGATTCCCATGCAATCAATTGACTTGATCACATCAAGGGATTTAACCAATAGTTTCGCAAAAGCTATTATATTATTGGAGTAATCCCTATTCTGGATCAGAGCATGGGATGCCACTTTTTCAAGAACCTCATTGGGCAAGTTGTACTCTAGCAATTCCCAACTCTTTCGGAATTGCAGCTTTCCTCTTCGCTATAAATTCACATGCTTTTTTATATTGGTTCTGAAAGCAATGAAGATTTTGCAGCTGAACAAGTAGAAAATATTAGTATTTCAAATAAGTTGAAATAGAGATAAAGAATATAGAAGAGGACAATTTTTGTATTTGACTTACCTGTTGTTTTAAGCCTTCAAATGTGTCAACCTCACTGCCCTTTTCTTTATTGTTTACATCAACCTCTACAAGGTGTCCAATGTCATTGTCAGCCTCATCGTCAAAAACATCATCTTCAATACCTTTGTCCAGTTTGTAATCCGTTTCCATGTTATAAACCTTTTCTGCTGCATAACAACTATCCTCGAGTTTCTTGATCTGCAAAAAAAATCTAGCATTTCACATATGCCGGTATGAAGGCAAAAATGTTGAGTATGTAAGTCAACACTCATAGGCTTAGTGTTTACCTGGGTGATGCCATATATCTTCATTTCCTTAAACCGTTCGATATATAATAAAAGATGAAATCCACAATCAAAACTGCAACAATTGCAATTGATTACCAAATAATTATTTGTTCTAGAATTTGAGGTATCCACTTACTTGTTGTCTTGAGGCTCAACATCTGGAATTTCGTGAGCATACGAAGAGATGTCGATGCCGTGCTTACTCAAATATGACTCCACGCAAACGGGCCTGGCTCGTGCAACCTGGTGGCACTTTAGCGCTGGTTCGTGACGAACCGGTACTAAAGGGAGGGGACCTTTAGTCCCCACTCTTTAGTGCCGGTTGGCGAACCGGCACTAAAGGCCGGTTCTGTACTAGTGTGATAGAAAAAAAGAGTTGAATAGCATTCTTTCAGTTGACTGCATATTCTTTGATTTGGAACTCTTTTTCTTGAAGGGCATCTGGGGTTCAAGTATCAATCTGAACCAAGCATCTGTTGATCTCCTACTTTCTGTGGTCAGCATGGTTCCAGGGTTGATCAAGGTTGTTGGCATGTTGCCACACTAATTAGTCATCCTTGTCTTGTGGTCATCTGATCTTTTCATTTGCCTCTGTGGGGCAGGGTATGCTGTATTTGCGTTCATTAAGTTCTTGATAATCTTTTCTTGCATTATTGGCAAGCGCCTCCTTTCAAGAAACACCGGGAAGATAGTGACATAATGTTATGTATAGCATTAAGGAGCATTGTTCTTTTTGTATATTTCTGATTCCAAGCCTTTGCATCCTCTGCAATTGCAACACTACCAATTATTCTCTTCCTGTTTATTGTTGATTACATATGAAAATTTTCCATGTCTGAGTTTGACAGTAGTGTTTTTTCAGATACTTGCTCCAATTGTTGATGATGGTCACATTTCCTTGGTTGTTGTTTCCGTCAAGATGAAGACGAAGTATGTCCTTGACTCTGCTCCAGGTTTCCATCAAAAGCAGGCAAATACTGTGTTAAAGGAGCTGGAGTCATATTTGAGTAAGCACGGCATCGACATCTCTTCGTATGCTCACGAAATTCCAGATGTTGAGCCTCAAGACAACAAGTAAGTGGATACCTCAAATTCTAGAACAAATAATTATGTGGTAATCAATTGCAATTGTTGTAGTTTTGATTGTGATTTCATGTTTTATTATATATCGAACGGTGTAAGGAAATGAAGATATATGGCATCACCTAGGTAAACACTAAGCCTTGCTCTTTTAAATTTTTGTTCTATTCAAATTCTAGAACAAATAATTAATGCCTCAAATATGCAGGCTGAGGTGTTAAAGTTCAGAAAGAAGCTTGTAAAACGCCTCCTGGATGATCCAAGGACCAAAGTCAATGAAGCTGATAGTACAGTTGACACTGCCCACAGTACTGACACTGACAAGGTTGAGGAAGTTCCTCCTCCACACACTGACAAGGTTGAGGAACTTTGGGGTCCCAATCAGTGCGATGCCCACACTACAGTTGATGCTAATGAGGCTGAGGAACTTCGGGGTGCCGTTATAGCTGACACTGTCCAGGACATTTCTCCTCGAGGCATTGTCCAGGACGAAGAGATGGATGAGGGCACAGTTGTAGCTGACACTGCCCATCAGTCTGAAGCCCATGTTTCTCCTCGAGACACTGTCCAGGACAGCACTCTAGCCGTTGTAGCTGACACTGCCCATCAGCGCGAAGCCCACGTTTCTCCTCGAGGCAGTCCTATAGAGATGGATGAGCACACTGAAGGCTCTCCCGTGATCTCCGAAGAGGTAGTGATGGATGAGGGAGAGACTGTCCACGCTGAAGAGATGGATGACTCTCCTGTGAACTCCGATAAAGCAGAAAAAGAAGAGGTGGATGAGGACAGTGAAGACTCTTCCGTGAGCTCCGATACAGCAGAAAGGGAAGATGACAAGGAAGGTGGTAACCGTAACCCCGATACAACAGACATTGAAGACTCTTCCGTGAGATTCGATACAGAAGAAAAGGAAGATGACAAGGAAAAGGCTCAGGAAGGTGGTAAGAAGAGTGCTGATAAGAATATTGCTGATACAATAGCAAGGACACCAGCAAGGAAACGTCGCTGGAATAGGAGTGCTGATAAGAATACTGCTGATAAGAATACAACAGTAATGACACCAAAAGAGAGACATGACAAGAGGAAGAGGAACTTTTCCGCCAAAGCGGTGTCTCCCGTTACTTTTGGGGTAAAGGAATTATTGCCTGCTACAGACTGTGAGGAGATCTATAAACTTCTCAAAGAGAAATAGTAAGTTTATTCATTTATTCACTGAACTTTTGACTCTGCTAGGCTCCGTTAGATGTTTGTATTGACAGCCTAGGCATTGCATTCGGTGAGACAGGGGTTCGCTTGTTTAGTTTTATCAGTAAACTCATATATTGTTTTTAATTGGTGAAGCAATGGTGATGAAGTGTTAAATTTGGGTGGGACTATCATGACGGGGGCTCAGCTGCTGAAGTGTATAGAGGATCCTAAGAGTGCCCTGAATCTTCTGGGTGTTTTTTTTGAATGCCTCAAGCAGGATGATAACAAGAACGACAATAATAAAAAAAGAATAATTATCCAACCACAACATCAGGTAAGTTTTGTGCAAGAAACATAGCCTTGGTTGTCAGTTAAAAGCTGGTCTGATAGCAAACTATTTTTGAGTGCAGTTGGATGAAGAATTTGTGCAAGTGATTAAGAAAGAGATCGGGAGCAGCAAAAAAGATGGAGGGTAGAGCAGAGATTCGTAAGTAGTCCAGTATTCTACTCATAATACACTCAATGATAATACATCAACATTCTAATACATGTTAGTTTTTGCAGCTATTTTGTGCTATCACTGAAGAAGATCCTAACACTCAAAAACAAGAAGGCATAATTCTTTTCCTCATAGTGAGCAAAAAACCCAGGTCACTGCCTTGCATGCCAATGATAATAAGATAAGCGGTGGTCAGATTAAGACCATCAGTGAAAAATTTGCGGCATATTGGCCCACATATGCCTTTATGAATTTGAAATGGCGATTGTCTATATGCTATATCCATGGGAAACCATCAGCGGGTATATATCTATGGGAGAGCATGATTGGGCATTTTAGCCGGATCTACCATGTCAAGGAAAATAATTTGTAGAGAAACATGTGAAAATGTATGTAAGTTGACAAAATATTGGTAAGTAAAATCCAGGCCAATTTCAAACATTTAGAGGTTATTAAGTTACATACATACAACAACACTGGAGATCCAATTAGATCTTTGACCTATTTCTTTGATCTTTGATGCCCTTTACCAGTAATTTGACAGTTAATTCAGTCAAGTTCCATTCCACTATTTTATCAATATCTTCCACCATTTTCATTAACCTTAGATCTATAACTGACTGAGAACAGGGGGCCAAGAGCCAAGCCAGTATGACATACATATATAGTTTGTAGGTGCGCTTCCTCTTGTTCCTGCGTCATGGAGTTGCTCATAAAAACTTTTCACGTTCTTAACTGGAATATCCAATTCCCTCTTGCACTTGGAACTATGTTTGCTATTACCAAATTTTTCAATCGAAAATGTTTTCCATTTGTTCATTACACCATACCCCTTAGCTGCAGCCTTAAATAAGTCAATGCCAACAGGGTCATCCTTGGGGCCCAATCTTAATGTGTAGTTGTCAGTGTTAACTCTGTTACCAGAAAGGTTGTCAGACTATCAGCTGGTTTGGTTGTGAATTTTACCAATAAGGTGTTGCCTAATTTTAGTCTTCTGGTCGCTCTTTTTTGTTTCTCATCATGACCAAACCACCTGATAGTCTGACTACCTTTCTGTTAAACAGAGTTAACACTGACAACTACACATTAAGATTGGGGCCCGAGGATGACCCTGTTTAGATTGACTTATTTGAGGCTGCAGCTAAGGGGTATGGTGTAATGAACAAAGGGAAAACATTTCCGATTGAAAATTCTGGTAATAGAAAACATAGTTCAAAGTGCAAAAGGGGATTGAATATTCCAGTTAAGAATGTGGAAAGTTTCTATGAGCAACTCCGTGACTGCGGGAACAAGAGGAAACACACATGCAAAGTATATATGTATGCCATGCTGGCTTGGCTCTTGGCCCCTTGTTCTCAGTCAGTTATAGATTCAAGCTTAATAAAAATGGTGGAAGATATTGATAAAACAGTGGAATGGAACTTCACTGGATTAACTGTCAAATTACTGGTAAAGGGCATCAAAGATCTGAGAAATGGGTCGAAAAATCTGATTGGATCTGCAGTGTTGCTGTATGTAAGCAACCTAATAACCTCTAAATGATTCGTGTTGCCTTGATTTTACTTACCAATATTTTTTTAACTTACATATGTTTTCACATGTTTCTCTACAGATTATTTTCCTTGACATGGTAGATCTGGCTAAACTGCCCAATCATGCTCTCCCATGGATACCCGCTGATGGTTTCCCACGGATACAACATATAGAGGATTGCCATTTCAAATTCATAAAGGAATATGCGGGCCAATATGATACTGTACCTGTGAGTGCTGACTTACATACTCAACATATTTTGCCTTCATATCGGCATATGTGAAATGCTAGATTTTTTGCAGATCAAGAAACTCGAGGATAGTTGTTATGCAGCAGAAAAGGTTTATAATATGGAAACAGATTACAAACTGGGCAAAGGTACTGAAGATGATGTTTTTGACGATGAGGTTGATAATAACATTGGACACCTTGTAGAGGTCGATGTAAACAGTAAAGAAAAGGGTAGTGAGGTTGAAAAATTTGAAGGCTTAAAACAGTAGGTAAGTCAAATAAAAAAATTGTCCTCTTCTATATTCTTTTGTCTTTATTTCAACATATTTAAAATACTAATATTTTCTACTTGTTCAGCTGCAGAATCTTCATTGCTTCCAGAACCAATATAAAAAGGCATTTGAATTTATACCGGAGAGGAAAGCTGCAATTCTGAAAGAGTTGAAGGAGTTGCTAGAGGAGTACAACTTGCCCTATGAGGTTCTTGAAAAAGTGACATGCCATGCTCCGATCTAGAATACTCCGATAATATAGTAGCTTTTGCGAAACCAATGGTTAAATCCCTTGATGTGCTCAAGCCAATCGATCGAGCTATCAATGATTGCATGGGAATCAACAAGAAAAAATTGTCGAAGTGTCGTCGCAAAGTGAATGTAAGCAGTGACTTAGTCCAGTTAACCAATTAAGGTTCCAAAAAGAGTGGGCCTGACATGAATATCCTGCCGGCGATGATTACCAGGATTCCAATGCCAGGCTTTACTATTCTGACTTTTATTCCTTAGAAGGGGGCTTTGTCACTGACAGAGTACTTCAAATGTACACTGGGTAAGTATCGCTCTTTTGGGATGCAACGTTTCTAGGTTCCTGTTTGTTCCCTTTTTAACAGCTCATTTATTTACCTCTTGTAGACATTTCAATGGAATTTTCCCATCTCTTGATTTGCCAAGTGAAATATTGCAACAGTATGATGTTTGCCGCCCATTTTTCTGGTCCAAGCTAGTTACAAAGGATTTTGAGAAATTGGTAACATTCATAAATTTCCAAGCTCTATTGCCTCCCTGTCACTAACTATTTCTTGCCTAATATATCTTGGTTTCTTCCTAAGCAAAAATCATGGTTAAAATCTGCACTTCAGAGGAGAGGGCTAGCCCTAGATCGCATCAAGTACCTATTTCTCTTTGTGTTTGAATCCTCGAGGTAAGAAATTTTGTTCTCTATTTTGTTAAAAATTAACTATCCTGTATTACAGCAATGACCACTGTCAGTTAGCATTTTGAGAATACTATCTTGCTGATCAAGTTCTTCTCTTATGTTCCCAATTGATTAGACAACACTGGGGCCTGATTGTCATATATAGGCCTTCCAGTGGAAAGAGTGCAACTACCACCATGTACTTGATGGATTCACTGGAAAAGGACAATTCAGACTGTGTTTTTGATATTGCTGAAAGGTAACTATTCCCAAAAGTTAGGAACGTTTAGCGGCTGCACTATGTGTTGTATGCTAAGTCAAAACAAATTTGCATCTATAGTGTACATTTTTGTGGTACACTCTGAAACCTAGTATATTATTGACAGCTTTGTAACAAATGTGTTGGGTGGCGACGGCCAAGAAATCAAGAGGGATGTAGTTGAGGTAAGTACTTTCATTCAGCTTTCTCAATAGAATGGGCAGCTCTCCTTCCTTGCATTTGAAAATTCAAAATTATTTGCTTGATGGTTTGTTATTCTGTTCGATATTGTTATTAGTCTTACAATCTTACCTTTTACTGCCAGGTTTCACAGCAGGAGGAAGCCGACTATGCCTTCTTTTCTTGTTATAATATTCAGCAAGTCATTACATGTGTCCATGCAGCTCAGTTGGAAGACATTGTTAAGGTTTTATGTGTTGGGCCGCTTTCAGCATAATAGTCACCAAGTCATTACATGTTCTAGTTTTTTATTTCTTGATGAAAATTGTATGGGGGGAGATCCTACAGTGCATATGCTCATGGCTCATTTGTCTAATCCCCCTTTTGTAGGGCATAAATAGGGATTGGTATCCACCCGAAAGTGCTGCTGCATTGCGACAAGAACTGGTCAAATTGATTGAGCAGTATCATCTGAGGTACAAACCAGTAGGAACTTGCCAATGTGGAAGACATTATACTGTGGTGCAGAAGTTTGGACATACTTTCCATGCCTAGGACTGTAAGTGATAACTGCAGCATAACTTAATCATCAATCATGGAGTAGAACTAATTATTCACTATGTTTGTGCGAGCTGGTGAAGCTGATGGTCTAACTGTTGATCAAGGAGTAAACATCTTTCCTGAAGCTGATCCATGTGCATAAGCTGTATCTGGCTTGTAGAAGCACGGAAATGATACTTTTGCTATCCCATATTTTGGAACATGTGCTCTTCGAAAGTGTTACACTTAACCTTTATCGTCGCTTAGCTTGGTGCTAGTAACTCAGGTTTCTATTTGTTGGGAACTCTGGATCTATGTGCTGTAACTTGTGGTTGGCTGTACGTCTTCCAACTTGTGATGTCTGTCTTAAATCTTGAGTTTTGCGGGGTAGTGGGAATTGAACCCCGAACTTCTGATTCTTGAAATTACCATCCTAAAATTGGTACTGGCATGACCACCCACAACTTGTATTGTGTTGTTATGAAACTTCATACCAACCAATCCAGTATCCAATACCCAAGAACCACATTGTTTAGCAAGCAATGAATACACCCATAATGTGTGTATCTTCTATATATCCGAGCTGGACAATTCCGGTTTTTTATTTTCTGCCAAAATATTTTCCAGATCCTTTTTCAGCATTTCTGTTTTTAGAATATTCTATCAACATCAATAGTGGCGCCATACGCATGACACATAGTCCAAAAGTGTGTTAGTCAAGCACTAAAACCTTTGGACTTTGCACTTTTGAGGTTCACCATCATCAAATGATTGTCGGTTTTCCGAGTTCTGTTATTTAGTAATCTTTTAATGTAGTTAACACTTTACCTACATCTTTCATGATCAAGCTACTATAGCTCATAGGGACGAATCACAAGTATAATGTTAGCTACCAAAACCTTTTGGGAGATTAGGATGCCTAGCATCTCGGACGGTCACATATTTTCGTACAGTATGAGAACATGTATCTTACTAAATTATACTCTATCACATTGCAACCGGACATTGTTTTAGATATCATAATATCTTCAACATACGGTCGTTCTTGAAACAATTCTTTCAGCTCCAAGATGTCCTTTGATACTAAAACAATTTGGAATATCAAAGATCATGGAGGCAGTGTGATACTTAGATACTAACGCTAGAATTGTTACTCTTGATTTAATACTGCTTATTAAAAGATCAGTTTTTGGACACATAAAGTAGAGGCGTATTCCGAAGAAGGATCACCCTTAGGAGCGCAATGGATGTGTTGGCACTATACCCTTCCCGTAGCTTCATGGTTGCAAAGGCCTGCTCGTCTCCATGGTAAAAATCGGCAAGTACGGCCGCCAGAGCTTTTCGATCGGCAAAGGGCATAGTAATGGCTTGGGTGGAGTCGTCCTCTCCGTTAAATTCCCAAATGGGATGATATCGCTGTTGCGGCGGTTGGACCCGGCGAAGGAAAAAAGTGGCAGTTACTTCAGGCATTGTCAGGCCCTGCTCCGTGAAAAGTCGAACTCGGTTGCCGAGCATAGCCACTTGGGGGCTCTCTTCGCCGCCCTTTGTGCGCCCAGTACGCCGCTTTACTGGTGGCTCCGAAGAATACGACGGGAGCCCCTGATGAGTTGGATCATACAGGGAAACGTTGTGAATATAAAACCATTCAAAGGTCCAAAATTCAGGATCCTCCTTGGGTGATCCCTCTGGATAGCCCTGGTTGGCGATCTTCCACACTACAGCCCCTCCGACCTCATGGACAGCCTCGCTCCTGGTCTGAGGAACAAGGCAGAAATATTTCTGCCACAACTGAAAATGCGGCTCGATTCCCAGATACATCTCACACAGGGCGACGTATCCGGCAATGTGCAGGATCGAAGCAGGGGTGAGGTGATGAAGCTGGATGCCGTAGAAGTTTAACAATGCAGGAAAGGATGGATTGGAAAAGACAAACCTCTCAAGAGGTACGGGACTAAGCACACCTGTTCAAGCCTCTTCGGCGTGGGAACAGGCTCCGCTTTGCCAATCCCATCTACAGATACCAGCCCCGCTCGACGCCAAACTTCGTTTGATGGCGGCAGATATCCCTGCGACTCGAGCTCCACTAGGCGCATATTTTCTCCAAGTCCTTTAACTCCAACATGTGAAGCGCCTGGCCCCTTATTCCAAGCAATGGTTGTTTGATTCGCCTGTGCTCATGACAAAAATTCATTTTCTCTATATTCTATCAATGTAAAATGGAATATACCTTCACTTTCAAAATAAAATAAAATAACGGTTTCATAAAATGGAATACATTCAGCTATATAGTACTACTCCTACTTCGTCTCATAATGTAAGACGTTTTTTGCCTCTAGTATAGTATCAAAAAACGTCTTATATTATGGGACGGAGGAAGTACTACTCTACAGTAAAATAGGTAATCAGATTATATAGTTTTGGTCTTCAGAAATGAGTGAGCAACCCATGTATTACGAACTACATCATCCTGTTAGAAGTTCAAGAGCAAAGGAAAAGAAAAACATACCCAAACTTTCTGAAGTGTTTCAGGCATCTCCCAACAATCTGGACGGGCAAAAAGGGAGTTTCATTCTCATCTATGAAATTCATACCAAGAATTCTTCCTTCCAAATCAATCAGAAGACCCCCAAAGAAAATCTGAAGAAAATGGTACCAATGTTAACAAGTACTCATTCGATAAGATCCATATAAAGGATGTGAGCACCTATAGACTTTTGTCCTCTTCTTTTGTCCATGGTAAACGCTTATCAGTCCTATAGACTTCAACATTATCAGCAATCATGCCATCAGAAGGGGGAGGGCTTCTTTTGGCCATTGATGGATGTGGTGCCATGACTGGAGCATATGAGGGATGACCACCACCAACACTGATGTTGTGTGGCACGAGTGGCTGATGAGAAGTTTGCAGTGAAATAGCAGGAATCGACGAATTTTTAAAATAACTTAAGAAACCGCCGGGTGGGTACGAATCCATTCCACTGCAAAATAATTATCAACAATCTTGTTAATTCATCTCTTAACACAATATGCTTTGATGGTTCCTATATGCTACAGTATACGTCACAAGTTCTCAGTAGTGAAATTCTGTAGCAGCCTTACACTAATTGGGTTGCACGCAAAATAACATCAACAAGTCACTACTAGGAAAAGGGCTATAGATGGGATGGACACTAATGACGCACTGTACATGTGGTGCGCCATTACTAAATACTAATGGCGCACCATGTGTTGGTGCGCCATTAGTGTGCAAATACTAATGGTGCACCACATCCCACGGTGCGCCATTAGTAATTTGGCCCAAACATTTCCCCGAATGCACCCCCGGACCGCCTTTTCAGTTTCAAAAAAAAGAAAATGATAGAAATGTCAAAAAAAATAAAAGAAAATAAGATTCCCATGTGATATGTGGTCTAGTTGTTAGCAAAATTTACAAACATGAATTTTTGACTTTTTTGCAAAATCTCTCCAGAATTTGTAAAAATGGGCATAACTTTTGCATACGAACTCGGATGAAAAAGTTTTTTATATGAAAAATCATCTACTCGAAAAGTTACGGAAAAAAGATACGGGGCTTTTAAGATCTGGAGAGGCAAAAAAATTCAAAAAAAATTCAAACTTACTAATGGCACACCTGCCCATGGTGCGCCATTACTATCTTCCCGCCTTCAAAATTTAAAATAAATCAAAAATAAAAAAAATACTAATGGCGCACCTGCCCATGGTGCGCCATTACTATCTTCCCGCCTTCAAAATTCAAAATAAATCAAAAAAATAAAATAAAAAAGTTACTAATGGCGCACCTGCCCATGATGCGCCATTAGTATCTTCCCGCCTTCAAAATTCAAAAAAAATAAAAAAAATAGTAATGGCGCACCTGCCCACGGTGCGCCATTACTATGCCGTATATATGGCTGGACGTGTCCTCTCCTCCTTACCTCTTCATTCTTCTCCTCCACTCCACCTCTCCTTCACTCCTCCACTCCATCTTCCCCTCTCTCCTCCACCATACTACCCTCCTCCTCCTCTCCGGCGACCTCCTCCTCCTCTTCGGCGACCTCCTCCTCCCTCCTCTCCTCTCCTCCCCTCCCCTCCCCT
>NC_041389.1:666321599-666325816 GCF_002162155.2 Triticum dicoccoides | reverse complement strand
CCTCCTCCCTCCTCTCCTCCCATCCCCTCATGGTTTCTCATTCCTCCTCTCCGATGCTCCGGTGAACTCCTCTCCGGCGACCTCCTCCTCCTCTCTGGTGATGTAGGCGAGCGCCTCTACGGTCACCTCCTCCTCCTCTCCGGCGAACTCCTCTCCGGCGAACTCCTCTCCGGCAAAAGAACACGGCAAAAGAACGTACAAGATCCAAAAACGGGAACAAAATTTGGAATAATATCGTGCAAAAAAAGAGCAAAAAATGGGCAAAAAAATCGCGATCCAGATCCAAATTCAAAATTCAAAAATAGCAATGGCGCACGGTGGGGGTTAGACGGTGCGCCACTACTATTTTCCCGCCTTCAAAATTCAAAAATACTAATGGCGCACCGTGGCCTATACTAATGGCGCACCGTGGCCTGGTGCGCCATTAGTATACCAGATACTAATGGCGCACCACTAGTGCGCCATTAGTAAAAATAACTAGTGGCGTGATACTAATGGCGCACCAGTAGTACGCCATTAGTAGGCAAAACTGGTGCGCCATTAGTAGGCCTTTTCCTAGTAGTGAGTAATTCTGGTCTTTCACGTGAACAGCAAAAAAAACAAGTGCACTAATACTGATTTTCTACTTAGCTCATTACGTATAGAGCCCCGCTACCCACTACCCAACTTTTGTCTACGCAAGTGACAGCTGGAAGATGAAGAATCTTGTGCTGGGTCTGTGGTTGAAGGCTGACAGTTCTGGTTTCCTCCTCCGATGTCGTCGTCATGCGGGGGTGTCAGTTCTGAAGTTCGATGGCGTGTCCGGGGACATGTTGCCCCGGTCTGATTCTTTCAATGGCTATGATTTTGCTTCTGGCAAACTACTTTGGAGGTCCGCAAAGCTGCTGATCAGCGATGGAGCCGCGTCGAGTTTGGGTGAAGAGGTGATCTGTCTTTTTATTCTTTGGTGGCCGCTTCGGTGGTGTCGAAGGAGAGGGACAGACGTTGGTATTTTGCATAGGATTTTCCTATCTTTTCAGTCTTGTATGGTCGGTGCTTACGTGCCTTGTAACTTGATCTTTATTCTATATAAATGAGACAGTATTACCATGCAAAAAAAATACCCACTACCCAACTTGACTGAAATAAGTGTGATTTAGATCGATATATAGGAAGAATGTCAGCTTATTAATAGAATAGTTGCTCAGATCTGTCTTCTAGTTATATCCAAAATTCAGAGAACGTACCAGTAAACCCACTGCCTTCTCCATAAATCAATCAACCATGGATTTAGTTGTACATGTGAAGACTGAGAAAAAAATCATACGTACCTGAAATCACATGTCATGAAAATAGGTACCTACTAACACTAGGCAGTTGCCATGTAGCACTACAAAAAGACATGGTAAAATAACATGTTCGGGTAAAGAAAGAGTTGTCATCTGCTTACACTAGGGTAGTTGCCATGTACCCTGCAAAACACATGACAACTAACAACTTTGGATGTGGGAGAGGAGACAGGCGTGTGGGCGAACTGATAAACGACCACACACCAGCCCCTCTGTGTGCGTGAAAACTGGCGTGTGGGCGAACTGCTAAACGCCCACACACCAGCCCCTCCACGTGGTGCAACGAACGTGTGGGCGACCGGATGAATGCCCACACACCAGCCCAGTCCTATGTGGCATAAAAAATCTGGCAAAACATGCCCAGATTCGTGCAAACACAAACGGACGTTGATCCATGCACGTGGGCGAGATGCAAAAGCCCACATGTGTGGGTGTTATCTTTTCCCAAAGAGAAACAATTCTAAACTTATCTGTTTGTGACTTGTGAGTGGGAAAAAAGGCTTTGTAGTATGAACTTGCTTTTCGTGATACAAAGTTTTTTTTCCCGTAAAATAGATATAGGTAGGATGCGTTACTGTTTCCTAAGCGACCTCATGGATACGCGAGAGATAATGACTTGTACGACAAGGAAATATTAGTAACCCTTCCGATGCACGATACAAACAGTGGAACGCCGTGGTTTCCTTTGGTGTTCCTTCCAGCCTCGTTACGTACGTACGCGCACGTTGCCCACGGCAAAATCTGTTGCGGCTCTGTCTCGACTCTCGACGCGGAACCGGACACGAGCACCCGGCGATCGACAATGGCAGCGAGGACGGAACCAGTGGTGGACGCCCGGTTCTGCGCGCCGCACGCGACAGCGTTCACCGTGACCATCACCAACGGCTGGACGTGGCGCGACTTCACCGTCACCGACGACGCCGGCGATGCGGTCGTGATGCGGGTGAAGGCGGCCAAGGTGAGCTTTCGCAGCCGCTTCAGCCTCGTGGACGCTGCGTCGCGCCGCACGGTGGTCACCATGCAGCGGCGCGCGCCGTCCCTGTTCATGCCCGACGACCGGAGGTGGGAGGCGTTCAGGGGGGCCAGCACGAGCCCAACGGATCTGCTCTTCGAAGCCGTGCCGCGGCCTGCGCTGTTCAGCTGGGGCGAGGTGGACGTGCACCTCGCCGGCCGCGACCCCAGCGAGAGCCTCAGGCGGCGCGAGTTCGTTGTCGTGTGCCGCGGGCCAGAGTGCACCGTCCACCGTCGCAGCTCCGGCGCCGCCGTTGCTAAGATCGAGGATACGTCGGAACAGCGCCTGGAGTATAACGTGAGTGTCAGCCCAGGCGTGGACCATGCTTTCATCCTGGCGCTCACCGTGATTCTGGACGAGATACGTCTCGATGAAACTAGTTGATGACGCGTCCAGAGGCTCCAGCTCAGGAATTGAATTTTCCGCGACAATTTTATGTACTCTTTGCATGCAAGATGTCTGCCTCTTATTTTGCGATCAGTTCATCAATATGTTTTTTCTTCTTTTCTTCTGAAAATATGTTCTTTTCAAAGATGCGCAATTTGAATTAGTTTATGTCAGTGGTGGAAAGTGGCCAACGATTCCGTAGAACATATAGTGAGTGTTTTCGATAGTATAATACCCCTGAGTTGCACATGAAAAACCTATCTTACTTATAGAGTCTATGTAAAGCAAACATAAATTGCATATATAGTTGTGTAATTAGCATACATAACTTGGTCAAATAGGAAACCTACCTTTACCTCCTATGAGGTATTGACACTCATATATTTCCACATCCACTTTGAAAAGTGGTACTACCTCCGTCCTGGTTTATAGGGCCCATTTATAGTTTGTGCCAAATTTTGACTAAAGATTTAACTAACAAAATGTTAATGCATGTCAAGAAAAATCGTTTCATTGGATTCATATTTTAACATAGTTTTCAAAAATATAATGTTTGATAACATGAATGAACATTTTGTTAGTTTAATCTATGATCAAAATTTGACACGAAATACAATGGGGACCAATAAACTCGGACGGAGGTAGTACAATAATTCTATGCACCTGGGGATTATCACGCCCTCTAGGTCCATCTCGATGCTTTTCGCGTCCCTTGGTCCATCTCCAGCTACAGCCCGTGTCGGACATCCACCTCTAGTTGGCGAATGCAACCTCATCGGATCTTTTGAGGAAGAGACACCACCTTGTGTCCCAGTTGGGTCTGCTCAAAGTAGTTGACGAAGACATTGTGCCGGATCTTGGGAAGAAGATCCACCGCCTCACGTGCTAGTTAGATCTTGTCAGAGTGGCCGACGAAGACGTTGTGACGGATCTTGTGAAGAACATCCACCACCTCACCTCCCAGCCATGCATGGTAGACTGGTAGTGCAGCAGCGGCATAGGGGAGGAACATAACAAATCTCACCAACGGCAGCAGCTGAGCTCCTCAAGTGGGCCGACGATGGTGAGCTCCTCAAGTGGCATGGCAATGATCATCTCCTCTATTATTATCCTGGCGATGGCGAGCTCCTCCAGTGGCCCGACGATGGTGAGCTCCTCAAGTGGCACGGCAACAAACATCTCTATTGTCCTGGCGATGACGAGCTCCTCCAGTGGCCTGATGGTTCCAATCTCAAAGTAAGAGTGGCAGTCGTGGCGAGCTCCTCCAGTGGCCTGATGGTTCCAATCTCAAAGTAAGAGTGGCAGTCGTGGCGAGCTCCTCCAGTGGCCTGATGGTTCCAATCTCAAAGTAAGAGTGGCAGTCGTGGCGAGATCCTCAATGGCCTAGGGCTGCTCCTGGGTCGCGGCCATGTGGAGAGGATGGTAGACCCGCGCCATGCTCCACCTGGAATCACCCGAGGTCTTCAGTGAGCTCCACTCCGCTGGCGATC
>NC_041389.1:666312554-666321037 GCF_002162155.2 Triticum dicoccoides | reverse complement strand
AGTTAGGTAAGTACTTTATAGAAAGGGCCGAACTACATGGGCTTTGTGACCCATGTGATTATAAATATTTTTAGAAGCAGTGATTTTAAAATCTGATGTTGGGTTCTTAAGCATCTAAAATCGAACGGTTTTTGTGGCAATTTATGTTGACACGGGGGTGGATTATTTTTTAGCGAGCACGGCAAATCCTGGCAAAAAAATTAAACATGGCATTTTCTTTTTTCTTTTGGTCTACTAGCAGTAGCAATCGGTGTGGGCATGATGTTTGTCCCTTTTGTTTCCTATTGCATGTCGAGTTTGAACGATCTGTTGCTTGACTCGATTATCGTCTCTATTATGTTAATCATGCTTTATCACTGTTTTTTGGATTAAACTTCATAAAAAATGCTTTTTAATAGTAGAAATATTGCTTAATTATTCAACAAGAGTTAGGTAGGCAAGCTCCATGAGCTTTGGGGACCATATATGACTATAAATCCTCGCGAGCCGTCCAATTCGTTTATGGAGTCGCCCGTAGTTCTTTTCTTATTTCTGCAACAGGGCTTTTGTTGCAGAATTTTATATTTCTGCAACAAAATCTTTGTGGCAAAACCTTCTTTTCTATAATTTTTGCAACAAGACCCTTGATACAAAACCTACTCATCTTTAATTTTCTGCAACAAGATCCATGTTGCAAAAATTGCAACAGCATCTCTGGCCACTTGCGCACTTGCTTAGTTGTCGCTCACTGCCTTTGTTCCATAACAACACCGCTGTTGCAGAAGATGAAAGAGACGTGTGTGGTCCAGTAGGTCATGTGTCAAGCAAGGGAAGCGGTGGACGCTCCGCGTTAGATCAGGCGGTAGATCAGAATCATTTTCCTAAATATTTTTGGAATAGCATTTACACATTAAAACCTGCGGGACGCAAACTCCTTTTTACCGGAGGCGGGAGGTACCGGAGCCGCATCCGCCGTTGGCTTTGGTTGCGATTCGTGCGCTTCGATGGCCCACATGTTTGTATATCAGTGTATTCCATCTTCTGGACTGCTGTATTCATCATTATGTCAAACCAATGTCAGATTGATGGGACACATGTCAGGTGAGAGAGAGAGAGTCTATCCTGACGTTGCATGTAGTGCCGTGGTACAAATCCTTTCCTTTTATTTTTTCTTTAGGATTTTCAATCATTTCTATCTTTTAAACCAACTGTTATTTTTGAAATATTTTATATATTTGAATTCCTGAAGCCAAGAGCTTTAGTACAAGACCAAATTTGGATGCATTTCAAACATGTTTTAATGTCAACATTTCAAATAACTGAAATTAGGTTTCTGAAACAAGCGAAATATGTTTTTTGAAATAATTGAAATTAGTTTTTTTTCATTGAGTGAAATCAATTTTGAAATATGTTTTCTCAACTGAGTGAAGTATGTTTTCTCAACCGTGTGAAATTATTTTCTTTAGATGAGTGAAATTTGTTTTCCATACACGTGACACATATTTCGGTGTGAAATAAGTTAAATATAGTGAAATATGATTTCTAAAATGAGTGAAATCTAACTTTAGTAAATGGGTGTAATGTGTTTTCAGAATCTAGTGAAATGTGAAAGTGACTGAAAGATTTTCTGAAATGAGTAAAATAGGTTTTTGAAATAATTGAAATTAGTTATTTTCATTGAGTGAAATCAATTTTGAAATATGTTTTCTCAACCGTGTGAAATTATTTACTTGAGATGAGTGAAATTTGTTTTTTATACACATGTCACATATTTCGGTGTGAAATACGTTAAATATAGTGAAATGTGATTCAGAAAAAATATAGTGAGAAGGATGAGTGGAATCTATCTTTGAAACAAGTGAAATTGTTATTTCAATTTAGTGACTGTAATGACTTTTTCTGAATCTAGTGAAATGAGTGAAATATATCTTTTGTAATTAGTGTAATCAGATTTAACAAGTGAAATATAGTATTTTAATTGAGTGAGTGTAATGCGTTTTCTGAAATGAGTGAAATGTGAGCAATAAGATACTTGAAGAAAGTAAAATATATCCATTGTTCTGTGAAACTGTCTATTTCAGTGTGTGAAACTGTCTATTTCAATGTTCTGAAACTAGTGGAATGGGTGAAATCTATTTTTTGAAACGAGTGAAACATAATATTACAATGAGTGAGCGTAATGTGTTTTCTAAAATGAGTTAAACTAGTTTGAGATCTATATTGTTTAATAAGTGAAATCAATTTTTTAAACCAGTGAAATATAGTATAGTATTTCAATTGAGTGAGTGTAATGTGTTTTCTGAAATGAGTGAAATATATCTTTTGAAAATGAGTGTAATGTGTTTTTTGAAATTGTGAAATCTATTTTTGGAACGAGTGAAATTTGTTTTCTTAACTGACTTTTTAAAAGAGTGAAATCAATTTTTTTGGTGTGGGGAAATATGTTAAATGGGTTATTTCAAATACATTCAAATGATTATTTAAAATATATGAAATTGGTATTTATGAAATACATGAAACATATTTCAATGTGATTGTCAAGTTGTTTATTCAATGTGTGAAACTGATGTTTGTGAAATACAACTAGAACTGAAATATGAAAGCTATAAATTTCAAATTGTTCAAAATATATCCAAGATCGGTCTTGTTTCAAAGGTCTTGTCGCTCTGAATTCAATTTTTTTTTCCAAAAACAGAGTTTAGATTCAAAGCATATTTATCATCCAATTTTTTTCCAAATAATTTAATGGACGTCTTGCGGTGAGAGAGAGAGGAGGATAATATATGTACCATGCATGCAAAGGTCCTATCCCCTAACAAAAGCTGCTGCATGTAAAAGGACACACACTTGTATTACCAATGTATAGAGTTAGGGCTGCAATTACTAGTTTATACAGACAAAGGCCGCACGGATGTTGACGAAATGGACAAAGGGTGGATCCAACACCGGTACATCCCGCCGCCGGTAAAATAACTTAGTCGCGCAACCATGCATGGGCTAAACTCTTGGCAAGTTCAAAAAGATTTTTCACAGAAGTTCTGACGAAATAAAATGTCACCGACGTCATGGATATGCCAGGGGCAATGTCTTGTTCAACAAGAAATACTAATCTTTCGGCCTGTATATATATAACTTAAGAAGAAAAAAACCTTCCGGGTGGTGCACGATACAAGGGAAGGCCGTCGTTTCGTTTGGTATTAAGCCTGTCTGCGGCGGCTCTTTGTCGACTCTCGGCGTCGATCGATCCGGTCACGACTCACCACGAGCACCCGCCGATCGACAAAGACGACCATGGCACCGACGACGACGGGGCCGGTGGTAGACGAGCGGTTCTGCGCGCCGCACGCGACGGCGTTCACCGTGAGCAAGAAGCCGGAGCGCAATATGAGCATCAGGGACGACGCGGATGGCGCGGCGGTGATGCGGGTGGAGGGGCAGCTGTGGTGCTGGCCCCGGCGGTCCCTCCTCCTGGACGCGGCGTCGTGCCAGACGGTGGTGACGGTGAAGCGCTGCCCGTCGCTGCTGCCGGTGACCCGGAGGTGGGAGGCGTTCAGAGGGGGCAGCACGAGCCCGGAGGAGCTGCTCTTCGCCACAGTGTCGCAGCCATGGGTGTTCTCCAGGGGCGTGGTCCACGTGCACCTCGCCGGCGGCAACCGGAGATACAGCGAGAGGCGCGTGGACTACGTGGTCGTGTGCGGCGGATAGGACGGGCGCGAGTGCACCGTCTCCCTCGGCAGGGCCAACGGCCCCGCCGTCGCCAAGATCAACCGCACGACCGAACCGTCCGATGAGCAGCCGGAGTATAGGGTTAGTGTCAACCCAGGCGTCGACCGTGCTTTCATCCTGGCGCTCACCGTGATTCTGGACGAGATACGTGTCGACGAATCTTGGCGGCACAGGAACTGAAGTGCCGGCCGGTTCCAATTCAATTTTATGGGTTCTTTTCATGCAATATTACCTCTAATCAAAGATGCGATATGAATATGATTTAGTTTATTACGTGTTCTCTATGGAAACTGATGCTGCAGAACTGAAAGTGTCTGTTTTGGATAGTTTGGGGGCGCCTGATTTTCCTTTTAATCTAGTCAAATCAATCAACACCGTTTGATCTAGATCGAACAACCGAGAACCTTTCTTCCTCACCGGGTCATCTTCCTCCTCCCGTACCCCCTCTAACGCCAACCCTCGACTGTGATACCGGGCGCGCCTAAGTGCCTTGGCCTCCCCTGAACCGCCGCTCCCGGCCTACCTCTAAACCCCGAATGATCCAATCGTCGGAGTTCTCTCAGCACTCCTCCCCGCGCACACACACCCAAGCCCGTCAAATATCCGACTCCCCTCCACATGGCCACCTGGGACGCTGCTGCCATATCTTTGTTGCCTCTGTCTCGCCGTGAGGCTGTGGGGAGAAGATGAGGTTCAGGCCGTCTTGATGGAGGTAAAACCCAACGTCCTGCTCTTGTTTATATTGATGAAGATGTATCGAGTACAAAGTTGATCTACATCGAGATCGCAATGTGTGGTCTAACTCTAGGGTTAGGTGAATGATTTGCGTTGATGTGTCCCCTCTACGGGCTAAACTCTATGGCTTATATACATGCCAGGAGGGTATTAGGATTACAAGGTCGGTAGCTAGGAGCTAGGCAGGGGCAGAGATCTTGGAGTATATGTCAAGTTTTCGGGGGAGGCAGTCGCCTCCTACGCACGGCTTCCGGAGTCCATCTTGATCACGAATGGGCTCGTCGGCCCAACCCGAGGAGAATGGGCTGTCTGGGTTAGTACCCCCTTACACTGTCACACTTCTTCTTATAGGATTTCTAGCATTCACTCAAACGTTGAAACTTAAAACTTGGCAGTAGTTCAGTGGCAAGGACGCAGTGGCGTTACCTTGCAGGCCGGGGATCGGCTCTCGTCGTGAGCGAATTTCCACGATCTCTCCGGGTGGGCTTCTTCCTAAAAAAATGCCATGGGTGCTAGTGCTCATGGATCTCTTTTTTAAAAAAAGAACTTAGTGTGCCCTCACGCGGGATTGAACTACTGCACGAATTGCAAAGCAAAACGAGTGGGCGACATGACTTAGCAGGTGAATGTGCCCTGACAAATTTCCGCCTAAGTATTGCACATTTAAGTCCTCTGTCATTGTAATTAAGCGAAGATTCATGCGGGCATTTGCTTGTATCTTTTTTTTCTTTTCAGTTTGATTTAGTCACTTAGATGTACAATAACTAGTGCTCTAGACAGACCTTTTTTTTTTTATGATGCAATCAATCAAGGTAAACGTTTGGAGTCGGGGCACCGGCGGAACGCTTGGCCGGTCGCGCGCACAGCGTTGAATTGTCTCGCGACGAACGCTCCAGTTTACACCACGTCATCCAGTCAGCCAGCGCACACACACGTGAAGACGGTGGGACCACGCGCCGCTCGTGAGCAACCTTATCCCCTTCAATTTCTTTCTCGTTCTCTCGTTCTCTCCTTTCTCTTCTAGAGCATGCCTGGGCAGGCCCTTTCCCCTGCTCCAGATCAGCGAGCGGCCATGGCCGGCTCCTACCCCCGCCAAGGCAAATCGCGGGGGAGGGCCACCACGCGCCATGTCCTTCCACCCACGTGAGAGGAAACCATGGTAGGGTGCTGTAGGTGTCGTGCACCGACCGTGCTGCGACAGGGGAAGGGTACACACGCCGGTGATGGCGTACCCCCGCGCGCAACTGGCGAGTGGTGGAGCTGGTCTCCGGCTACGGTGGAGTTGCAAGCGGCAAGGGGCAAAGCTGCAACCGGCAAGCGGCGGAGCTGGAACCGGCCTGAGAAGGAGCTGGAAACATTTGATTTTTTTGCTGGAAGGTACGGCGTGCGACTGAGCTTCAACGCCCATTTTTTTGCTGGAAGCATCGATTTATTTTGTTGGAAGCAGCATTTTCTTTTGCTGGAACACTTCTTTCAAAGCTGCGAACAACTTTTTTTCTGGAAGCAGTAATTTTTTGTTTTGTTTGAAGCAACATTTTGTTTTGCTCGAACTAGGCTCTTCAGAGCTACGATGATGGAACAACACACTTTTTTGCTGGAAGTCATGTTTCTTTTTGCTGGAAGCGTCACTTTGGATTGCTACTGTCGATGCATCACGACGAGCGGCAGAGCTTCATATCTGCAATGGGGACAAGAGAAAAGCTACGACAGTTGAGGGAAAAAGCTACAACCAGTGTTTTTTTGCTGTCACCGATGTGTGGTTTTCTTTCACTGGGACGTACGACCTGTGGTGGCGGACGGCCGTCGCCGGCAGCACGGTGATGCCTCGAGGTTGCAACCATTGTTGTTTTTGCTACTACGGTGTTCACGAATTGATACATCCGTTGTCTGTTTTTGCTACTACCATGAATGCACAGTCAACAGATTTTTTTTCTTACGTTTGACAGCGACGAACCGTCGGGGCGAGATTCGACGGCGAGCGTCAGGGGCCAGTGTGGCGACCCGCGGCGACGGGCGAGCGCGCGAGGGTGAGTGCTTCGAGGTCGGTTGTGTGCTCGTTCATGAAGAGTCCGAGTAGGAAGAACGAGCAGGGGGGAGAAACAAGATCGTGCGGCTACGAAGCGCTTTTATCGTGCGGTCCTGGTGTGACCGGCCCAAAGTTGGGCCAGCGCGCCGGCGCCTATTAGCTCCCATCAATCAAACAACTTAAAATCCTCTAGAATTGAGATGACCATCACATTTCACTCCTAGATTTTCCCTATTCCCGTGTATTTAGAGTCCCGCGAATCAAAGAGGACCTAGATGAAGATAAAACTTAAAGCTCTCCGGTCTTGGTTGAGTCGCCGAGAAGTTTCATACTTCCTTCGAGAACAATAAGTATCGCAGTTTTTAACACCAAGCCCTTTTCATTCTATGCTTGTAGCTCCGTGTTCATCGTACTGAAATATGCCAGGGATAATGTCTTGTACAGCAAGGAAACAGCGACCCCTCAGAATTCAGATACACGAACGAAACCTTGAGAGTACGAGGTCCGTACGTATGTACATGTGCACATAGTACCTACGTGTGCGTGTACCTGACGATCTCTTGCGGCTCTGTGTCAGACTCTCGACGTCACGAGCACCCACCGATCGGCAAGTTCTCGGTGGTGGCCGCGCGGTTCTGCGCGCGGCGCCCGACGGCGTTCACCGTGGCCAAGACCGGCTGGCCGTGGGGCCGCGACCTGACCGTCACGGACGCCAGCGGCGCGGCGGTGATGCGGGTGGACGGGTCCTTCCTCTTCGGCCGCTCCGTCCTCCTGGACGCCGCGTCGCGCCCCGTGCTCACCGTGCAGCGCCGGCCGTCCCTGTTCGAGGCCCGCCGGACGTGGAAGGCGTTCAAGGGGGACAGCACGAGCTCCGACGACCTGCTCTTCTCCGCCGTCGTGCGGCCTTCGCTGACCAACACGGGGGACATCCACGTGCACCTCGACGGCGAGAGGCGCCGCGACTTCGTCGGCGTCCGCCCCTGGTACCGCGGGACTGACTGCGCCATCACCCACGCCGGCGCCACCGTTGCCCAGATCGAAAGCTCGGGGGGATTCTTGAGTCCGGCTAAGTATGACGTCCGTGTCAACGAAGGCGTCGACCATGCTTTCGTCCTGGGCCTCACCGTGGTTCTGGAGGGTATACGTCTCGACGACGCCGAACAAGAGAGGTCACGAGCTAGAAATAATAAAAGGACTGTGCTATTTCACGCTCGCTTTCCACTGATTTTTTTCCTTCTTTCAAAAACCGTAATAAATCGCTAATAGTTTTTTTCTGTTTTTTCGCCGCATAATATGAAAATAAAATAAAAGTGCTTGAAAGAGGATTCGAACCTAGGTCTATGCAATACCTATTGAGCCTAATAACCAACTAAGCCACCTGTCATTGTTGTTTACTGTAGGTAAACAATGTTATTTGAACATTTCTTATTTCTGCCATATCAGAAAATAAATAAAGTTTGGCTTGGTAACTTTGGCATGATCAGCATGATAATTAGGGTATGAGCAACATGATAACTATACCATGATAAGGCTGATAACTACAGTACGAGAAGGTTAAGGCATAAGGAAGTATGGTAATTTAACACATAAATTACCGATGAAAATGTTTAAAAAAACTTTTTTCCCTTGGATGAAAGATACCATGGTGTTTAAAACGTAAGATATTAGTTATCAAATCTGTGATGTATACATTATCATGTTTTTTACATAGAAATTACCGGGTGTATATTTTTCAACAATAAAAATTCAGGTCAAAAATTATAATGGCGTTTGTATATGAGTTATCAGCTTAGTATGTGTCTATTAACAAGCTATTTACATTTAAATTACCGGGGTTGCCCCCCCCCCCTCGCCACAGACGCCAAATTATCAAGTCTGCGATGTGTGAGTTATCATGTTATTTGCAGAAGAGTTATCGTGGTATGGTTCAACAACTCCTCCCACCCTACCCCCGCCGATAAAGTTATCAGGATTGGTACATAATTTATCATTTCTACGATGTGTGACTTATCATGTT
>NC_041389.1:666302439-666312041 GCF_002162155.2 Triticum dicoccoides | reverse complement strand
GAAGTTATCGTGGTATGTTTCAACGACTCCCCCACTCCGGCCCTTCCGACAAAATTACCAGGACTGGTACATAATTTATCATGTTTACGATGTGTGAGTTATCATGTTATTTGCATAGAAGTTACCGTCGTACGTTTCAACAACACCCCCACCCCGACCCCTCCGACAAAGTTATCAGGTCTACCATGTATGAGTTATCATGTTATTTGCACATAAGTTACCGTGGCATGTTTCAGCGACTTGCCCCACCCCCATCCTCGCCAACCAAGTTATCAGGACCGGGGTACATAAGTTATCAGGTCCGCCATGTTTGAGTTATCATGTTATTTGCACAGAAGTGACCATGGCATGTTTCAGCGACTTGCCCCCACCCTCACCCTCGCCGACTAAGTTATCAGGACCGGGGTACATAAGTTATCAGGTCCGGCATGTTTGAGTTATCATGTTATTTGCACAGAAGTTACCGTGGTATGTTTCAACAACTCCCCCACCCTCACCCTCGCCGACAAAGTTTTTAGGACCGGGGTACATAAGTTATCAGGTCTATGAAATTTGACTTACCATGTTATTCACACGAAAGTTAACGGAGGATATTTTATCACCCCCCCCCCTCCCGGTCGGTAAAGTTAGCAGGAACGGGGTACCTAAGCGCGGAAAAAATCGAACACTAAATTAACTCGTTTTTATGCATACGTAGTAGAGGAGACATGTTAAATAGCCCATTTACTTTCTTTTGTTCAAGAAAGGGATCGTAGGTCAGGTGGTAGGCTAGTTGAGTTGGCTCACTAGTGGTGCAAGGATTGAATCCTCTCTTGTTCACACCAATTTTTGCGTGCGTGCATGCAACAGAGAAAACAAAAGGAAACTGTGGCGCTCGGGAGGCTTTCGCAAGATCGTTCGATGCGCATCCGACGACAATCGAAGCGTGTGTGACTATCGCTAACGAACAGTCGGCAGGAATCTTTTTGTCAAACAAAACCTACGACGATATTTGTACCTAAGCTATCAGGTTTGTGGTACATATAATTATCAATCTCATTACAAAAGAATTTACCGAGATATGACAAACGAGAAGACCGTTGTTCGAATTCTATAGGAGTGAAACATTTATTTCTTTAGAAAACATTCATCACTACAAAAAAGAGACAAATGGAGTACAAAACACGTTGCACCGGCCCTTTAAAAAACTTGGAGCAAATGGTTTTGTCTCCTCATCAAAGGCGTTGTGGTCATTTTTTCTCGCTCTCATTTACTAAGGTAGAAATACAGATTAACCCGCACATGAAACATAGCAAGTAGTCAGCTCAGCTGGTAATGAGTCATGGCCACAACCAACAGGTTGTGTGTTCGAATCCTAGCGGTGGCACTAATTGCTCCAGCTTCCCGATCAGTTGGCTGAATTGGACAAGTTAAGATAAGAGTTTGATCTAGTTTGGTACTCCCTCCATCCGAAAATACTTGTCATCAAAATGGATAAAAGAGAGATACATACTCTTTTATCCATTTTGATGACAAGTATTTCCGGACGGATGGAGTACTAGTTACCTATTGAACTGTTTCAACTCATGATGCGAGACACCTAAAAGAGGCAGCAATATTTTGCATGAAAATAACACATAATAGTGACGAACACACGTTTTCAAATAGCTATATAGGTGGTTCTTGCAGACATTTGCTAACAGGGCACTTGGCAAGACTAGATTCGTCTTCATCTTTGCCCTTTGCCTGCTACTATATGAGGTTGGTCTCAATCTTTGTACTGCCTGAATGTGAGGTTCAGGCGCCCAGGTCGAAGATTTGCCTTGTCGGTCACCCAGAGCGGTGCACTTTTCGGCGTAATGCTTGAGACTCCATGGAATATGCGCCTTGATTGACCACCAAATATCAAAACATCACCAGATTCAAGCTTAATCTTTGAGGCCTTATCCTCGTCTCTGACATCGCCATACAAGAATTCTGCAGTGTCGCCCAATGAAAAGGAAACAACAGGCAGTCCCTTGGCAATGCTAGATTCCTCTTCATCTTTGTCCTGTCAAGTGGCACAAATTAATTAGGCCCTTTGTGAAACAAGAGCGCAGCGGCATTAGCAATCCAACTGTAAAAAGGGGGAAGTATGAGACATTATACTACAAATGCATGTTTACTGAATTAATCTATCAGCGCTCAGTTCATCCAATAGATTGGTAGCAGAGTTATGAAAAGCAATGATGCTAATGCATGGAAACATATTATTAGAGAAAGCTTTTCTTTTGTACCTGATGAAGACCTAACTTCCCGCTAGTGGTGTAGAAGTTAACAATGCAGATATCCGGTGACAACAAAGGAAGTTCTACGGCAGGTTTGGTAGCACCCTTGCCTCTTTGTTCCTTGCCTCTTTGTTCCAAGAATTCATGGGAAGCTTTAATGGCATCTTCCACTAACATGGTCAATTCTTCTGGTATCTTTGGTGGTTGAGCAACATCAAAAGGCCGTATATCCCCATATTTGCCTGAATCTGGGTCCCAGTTCTTCCCTAAGCACATCATCTGTAGACTTAACTTACCACCTTCTCTGTACCCAGGTTGATAAAATCCTCCTGGGCCAACACCAAGATCCCGACAATGCTTGATAATTTTAACCTGAGATACGGAACGAAAGATGGCTTTGATATATGCTTTCTGCAGTAAATGTGACTCAGGCATACTTGAACACATGGTAAAGAGAGGCACAATGACCAAATCAGTAAAAGAAACATATGTTTTTGCCATCAGAATTCCGAGAAGTGTTATACAGGTTGCAGCAAAGTGTGAAGACAAGACATTGGATGGACGCGTAACACTTCAGTAATGAGCACGCAAAATTGTGAGAAGTGTTATGCAGATTGCAGCAAAGTGTGCAGACAGACACTGGGCGCGTAACAATTCAGTAATGAGCAAGCAAAATTGTGAGAAATGATATGCATGTGCAGACAAGACACTGGACACGTAACACTTCAGTAATGAGCAAGCAAAATTATGAAGGCATACAATACAAGAAAAACAAAATGTATAATAATTTCAAACAACAGCTTCTTTTTGCAAGGTACATAAGAATCATCCAAGCTAGAATAAAACTAAACAAATTAACATGCAATAATGCACAGAGCAAAATGTGTAAATATAGGCATACCTGATCATCTGGCTTCAAGAAGTTTTTCAATAGAACCATCCCAGGTCTCAAATGTTGCACTGGAGCAATGTTCGAAAGCTCCTTTGCACGGCGTTTCTCTCTATTGATCTCAAGGAGACCATGTTTGAGAATGACAATGCCTTTGCTGTTACCCATGCATATGTCAAATGGAGCAGCTCCTAAATCAGACCCCACAGTTCCAGAGACACATGAAGCGCTACTGGAGTCTAGAGGTTTTGATAGTTGAATCGATGCAGCCCTTTGGATCAGTGGTTGAACTTGTTCAGCCATCATCAGTGATGAATCCAGAGACTTTGGTGGTTGAACTGGTGAATCTAGAGACTTTGGTAGAACTGGTGTAACTATCTGTTGCGGTGATTTTTTACTGCTGACTGAGGGAGAAGATGAACTCGACCCCTCCTTTTGAGATTGTAAGGGACTTTCATGGCCCTGCAGAATAAAGTTGATATTTACAACTGTCATCATTAAACAAGAGAACATCGATATATCTGAAGAGAAAGCAAAAATGTGTAATAGTATGAGACACATAATGTACTTAACTTGAGAAGTAATCAAATTGAATTTCACCATGTTAATGCTCACAACCATTTAATGGACATATCCATGACTAAGCAGAAGTCTAAAACAATACCAATTTTAATTGAGCGAGCAAACACACGATCCTACAGAGATTATAGAAAAAAGCGATGCAAAATGGAAGTTGAAGCAATGGCATAGGATCCCGCATTCTTTCATTCAGGTCCAGCAAATGGCCACCCCACACTGCAAATGGGTGACTGCGTTCATGTTTTTCGGATAACAAGTGACTGTATTCATGTATATAATTTGTTCGAAAGCAGAAAGTTTCTGATACTTCAACCGACAGACAGAACAGAAAACCTCTGCAGACAACTAAAAATCCCATCTTCAGCGCAGAAACAGAGAGAGCCCGAGAAATAACACGCTCCGTCCATCCACAGGACAAGGCTACAACTCTGATGTTCTGCAAGAACATGAGGTGGTACCTGTACAGTCCGTCAGCCAGCAATTCAGACCCTATTTCCAGGCCCAATCAGGGGCACCAATGCTGAAACTACGCAATTCGATGCTACGACTTCGGCTTCCGCGGATGCAGATGCAGACGAGAAGATTCCTAATTTCGTACCAAACCAAAACCCGCAACGGACACTGTTCTGACCCGTGCCCGCCACTCCGCACAAATGCCGCGGCGTCGCGCGTCCCATGATCCCGGCGCCATGTCGCCGCGTCAATCCACGGCCGGCGGCGAACCCCAAACCCTAGCCCCGGCGGAGCGGCGGGCCGGGAAGAGGAACAGAAAGAAAAGAAACCCCCCGTATGTTCGCGTTCAACGGAACAGAAGAGGCGGAAAAAAAAGGTTAGGGCAAGGAGGGACGTACGAACTCGCGCGAGGACCGGGGCTTCCGGTGCCGGGACGAGGAGGAGGAGGAGGGCGCCGGGTTCCTTCCGGCGCCGCGGCCACGGCCGCCTGCCATGGGCGCGGTGGCGGAGGCGGAAAAGCGGGGGGCTCTGCTCTGCTCTGCGCTGCGCTGCCGTTTGGGGTTTCGTCTGGCGACTTGCCCGTTGGCAACAGAGCGGAGCAGAGTGATTTGGTTGGGTCTCCGGGGGGAGGAGGCGAGGCGAACAGGGTCGCCGTTATTTATGACCCACCAACACCAACGCCAACCAACAGCCGCGGGGCGGGCGGGTTCGTGGGCGGGGCGGAACCGACTCGACGGCCCGGATTCCACTGGCCTCGGAGTCTTCACCAGATTCTCTAAAAAAAAGACCTCGAAGTCTTCGCCAGTTCAAGCAAATTTGAAAACGAAACAGAACTACTGGAGTACTTCAACCACACAGCGACACATTTTTTGCACAAAATACCCTCATATTTTTTTATTCACGGAAAAGCAGGACCATGGAACTGTACATGTATGCCAAAATTAACCAACAAAAAAGCGTGCACCGGAATCAAACCCACAAACAATTTATGCAACAGAAAACGGTCTAGCCAATAGAACTTATAGTCATGTTCTCCTATGGACATCTTATGTTAGAGATCAAGAAACTTCTAGAGTTGCATGGGTTTATTCCACGGAAAATCGAGCGTCATCAAAATAGAGTTGCTCATAGCCTTGCTAATATTGGTAGCGGTAGCACCGCTTGTTGGTTGCGCCGTGTGCCAGAGTGTAGCTGAAGATGTATTAGCATACTGTAATTCTATTACCGAGGAATAAAACACACACTTTTCCCGCAAAAAAAATGTTCTTTTATATGGATAAGCAGCTTATATGTACTTCACAACGACTCATGTGTAGCTTAATTGGGCTGCAGATACCACGGCCCATTTTGCGCGTGCTAACTTTTTAGAGATAATTTGTAAAACATAAGCAATAAAGTTGCGGTGTCTCAAAAAATGTAATAAAGTCGGGGATCTCACAAAAAAAGTAATAAAGTTGCGAGTTTCTAAAAAAAAGTATTAAAGTTACGAACCCTTTAAAAAGTAATAGAGTTACGTTCACATATTTCTGTGTTAAAAAATATTATATGTACAGAAAACGATTAGTAGATAAAAACATGTAAATATAAAATTGTGTATTATGTATTTCATACTTAGTAAAACATAACTACATAAGTAATAAAAACATTTAAGATAATTCTAAACCATAATTTATAAAATTGTGTTCAAATATTTGTGTGTCTAAATACAATATATGCAAAGGATCATTTGTAAATAAAACCTTTAAATATAAATCTGTGTATTATGTAAAAAATATTTAGTTAATTTGGACGTTGAAAATGTTTATTAGATAAATATGTTTAATGAATCCAAAAAATATACACTTGCAGCTTATATTTAAATTATATAAAACATTGAACACAAACATTTACTAAATATTCATGACTATTCACTTGTGTAAAAAAAAGATTCAGGACTTATATTTAAAAAATATATAACTTAAGTATTAGCCATGACTGAATATTCATATTAACAGTTTAAATTTTAAATTATTAATATTTTTAACTATACAAAAAATTTAAATTATTAATATTTTAAACTATACAAACATTAAACTATACAAGTCTGCGTACACATAATTATTGAAATATTCGTATAATTAATATAATATTTTTAATTGTAATTTTGAATACAAATATGCAGTATGCACATTTATATAGTACACATGTTGATATGTTTAAAAATAGCGCGGGCAGAATAGGCCGTAGTATTTGTAGGCCATTTAAGTTCCACATACATGTGTCCTCGTTCAATACATGTACATTTAGATGCTTTTTTGGTGTTAATTTTCGCATTTGCATTCAAATGTTAAAAATTAGTTGGTGAGTCCTGGCATACGCTTTTTGTTGTTAATTTTCGCATATATGTGCAACATTGTGGTCCTGTTTTCTGTAAATAAAAAGAGTGAGGGTGTTTTGGGAAAAAAATGCATTAGTGTGGTTGACTTTTTCCGCAAATAAATAAACACAGGATGTTCTGTGTAAAAATACATCGCGCCTAGCGCCATTAGTCACCGACAAGTGGGGCCATACACATGAATACACCCGCAAACACGTACTATGACCGTATCTGCATGCTTGAGTCAAGTTAGGTGACCACAAAACCGTATTTTTCAAGTTTGAGCACCAAAATGAACATGCGGCGCAAGTTCTGTGTCTTCCAGTGATATTACTTCATTTTGGCTGAACGATACCTGCACGATAGCAAATCCAAGCGCCTACGGCTGTTCGGAATTGCTAATCGATGGTGTGAGGAGCCATGTCGTGCATGTATTGGCTAGCAATTGTCACCTGTGTAGCAATGCTCTTTGAAAAAAGATGCGAGAGGAGCGAAAGGCGTGAATTTTCAGCTGAAAAGAAGGCGTGCAGTTTTTTCCCGATGAAAAAAGGGTGTGAACTTGGCTTGGACTCTCTACTCCTAGGCGGCTAGGCATTGCCTCCTTCGACAAAAGAAGGGATATATAACATGGAGGGGAACTTTTGGTCTATGGGACATATGCACCCTATATGGAAAAAAATTAATAATACAACAAAAAGTCGAATATTCCTGAAAATATTTTTGAAATAAACTTGACCTTCTATTGTACTTGTGAGAAAAAAATCCAAAAAAATAAATATTCCTTTGACTTCTTTTCAAAAAAGACAAATTTTTGGCTAAAATAGTGTGGATAGTGACCTATAATAGCAAATAAATTTTGTCTTTTTTGCTGTGAGGTCAACTTTTATTTTTTTTGTCGAGATTTATATACTAGTGCAAAAGTAAGTCAAGTGTTTTGTCAAAATAGTTCTTACCTATTTTGATTTTTTATTAAAATATTAAAAAAAATCTCCATATAGGGTCCATATACAACCAGGAACACAAATGTATTTCCCTATATAACATCGTAATACTCCCTCCGTTCCATGAATATAAGATCTCTAACTTTTATTTTAAAATCCAATGTACATAGACACGTTTTAGTGTGTTTGTTCGCTCATTTGTATGTAGTTCGTACTCAATCCGTTTCTTTTTAGTTTGCATATAAGATTAGGTCAAAGTCAAAATTTATCAACTTTGACTAAGTTCATAGAAAAAAATATCAACATTCGGAATATAAAACCAATATTATTATATGCATCACGAAATTAATTTTCATACCATATAGCTTTAATATTGTAGATGTTTATATTTTTCCAACAAAGTTAGTCAAATTTTACAAAGTTTGACTTTGACCAAATTTTATATGCAGACTAAAAAGAAACGGTGAAAGTATTTCTGAACGAAGAAAGTACTAGCCAAATTCAAGATCAAAATAGCCTCAAAATTGAACAAGGACTTATATATTTTTTTGGTCGCTGCTATCCGTTTTCTCCCTGCTATCACGTTTTTATAGTTGTGCCGCTACAACTATGCGATTTTAGAGACATCATCAAACAGCAGAGGCTACACCTGAAAGCTTGGGCAAATGTGCAGGCCCACTTTCCCTCAAGAAGTTTTTCTGCTTTTGTCTTCGCATTTAATCGGGTTTCCTCCAAAACATCGGTTGCTTTTTACGGAGCTAGATATTTATAAAACAATCATAAAATAAAACTATATTTTAGAAAAATGTGCGGTATGTATTTTGGAAAATCTCAGTGTATACTAAAGGAACGTTCACCCTATACTGAAAAAGAGCGCTTATATATAAAAAATGTTCAGCGTGTATTAAAAAATGTTCATTTTGCAATAAATAAAAATCATCATATATTAAAGCATATTCATTTTATATTCAAAAAATGTTTAGTGTGTATTCATCGTAAAGTAATGAGTTGTTCATCATGTATTACAAAATTGTTCACCATGTACTAAGAAGAATAAAGTGAAAATTAAACAAAAAGAAAAAAAACCTTAAAGTACAAAAAAAACGAAAAACAGAAAAGAACTGGCATAAAGAAACAAATAGCGAACGAGAGAAAACAAACGAACCACAGTTCGCGAACACAACACAATGCGTGCAACAAAGTTGAGCCTGGCTGTGCTGCAGGGATTGCCTCATGCCCTCATCTATTTGCGACCTGATCCACCGTGATTTCAAAAAACATGATATGAAAATAAGTTGCAAACTGTGAAATGTTCATAAATTCAAAAACACATGATTTGAAAAAATGATTTAGAAATGTTAAATACTCATGGATTCAAAAAATTCTTGTGATTTCAAAATTAATGTTCATCTATTCAAAAAATGTTTACAATTTCAAAAACATGAATTTCAAAATAAATCATGAATTTCAAAAAATGTTCAAAAATTCCTAGAAAATATTCAAATATGTTCAGGAATTTCAAAGCAATGTTCGCATATTTCAAAAAAAATCTGCTCATTCAAGAAGTGTACATGATCTCAAAACATGTTTGTAACTTAAAAAACAAATGTTCACGTGTTTCAAAGTATCTATGCAATTCCAAAAAATGTCCTGGGTTTTCAAAATGATCTCAAATTTCTAAAAAATGTTCATGAACTTAAATAATGTTCACCATTTTAAAAAATGTTCATATGATCACGAATGTTCAAAACTTCCAAAACAAAGTTCATAAATTCGAAAAGATGTACGCAAGTTAAAAAAGAAAAAACACATAAAAGATGAAAGAAATAAAAAATGAAAAAATAACAAACAGAAGAAAAAAACAATATTAAAAAGTTCATGATTTCGCAAAAAGGTCAACGTATTTTAAAAATGTTCGCCAAAAAGAGAAAGGAATAACAAACAGAAAAAATAGAGAAGAGAAAAAGAAGGAAAAGAAAAAACAGAGAAGAAACGAAAAAAAGAAAAGGAAACGTAAAAGATAAAAGAAAAATAAATAAAAAACGGGAACGAAAAACAAAGAAAAGACACGAAAACTGGTGAGAAAATATACCTAAAATGGGACGGCCGATAGATCGCTCGCGGGTGACCTGCACGCC
>NC_041389.1:666274287-666302412 GCF_002162155.2 Triticum dicoccoides | reverse complement strand
AAATTCGAAAAGATGTACGCAAGTTAAAAAAGAAAAAACACATAAAAGATGAAAGAAATAAAAAATGAAAAAATAACAAACAGAAGAAAAAAACAATATTAAAAAGTTCATGATTTCGCAAAAAGGTCAACGTATTTTAAAAATGTTCGCCAAAAAGAGAAAGGAATAACAAACAGAAAAAATAGAGATGAGAAAAAGAAGGAAAAGAAAAAACAGAGAAGAAACGAAAAAAAGAAAAGGAAACGTAAAAGATAAAAGAAAAATAAATAAAAAACGGGAACGAAAAACAAAGAAAAGACACGAAAACTGGTGAGAAAATATACCTAAAATGGGACGGCCGATAGATCGCTCGCGGGTGACCTGCACGCCAAATAGGAGAGCGCCGGGAGCGACTATATATCGCTCGTAGCGTCTCCTAGATGAGGTTTGTCTGCAGGGAGAGAGTAACAACATCGTCTCGCCACACTGGTGTCATGCTTTTTTTTAAATTTTTGTTTCTATTTAGAAAAGTACTATATTCATAAATTATAAAAAGCAAATTATTTTTAAGAAAAATGTAGACATAGTGTAAAAAATGGTCACTCAACTCTCAGTGTATGTAGCAGTAAAAAATTGACATTTCGAAACAATGTTATACAATGTAACAAGAAAATTAGATGTATACAAGAAAAATGTCAATGTGTATGGAAAAATGTACTCCCTCCGTTCCCAAATGTAAGTCTTTTTAGAGATTCCAACTGGTGATTATATACGGAGCAAAATGACTAAATCTATACTCTAAAATATGTCTACATACATCCGTATGTTGTAATCCATTTGAAATGTCTAAAAAGACTTATATTTAGGAACGGAGGGAGTAGACATCAAAATATATCGCTAGAAAGTTTTAATCATGAATAAAAAATGTTAATCTTGTATAAAAATGTTCCTGATGCATAGAAAAAATGTATAATGTGTATGAAAAACTTAGACATGTGTTTAATAAAACAGAATAAAAAACAGCAGGAAACTAGTGAAAACCAAAAAAATGAAGAAAGAAAAAAACCGTGTAAAAACAGTGAAACAAATTGATTAAAGAACTAAAGAAAAATCTCACACGTGCTACATGTTTGAGCCTGCCCTAAACGCCACCTTGTAGGCTAATACCACCGCATAGCGCTAATTTTGGGCCCTCCTTTAGCGTTAACGGCGGCAAAAAAAAAGTTGAGGCGACTACCTACGGAAGGCGATGGTGGGCTGTCGCAGATCTTGTCACCCTTATCCGGCGCCCCTCCTTTTCCTGGCCACACCTTTCTCCCGTCAATGCCCTTCTCCGATGCCCTCTCTCCCGGACAACTTCAGATGGACCAAATAGCTCATGGCGGTTCAATTTGGGGTACCTATGGCGACTCCCACCCCCCTACCTGCCTATGGCGACTCCAATGGCGATTCTAGGGTTTGACCCTAGGATCTCCTCCCGGCGACCCCAATGGATGGCCTCCTCCATTGGGACTTCTCCCCCGGCCTTAAGGTCGAGGCACAAGTGCGTGCACGTTTCGGATCTACGGTTCACTTCATCCCCAACCCCAACTCCAAGGAGTTCTTCCTTGAGGTTTCTTTCTCCTCGGCTTCTTTCCTTCTCTCGGAGGATTCTGTTGGTTTGGCTCTCCAATCATGCATTGGAGGGATCAGTGAAAGGTTCAATGTCACTCGTTTGGGTGATCGTCGCTTTCGGTTCTCGGTGGCATCAAATCGTGTGGGTCATTTTATTTTTGGCCTACGTGATCGTATCTGGCCGGACTTTATCTGCACATTTTCATCTGCACCGTGGTGTGGTTTCTCACCCCCGGGTTGAATCTTGGCATGCAGATACTGAGCTTAATGGATTGGCTTCTTCACCGGGTCCGGCTATCAAATCTAAGTGGCTCTCTTCACAGCGCAATGAGGCCATTGATCCTGCCTCTCTCCCCGTCCTTGAAAAACTGGGCTTGATCTCATCGCTGACGGAGAGACATTCCGGTGAGCCTTCATTGGGGATTTCTTTTGGCAGTTTTTCGGCCCCGGATTCTCGGGATAATCATGCTACTTTTCGTATTGGGGCCATATCTTTGTCTATCTCATCCGATATCCCAGCTACGTTACCTTCTTTTTGTGGAGGTTTGTTCATGAAGGGTTTTATGAGATTCCATTCCGGACAATAAGTTGTTATCTATTTTGAATGGTTGGGAGGCTGGCTATGATAATGATAGTGTTAAGCTTATGGTGCAAATTTCGTCAGTACCAACCAAGGATTATATTTATAATCGGCTAAAACACTACTCCCGTTGTGATCGACTTGGACATGTGGCAACTAATTGTACTGGTTCTTTCTCTCAAAGTTGTGGGGATGTTTCTGGAAATTGCATCTGCTTTTCTTCACGTACACACTCCTCTCAGCATGTGCCATGCAAGGTGGGCCCTAAGTCTATTATATATCCCTGCATTGCATGTTCCGCGACCAATCACAAGGCTAAGTTATGTCCTGGGCTTCATCGATGCACTCTTTGTCATCGTTTGGGTCATGAGGCCTGTAAGCCCAGCCTCTACAACAGTTCACTTCATTGGGTTTGGGCACAGAAAAGACCTCAAGTAACACAAACTGAGCAGATCTTACCTCGGGGTAATTCGGATATGGCTGCGGTTGGAAACTCTATGGTTGTTGGTATGGCCCGTGTTGCTCGGGATATGCGTTCACGCTGGGTTTGGATACAGAAACAGAAAATCCCACGCTCCTCGGACGTGGCCACCTCCCATTGCTTGACGCTACGCCTCCCTGGTCAGGGTGTAGTCAATTCCGCGTGCCAAAAACCCCAATCGGGTGAGCCGACGTCTTCCTCGAGCTCACCACCCCTTCCTACATCTCCATCGCCCAAGCAAACACTCTACTCACCCCTTCTCTCATCGCCATCGCCCAAGCAAACCCTCTGCTCCTCGCCGGCGGCTATTTTCTCTATGCCTCCTCGCGCTCTGGCATCTCGAGTCATGGCGAACTTCCCGGCACGCCCTTTCGCCTTCACTCCGGACGGATCGACCTTCGATCGTGGCCCTGCTCATCGAGTTCAGTGCCATGTCATGGTGGTGGATGATCCTCCTCTCAACCATGATAGGTACGCCATTGTCTCAGTCGACCCTCTAGTCCCTGACCATCAAAAGGAGTTCTGGCTTGCCGAGGTCTGCCGCATTATCACAGCTGATTTAGAGTATGATTTGGTGGATGATTTCATTTACCCGTTGGGCATTGGTTGTGTGGTATTTGCGGATATGGAGAGTAGAGATGCTGCGATTAGGGAAGGGCCTCACGCCTTGACTGATGATTCCACTTTTTCCTTAGTTCCTCATGATGAGAGTATTAATATGCGCATGCCTGCTTTTGAGTATGAGGTCTGGATCATGTTTCTTGCATTCCCTATGGATTATCAGACTGAGCATTATATACATAAGGTTGTCTCCAATTTTGGTAAACTTCTTGTCTGGCCGCGCCCGGGTCACAACAAAGCTAGAGTCTTGGTCAAATGTCACATTAAGGATGTTGCAGAGGTCCCCCCATAGTCTCTTGGTCACTAGAGTTGGATTGCTGCCGGGTCTTGCTTGTCCTTGGCCAGTTCCAGTTTATGTGCTCAATGGTAGAAATACCATCCCAGGTTTAGCTGGCAATGAGGATGTTCCTCCTCTTCTGAATGCCTCACCTCATCTATACGAGCTCCCATATTACACTATCATGCAGCAGGCAAGAATTGATGAGATGGCCGCGCAAGCTGCTCTGAATGAAGCTGCCTGGAATGCACCTGAGCCTGCTCAAGAACAACTTCAGGAGAACGGATGGCGCATGTGGCATGTGACCCCCCTGCTACGTCTTGATCTTGCGTTAGTTTTCCTTGAAGAGGAAAGGGTGATGCAGCAATAGTAGCATAAGTATTTACCTTAGTTTTTGAGAACCAAGGTATCAATCCAGTAGGAGGCTCCTCAAAAGTCCCACGCACCTACACAAACAAACAAAGAACTCGCAACCAACGCAATAAAGGGGTTGTCAATCCCTTCACGGCCACTTGCGAAAGTGAGATCTGATAGAGATAGTATGATAAGATAAACATATTTTTGGTATTTCATAATATAGATGCAAAAAGTAAAGATGCAAATAAAAGTAGATTGGAAGCAAATATGATAAGAGATAGACCCGGGGGCCATAGGTTTCACTAGAGGCTTCTCTCGAGATAGCATAAGTATTACAGTGGGTGAACAAATTACTGTCGAGCAATTGATAGAAAAGCGAATAATTATGAGATTATCTAGGCATGATCATGTATATAGGCATCACGTCCGCAACAAGTAGACCAACTCCTGCCTGCATCTACTACTATTACTCCGCACATCGACCGACTCCTGCATGCATCTAGAGTATTAAGTTCATAAAGAACAGAGTAACGCATTAAGCAAGATGACATGATGTAGAGGGATAAACTCAAGCAATATGATATAAACCCCATCTTTTTATCCTCGATGGCAACAATACAATACGTGCCTTGCTGCCCCTGCTGTCACTGGGAAAGGACACCGCAAGATTGAACCCAAAGCTAAGCACTTCTCCCATGGCAAGAAAGATCAATCTAGTAGGCCAAACCAAACTGATAATTCGAAGAGACTTGCAAAGATAACTACTCACAACTCATCGGAGGGGCTATGGTGTTGATGTAGAAGCCCTCCGTGGTCGATTCCCCCTCCGGCAGAGCGCCGGCGAAGGCTCCAAGATGAGATCTCGCGGATACAGAAGGTTACTGCGGTGGAAATTGTGTTTCATTTGCTCCCTGGATGTTTTTGGGGTACGTAGGCTTATATAGGAGGAAGAAGTACGTCGGTGGTCGCCCGAGGGGCCCACGAGACAGGGGGCGCGCCCTATAGGGGGGGAGTGACTATCTCGTGGAGGCCTCGGCTGTAACGCCCTGAGACCGATGCTCCAGAAGACTTCTAGCTATTCCGAGTTTCACCGTGCGATGTATTTGTTTGTTGCATTCTTCTTAGCTTCATTTGCATTGCATCATGTCATCATGCCATCATATCATTAATTTTATAACTCTTTTAATAAACTGTATGGATCTTTGATCCATTTAAATCGAGGGAAGGGTGACTTCTCTTTATAACATATCCTCCAATATTAGGGAGCTATTATAAAATATTCCATTAATTCGGAATTGACCATCACACACTTGCAGAAATAAATCCCAATGCCTTTGTTATCACAATTCTTGGTCTCTAACTTTGCCATATATCCTTTCGTCACTTTTCCAAGCACCACCTAATATCTCAACATTTTTGACCACACCAAACCTAGTCCCATTTCAAACACATTTGAATGATATTCAAATGAGTTTGAATTTAAATCTTGCATTCGTGCCTCTTTTCTATTTATCTTGGATCAAGCTCAATTTTTATGAGTCCAAGAAAAATACCCTCCTGCTCAAGCTCCACCCCTAACCTCTCTTTCTTTTCTTTCTCATCTCTGTTTTGTTTTTATTTATTTATTTTAGAGTGAGAGAGAGCCCAGCAACCAGGTCGACTTGCTTCCCCGCAGTCCTTTTGGCCCAAGGCCCAGCCGCGCCCCCTTAACCCTAGCGATCCCTCCACTCGCTCTCAATCCCCATCTCTCCCGATGCCCCTCACTTGCGCCGCCAGGGTGAGCCCCGGCTCGATCCCCATTCCCCTCCACTCGTCTCCCTCCTCACGCACATAGGAGAGGGACCCCAATCCCCATGGCCACGCGCGCCCCGCGCCCTCCTCCACTAGCTAGCCACCACGCTCCTCCCGATCCCCTGTTGCGCCGCGCACGCTGGACCTTGCTCTGACGTCCGCCGCGCTGCCTTGCCTTCGCCTCCCTGCTTCGCTCCCATGCCCGTAGCCGTCGTCCTCCATGCCCAGCAGGAGCCCCGTGCGGCTCCTCCCCTTCATTTTGGCCGGAGCTCGCTGGAGCCCCAACACCGGTTGTTGTCGAACCTCGTTCCCCGCGGCTGAGATGCTTTCCGCCGTCTGCCACGACCGACCGACCTCTGCTTCCTCGCAACCCCGCCACGCCGACCTCTCCTTCCTCACGCCGTACCTCCGCCTCGTCTTGCCATCGTCCGTGCCAAGTCCTGCCGGCGCCATGCCCAACCTTCTCCTCTGCTTCGTCCCGGGAGAAGAGGGACGCGCCTTGTCCCGCTCCTGCACTTTGACCGCCAAGGTCGCTCGCATGGGCTAGGCCCAGATCCCCGGCTCCTCGCTGACCTTCCGCCTCGTCAGCTTCCAGCCGGAGGAGCCCCACCCTTTCCTTTGCCCTGCCTTGGAGGTGCCGCTGCTCTGCCCGCTAGGACCCCATCTCAAGGCCAGGGACGCCCTGCCTGCTGCGCACCATGGCTCCTGGAGCTCCACCCGTGACGAGCATCTTCTCCATCGTATCCTCCGTGGACGTATACACCAAGTACCCTGGACCGCCAAGTTTGTCTACTGCCGTCAAGTGAACGACTTGTTGGGGAACGTAGCAGAAATTCAAAATTTTCCTACGCGTCACCAAGATCTATCTATGGAGAAACCAGCAACGAGGGGAAGGAGAGTGCATCTACATACCCTTGTAGATCGCTAAGCGGAAGCATTCAAGAGAACGGAGTTGAAGGAGTCGTACTCGTCGTGATTCAAATCATCGATGATCAAGTGCCGAACGCACGGCACCTCCGCGTTCAACACACGTACAGCCCGGTGACGTCTCCCACGCCTTGATCCAGCAAGGAGAGAGGGAGAGGTTGAGGAAGACTCCATCCAACAGCAGCACAACGGCGTGGTGGTGATGGAGGAGCGTGGCAATCCAGCAGGGCTTCGCCAAGCACCACGGGAGAGGAGGACGACTTGGGAGAGGGGGAGGGCTATGCCAGAACTTCGTGTGCAGCTCCCATGCGCCTCCCCACTTTATATAGGGGTGGAGGGGCTGGTTTCTTGCCCTCCAAGTCCATTGGGGCGTTGGCCAAGGTGGGAGGAAAGAAATCCCATCATTTCCTTCCCCACCGATTGTTATCCCCCCCCTTTTAGGGATCTTGATCTTATCCCTTCGGGATATGATCTTATTCCTTCTAAGGGGGGATCTTGGTGCGCCTTGACCAGGGGTGTGGGGCCTTGCCCCCACTACCCACGTCCATGTGGGCCCCCCCATGCAGGTGGGCCCCACTCCGGAACCTTCTAGAACCTTCCCGGTACAATACCGAAAAATCCCGAACATTTTCCTGTGGCCAAAATAGGACTTCCCATATATAAATCTTTACCTCCGGACCATTCCGGAACTCCTCGTGACGTCCGGGATCTCATCCAGGACTCCGAACAACATTCGGTAACCACATACAAACTTCCTTTATAACCCTAGCGTCATCGAACCTTAAGTGTGTAGACCCTACGGGTTCGGGAGACATGTAGACATGACCGAGACGTTCTCTGGTCAATAACCAACAGCGGGATCTGGATACGCATGATGGCTCCCACATGCTCCACGATGATCTCATCGGATGAACCACGATGTCAAGGACTTAATCAATCCCGTATTCAATTCCCTTTGTCTATCGGTATGTTACTTGCCCGAGATTCGATCGTCGGTATCCAATACCTTGTTCAATCTCGTTACCAGCAAGTCACTTTACTCGTTCCGTAACACATCATCCCGTGATCAACTCCTTGGTCACATTGCGCATATTATGATGTCCTACCGAGTGGGCCCAGAGATACCTCTCCGTTTACACGGAGTGACAAATCCCAGTCTCGATCCGCATAAAACAATAGATACTTTCGGAGATACCTGTAGTGCACCTTTATAGTCACCCAGTTACGTTGTGATGTTTGATATACCCAAAGGACTCCTACGGTATCCAGGAGTTACACGCTCTCATGGTCGAAGGAAGAGATACTTGACATTGGCAAAGCTCTAGCAAATGAACTACACGATCTTTTGTGCTAGTCTTAGGATTGGGTCTTGTCCATCACATCATTCTCCTAATGATGTGATCCCGTTATCAACGACATCCAATGTCCATAGCCAGGAAACCATGACTATCTGTTGATCACAACGAGCTAGTCAACTAGAGGCTCACTAGGGACATATTGTGGTCTATGTATTCACACGTGTATTACGATTTCCGGATAATACAGTTATAGCATGAATAAAAGACAATTATCATGAACAAGGAAATATAATAATAATACTTTTATTATTGCCTCTAGGGCATATTTCCAACAGTCTCCCACTTGCACTAGAGTCAATAATCTAGTTCACATCGCCATGTGATTAACACTCACAGGTCACATCGCCATGTGACTAACACCCAAGAGTTTACTAGAATCAGTAGTCTAGTTCACATCACTATGTGATTAATACTCAATGAGTTTTTAGGTTTGATCATGTTGCTTGTGAGAGAGGTTTTAGTCAACGGGTCCGAACCTTTCAGATCCGTGTGTGTTTTACAAATCTCTATGTCATCTCCTAGATGTAGCTACCACGCTCTATTTGGAGCTAATCCAAATAACTGTTCTACTTGGAGCTATTCTAAATTGTTGCTCCATTATATGTATCCGGTATCTCTACTCAGAGCTATCCGGATAGGTGTCAAGCTTGCATCGACGTAACCCTTTACGACGAACTCTTTTACCACCTCCATAATCGAGAAAAATTCCTTACTGCACTAATTTCTAAGGATAACTTTGACTGCTGTCCTGTGATCCATTCTTGGATCACTCTTGTACCCCTTGACTGACTCATGGCAAGGCACACTTCAGGTGCGGTACTCAGCATGGCATACTGTAGAGCCTACGTCTAAAGTATAGGGGACGACCTTCGTCCTTTCTCTCTTTTCTGCCGTGGTCGAGCTTTAAGTCCTAACTTCGTACCTTACAACTCAGGCAAGAACTCCTTCTTTGACTGGTCCATCTTGAACACCTTCAAGATCATGTCAAGGTATGTGCTCATTTGAAAGTATTATTAAGCATTTTGATCTATCCTTATAGATCTTGATGCTCAATGTTCAAGTAGCTTAATCCAGGCTTTCCATTGAAAAACACTTTCAAAATAACCCTATATGCTTTCCAGAAATTCTACGTCATTTCTGATCAACAATATGTCAACAACATATACTCATCAGAAATTCTATAGTGCTCCCACTCACTTCTTTGGAAATACAAGTTTCTCATAAACTTTGTACAAACCCAAAATCTTTGATCATCATCAAAGCACACATTCCAACTCCGAGATGCTCACTCCAGTCCTTAGAAGGATCGCTGGAGCTAGCATGCCTTTTAGCATCCTTAGGATCGACAAAACTTTTCTGATTGTATTGCATACAACCTTTCCTTACGAAAACTGGTAAGGAAACTTGTCTTGACATCCATCCGCCAGATTTCATAAATGCAGCTAATGCTAACATGATTCCGACGGACTTTAAGCATCGCTACGAGTGAGAAAGTCTCACCGTAGTCAACTCCTTGAACTTGTCAGAAAACATCTTAACGACAAGTCAAGCTTTCTTAATGGTGACATTTACCATCATCGTCCGTCTTCCTTTTAAAAGATCCATTTATCTCAATGGATTGCCGATCATCGGGCAAGTCCATCAAAGTCCATGCTTTGTTCTGATATATGGATACTATCTCGGATTTCATGGCTTCTAACCATTTGTCGGAATTCGGGCCCACCATCGCTTCTCCATAGCTCGTAGGTTCATTGTTGTCTAGCAACATGACCTTCAAGACAGGATTACGTACCACTCTGAAGTAGTACGCATCCTTGTCATCCCACGAGGTTTGGTAGTGACTTGATCCGAAGTTTCATGATCAATATCATAAGCTTCCACTTCAATTGGTGTAGGTGCCACAGGAACAACTTCCTGTGCCCTGCCACACACTAGTTGAAGAGACGGTTCAATAACCTCATCAAGTTTCCACCATCCTCCCACTCAATTCTTTCGAGAGAAACTTTTCCTCGAGAAAGGACCCGATTCAAGAAACAATCCATATTGCTTTCGGATCTGAATTAGGAGGTATACCCAACTGTTTTGGGTTTCCTATGAAGATGCATTTTATCCGCTTTGGGTTCGAGCTTATCAACCTGAAACTTTTTCATATAAGCGTCGCAGCCCCAAACTTTTAAGAAATGACAACTTAGGTTTCTCTAAACCATAATTCATACGGTGTCATCTCAACGGAATTACGTGGTGCCCTATTTAAAGTGAATGGGGTTGTCTCTAATGCCTAACCCATGGACAATAGTGGTAATTCGATAAGAGACATCATGGTATGCACCATATCCAATAGGGTGCAACTATGATGTTCGGACACACCATCACACTATGGTGTTCCAGGCGGTATTAATTGCGAAACAATTTCCACAATGTCTTAATTGTGTGCCAAAACTCGTAACTCAGATATTCATCTCTATGATCATATCATAGACATTTTATCCTCTTGTCACAATGATCTTCTACTTCACTCTGAAATTACTTGAACCATTCAATAATTCAGACTTGTGTTTCATCAAGTAAATATTCTCAACATCTACTCGAATCATCTGTGAAGTAAGATCATAACGATATTCACTGCATGCCTCAGCACTCATTGGATTGGACACATCAAAATGTGTTACTTCCAACAAGTTGCTATCTTGTTCCATCTTACTGAAAATGAGGCTTTTTAGTCATCTTGCCCATGTGGTATGATTTGCATATCTCAAGTGATTCAAAATCAAGTGAGTCCAAACGGTCCATTTGCATGGAGTTTCTTCATGCATATACACCAATAGACATGGTTCGCATGTCTCAAACTTTTCAAAAACGAGTGAGTCCAAAGATCCATCAACATGGAGCTTCTTCATGCGTTTTATACCATTATGACTTACATGGCAGTGCCACAAGTAAGTGGTACTATCATTACTATCTTATATCTTTTGGCATGAAAATGTGTATCACTACGATCGAGATTCAATAAACCATTCAGGTTTAATACTAATCTTGATGGTAGAGGGAGCGTGCGATGTTTGATCACATCAAACTTGGAAACACTTCCAACATATATCGTCAGCTCACCTTTAGCTAGTCTTCGTTTATTCCGTAGCTTTTATTTCGAGTTACTAACACTTAGCAACCGAACCGGTATCTAATACCCTGGTGCTACTAGGAGTACTAGTAAAGTACACATTAACATAATGCATATCCAATATACTTCTATCGACCTTGCCAGCCTTCTCATCTACCAAGTATCTAGGGTAATGCTGCTCCAGTGGTTGTTCCCCTTATTACAGAAGCACTTAGTCTCGGGTTTGGGTTCAACCTTGGGTTTCTTCACTGGAGCAGCAGCTGATTTGCCATTTCATGAAGTATCCCTTTGTTCCCTTGCCCTTCTTGAAACTAGTGGTTTGACCAACCATCAACAATTGATGCTCCTTCTTGATTTCTACTTTCGCGGTGTCAAACATCATGAATATTTCAAGGATCATCATATCTATCCCTAATATGTTATAGTTCATCACGAAGCTCTAGCAGCTTGGTGGCAATGACTTTGGGGAAACATCACTATCTCATCTGGAGGATCAACTCCCACTTGATTTAAGTGATTGTTGTGCTCAGACAATCTGAGCACAAGCTCAACGATTGAGCTTTTCTCCCTTAGTTTGCAGGCTAGAAAGATCGTCGGAGGTCTTATACCTCTTGATGTGGGCACGAGCCTGAAATCCCAATTTCAGCCCTCGAAACATCTCATATGTTCCGCGACGTTTCAAAAACCGTCTTTGGTGCCTTAATTCCAAACCGTTTAACTAAACTATCATGTAGTTATCAAAACGTGTATGTCCGATGTTCACAACATCCACAAATGACGTTTGGGGTTCAGCATACTGAGCGGTGCATTAAGGACATAAGCTTTCTACTGTCCGCATAATTGCTACTATCAACTTTCAACTATATTTTCTCTAGGAACATAACTAAAACAGTAGAACTATAGCGTGAACTACGACATAATTTGCAAAAGGTCTTTTGACTATGTTCAGGATAATTAAGTTTATCTTATGAACTCCCACTCAGATAGACATCCATCTGGTCATCTAAGTGATCACATGATCCGAGTCAACTAGCCCGTGTCCGATCATCACGTGAGACGGACTAGTCATCATCGGTGAACATCTTCATGTTGATCGTATCTACTATACGACTCATGCTCGACCTTTCGGTCTCCGTGTTCCGAGGCCATGTCTGTACATGCTAGGCTCGTCAAGTTAACCCTAAGTGTTTTCGTTGTGTAAAACTGTCTTACACCCGTTGTATGTGAACGTAAGAATCCATCACACCCGATCATCACGTGGTGCTTAGAAGTGACGAACTGTAGCAACGGTGCACAGTTAGGGGAGAACACTTCTTGAAATTTTTGTAAGGGATCATCTTATTTACTACCGTCGTCCTAAGTAAACAAGATGCATAAACATGATAAACATCACATGCAATCAAATAGTGTAGTGACATGATATGGCCAATATCATATAGCTCCTTTTGATCTTCATCTTCGGGGCTCCATGATCATCATCGTCACCGGCATGACACCATGATCTCCATCATCATGATCTCCATCATCGTGTCTTCATGAAGTTGTCACGCCAACGACTACTTCTACTTCTATGACTAACGCATTTAGCAATAAAGTAAAGTAGTTTACATGGCGTTCTTCAATGACACGCAGGTCATACAATAAATAAAGACAACTCCTATGGCTCCTGCCGGTTGTCATACTCATCGACATGCAAGTCGTGAATCCTATTACAAGAACATGATCAATCTCATACATCACATATATCATTCATCACATCCTTTTGGCCATATCACATCACATAGCATACCCTGCAAAAACAAGTTAGACATCCTCTAATTGTTGTTTGCATGTTTTACGTGGCTGCTATGGGTTTCTAGCAAGAACGTATCTTACCTACGCAAAACCACAACGTGATATGCCAATTGCTATTTACCCTTCATAAGGACCCTTTTCATCGAATCCGTTCCGACTAAAGTGGGAGAGACTGGCACCCGCTAGCCACCTTATGCACCAAGTGCATGTCAATCGGTGGAACCTGTCTCACGTAAGAGTACGTGTAAGGTCGGTCCGGGCCGCTTCATCCCACAATACCGTCGAAACAAGATTGGACTAGTAACGGTAAGCATATTGAACAACATCAACGCCCACAACTACTTTGTGTTCTACTCGTGCAAAGAATCTACGCAATAGACCTAGCTCATGATGCCACTGTTGGGGAACGTAGCAGAAATTCAAAATTTTCCTACGCGTCACCAAGATCTATCTATGGAGAAACCAGCAACGAGGGGAAGGAGAGTGCATCTACATACCCTTGTAGATCGCTAAGCGGAAGCGTTCAAGAGAACGGGGTTGAAGGAGTCGTACTCGTCGTGATTCAAATCATCGATGATCAAGTGCCGAACGCACGACACCTCCGCGTTCAACACACGTACAGCCCGGTGACGTCTCCCACGCCTTGATCCAGCAAGGAGAGAGGGAGAGGTTGAGGAAGACTCCATCCAACAGCAGCACAACGGCGTGGTGGTGATGGAGGAGCGTGGCAATCCAGCAGGGCTTCGCCAAGCACCACGGGAGAGGAGGACGACTTGGGAGAGGGGGAGGGCTGTGCCAGAACTTCGTGTGCAGCTCCCATGCGCCTCCCCACTTTATATAGGGGTGGAGGGGCTGGTTTCTTGCCCTCCAAGTCCATTGGGGCGTTGGCCAAGGTGGGAGGAAAGAAATCCCATCATTTCCTTCCCCACCGATTGTTATCCCCCCCTTTTTAGGGATCTTGATCTTATCCCTTCGGGATATGATCTTATTCCTTCTAAGGGGGGATCTTGGTGCGCCTTGACCAGGGGTGTGGGGCCTTGCCCCCACTACCCACGTCCATGTGGGCCCCCCCATGCAGGTGGGCCCCACTCCGGAACCTTCTAGAACCTTCCCGGTACAATACCGAAAAATCCCGAACATTTTCCGGTGGCCAAAATAGGACTTCCCATATATAAATCTTTACCTCCGGACCATTCCGGAACTCCTCGTGACGTCCGGGATCTCATCCAGGACTCCGAACAACATTCGGTAACCACATACAAACTTCCTTTATAACCCTAGCGTCATCGAACCTTAAGTGTGTAGACCCTACGGGTTCGGGAGACATGTAGACATGACCGAGACGTTCTCTGGTCAATAACCAACAGCGGGATCTGGATACCCATGATGGCTCCCACATGCTCCACGATGATCTCATCGGATGAACCACGATGTCAAGGACTTAATCAATCCCGTATTCAATTCCCTTTGTCTATCGGTATGTTACTTGCCCGAGATTCTATCGTCGGTATCCAATACCTTGTTCAATCTCGTTACCGGCAAGTCACTTTACTCGTTCCATAACACATCATCCCGTGATCAACTCCTTGGTCACATTGCACATATTATGATGTCCTACCGAGTGGGCCCAGAGATACCTCTCCGTTTACACGGAGTGACAAATCCCAGTCTCGATCCGCATAAAACAATAGATACTTTCGGAGATACCTGTAGTGCACCTTTATAGTCACCCAGTTACGTTGTGATGTTTGATACACCCAAAGCACTCCTACGGTATCCAGGAGTTACACGCTCTCATGGTCGAAGGAAGAGATACTTGACATTGGCAAAGCTCTAGCAAATGAACTACACGATCTTTTGTGCTAGTCTTAGGATTGGGTCTTGTCCATCACATCATTCTCCTAATGATGTGATCCCGTTATCAACGACATCCAATGTCCATAGCCAGGAAACCATGACTATCTGTTGATCACAACGAGCTAGTCAACTAGAGGCTCACTAGGGACATATTGTGGTCTATGTATTCACACGTGTATTACGATTTCCGGATAATACAATTATAGCATGAATAAAAGACAATTATCATGAACAAGGAAATATAATAATAATACTTTTATTATTGCCTCTAGGGCATATTTCCAACACGACTACCATCACTGTTAACCCGAGCCCATTTTGTCTCACTTTGTTTGGATCGGCAAGAACGAGATGCACCAAGTACCTCAACTCGAACGTCTACGACCCATGTACAACTACCGTCGCCAAGACCGGACCGACAAGCACTCCGACAACGTGTGTACCACTATGATACGTCTCCAACGTATCTATAATTTTTTATTGTTCCATGCTATTATATTACCCCTTTTGGATGTTTATGGGCTTTATTTTACACATTTATATCATTTTTTGGGACTAACCTACTAACCGGAGGCCCAGCCCGTATTGCTGTTTTTTTTGCCTATTTCAGTATTTCAAAGAAAAGGAATATCAAACGGAGTTCAAACGGAATGAAACCTTCGGGAGCGTGATTTTTGGTACGAACATGATCCGGAGAGCTTGGAGTGCAAGTCAAGAAGCTTCCGAGGGACCCACGAGATAGGGGGGCATGCCCCCCTGTAGGGCGCGCCCCCTGTCTCGTGGGCCCCTCGGGCGGCCACCGACGTACTTCTTCCTCCTATATATACCTACGTACCCCGAAAACATCCAGGAGCACCACGAAACACAATTTCCACCGCCGTAACCTTCTGTATCCATGAGATCCCATCTTGGAGCCTTCGTCGGCACTCTGCCGGAGGGGGAATCAACCACGGAGGGCCTCTACATCGACATCCTTGCCCCTCCGATGAGTTGTGAGTAGTTTACCACAGACCTATGGGTCCATAGTTATTAGCTAGATGGCTTCTTCTCTCTTTTTGGATCTCAATACAATGTTCTCCCCCTCTCTTGTGGAGATCTATTCGATGTAAACTCTTTTTGCGGTGTGTTTGTCGAGATCCGATGAATTGTGGGTTTATGATCAAGTTTATCTATGAATAATATTTGAATCTTTTCTAAATTCTTTTATGTATGATTGAGTTATCTTTGCAAGTCTCTTTGAATTATCAGTTTGGTTTGGCCTACTAGATTGGTATTTCTTGCCATGGGAGAAGTGCTTAGCTTTGGGTTCAATCTTGCGGTGTCCTTACCCAGTGATAGAAAGGGTTGCAAGGCACGTATTGTATTGTTGCCATCGAGGATAACAAGATGGGGTTTATATCATATTGCATGAGTTTATCCCTCTACATCATGTCATCTTGCTTAATGCGTTACTCTGTTCTTATGAACTTAATACTTTAGATGCAGGCAAGAGTCGGTCGATGTGTGGAGTAATAGTAGTAGATGCAGGCAGGAGTCGGTCTACTTGTTATGGACGTGATGCCTATATACATGATCATGCCTAGATAATCTCATAACTATGCGCTTTTCTATCAACTGCTCGACAGTAATTTGTTCACCCACCGTAATACTTATGCTATCTTGAGAGAAGCCTCTAGTGAAACCTATGCCCCCCGGGTCTATCTCTTATCATATTTGCTTTCAATCTACTTTTATTTGCATCTTTACTTTTTGCATCCATATTATAAAATACCAAAAGTATATTTATCTTCTCATACTATCTTTATTAGATCTCACTTTCGCAAGTGGCCGTGAAGGGATTGACAACCCCTTTATTGCGTTGGTTGCGAGTTCTCAGTTTGTTTGCGTAGGTGCGTGGGACTTTTGAGGAGCCTCCTACTGGATTGATACCTTGGTTCTCAATACTAAGGGAAATACTTACGCTACACTTTGCTGCATCACCCTCTTCTCTTCGAGGAAAACCAACACAAGCTCAAGACGTAGCAAGAAGGATTTCTGGCGCTGTTGCCGGGGAGGTCTTCGCTCAAGTCAAGACATACCAAGTACTCATCACAAACTCATTTCCCTCGCATTTACATTACTTGCCATTTGCCTCTCATTTTCCTCTCCCCCACTTCACCCTTGCCGTTTTATTCGCCCTCTCTTTCCCAATCTCCTCCTCTCTTTTTCGCTTGCCATTTTTCTGTTTGCTTGTGTGTTGGATTACTTGTTGCCATGGCGCAAGATAATACCAAATTGTGTGATTTCTCGAATACCAATAATAATGATTTCCTTAGTACTTCGATTGCTCCTCTTAATGATGTTGAGTCTTGTGAAATCAATACCGCTTTGCTGAATCTTGTTATGAAAGATCAATCGCCGGCCTTCCTAGTGAAGATGCCGCTACTCATCTAAACAATTTTGTTGATTTGTGTGATATGCAAAAGAAGAAAGATACGGATAACAATATTGTCAAATTGAAGTTATTTCCGTTTTCACTTAGAGATCGTGCTAAAGTTTGGTTTTCATCTTTGCCTAAAAATAGTTTTGATTCTTGGAACAAGTGCAAAGATGCTTTTATCTCTAAGTATTTTCCTCCCGCTAAGATCATCACTCTTAAGAGCGATATTATGAATTTTAAACAACTTGATCATGAGCATGTTGCCCAATCTTAGGAAAGAATGAAATTGATGCTTCACAATTTCCCTACTCATGGTTTAAATTTATGGATGATCATACAAAAATTTTATGCCGGTTTGAACTTTGCTTCTAGAAATCTCTTAGATTCGGCCGTGGGAGGCACCTTTATGGAAATCACATTAGGACATGCTACAAAACTTCTTGAAAATATTATGGCTAATTATTCTCAATGGCACACCAAAAGATCTTCTAGTAAAAAAGTGCATGCTATAGAAGAAATCAATGTTTTGAGTGGAAAGATGGATGAACTTATGAAGATGTTTGCTACTAAAAATACTCCCCTTGATCCCAATGATATGCCTTTGTCTTCCTTGATTGAGAATAATAATGAATCTATGGATGTGAATTTTGTTGGAAACAATGCTTATAGAGGAAACTTTATTGCTAGACCGTTCCCTAGTAAATCCTCTAATAATTATGGAAATTCCTACAATAATTCTTATGGTAATTTTAATAAGATGCCCTCTGATTTTGAGAATAGTGTGAAAGTTGATGATTTATGATTTCCCAAAAGAATTTTAATGCCTTGCTTGAAGAAAAATTGCTCAAAGTTGATGATTTGGCTAGGAACGTTGATAGACTTTTGCTTGATGTTAATTCTCTTAAACTTGGATCTTATTCTACTAAGCATGATATCAATGAGTCTCTCAAAGTAATGAGAATTTCCATTGACGAGTGCAAGGAAAGAACCGCTAGATTGTGTGCTAAAAAAGAAAGCTTTATAAAAGTGTGTTCTTCTAGTTTCCATGAAAATAATGATGAGGATCTTAAAGTTATTGATGCGTCTCCGATTAGATCTATGTTTTGCAATATGAATTTTGATGATTATGGGAGTGATGATGAATCAACTTTGCCTAGAAGGCGTCCCAAGAATTCGGAGTCTTTAGATCTTAATGCTAAATTTGGTAAAAGTGAGATTGGAGAATCCTCTACTTCTAATAATATTGAACCTTCCATCTCGGATTTCAAGGAATTTGATTATGATAATTGTTCTTTAAAAGATTGTATTTCCTTGTTGCAATCCGTTGTTAATTCTCCTCATGCTTATAGTCAAAATAAAGCTTTTACCAAACATATCGTTGATGCCTTGATGCAATCTTATGATGAAAAACTTAATTTGGAAGTTTCTATACCTAGAAAACTTAATGATGAGTGGGAACCTACTATAAAGATTAGAATTAAAGATTATGAGTGTTTTGCTTTGTGTGATTTGGGTGCTAGTGTTTCCATGATTTCGAAAACTTTATGTGATATTCTAGGTTTCCATGATCTTGATGATTGCTCTTTAAATTTGCACCTTGTGGATTCCACCATTAAAAGCCTATGGGAAGAATCAATGATGTTCTTATTGTTGCAAATAGAAATTTGGTGCCTGTAGATTTTATCGTTCTTGATATTGATTGCAATCTTTCTTGCCCTATTATTCTTGGTAGACCTTTCCTTGGAACGATTGGTGCGATTATTGATATGAAGGAAGGGAATATTAGATTCCAATTTCCATTAAAGAAAGGCATGGAGCACTTTCCAAGAAACAAAGTCAAATTACCTTATGAATCTATCATGCGTGCTACTTATGAATTTAGTGCCAAAGATGGCACTCGTTAGATCTATTCTTGCTTTTATGCCTAGCTAGGGGTGTTAAACGATAGTGCTAGTTGGGAGGCAACCCAATTTTCTTTATGTTTTTTTGTTTTTGCTCCAGTTTAGTAATAAATCTTGCATCTACCTTCTGTTTAGATGTGTTTTTATCTTTTAATTAGTGTTTGTGCCAAGTAGAACCTATAGGATAACCTACGATGATAGTTGATTTGATTCTGCTGAAAAACAGAAACTTTGCACACACGAATATAATTTTGTTAAATCACAGGAACATGCTTTTGCGTTGATTCTTTTTGATGCTGTTCAATAAACAAATTTTCCAGGACTTCCTATTTTGGTAGGATTTTTAGAGTTCCAGAAGTTTGCGTTAGTTACAGATTGCTACAGACTGTTCTGTTTTTGACAGATTCTGTTTTCCGTGTGTTGTTTGCTTATTTCAATGCATCTATGGCTAGTAAATTAGTTTATAAACCATAAGGAAGTTGGAATACAGTAGTTTTAACACCAAAATAAATAAATAATTAGTTCATTGTAGTACCTTATGTGGTGGTTTTGTTTTCTTTCACTAACGAAGCTTATAAGATTTCCTGTTGAGTTTTGTGCTGTGAAGTTTTCAAGTTTTGGGTAAAGCTTTTATGGACTATGGAATAAGGAGTGGCAAGAGCCTAAGCTTGGGGATTCCCATGGCACCCCAAGATATTCAAGGATATCCAAAAGCCTAAGCTTGGGGATGCCCCGGGAAGGCATCCCCTCTTTCGTCTTCGTTCATTGGTAACTTTACTTGGAGCTATATTTTCATTCGCCACATGATATTTGTTTTGCTTGGAGCGTCGTGTATTATATTAGTCTTTGCTTTTTAGTTTACCACAATCATCCTTGCTGTACACACCTTTTGGGAGAAGCCTATTTGATTAGAATTTGCTAGAATACTCTATGTGCTTCACTTATATCTTTTGAGCTTGATAGTTTTTGCTCTAGTGCTTCACTTATATCTTTTAGAGCACGGTGGTGTCTTAATTTTGAAGAAATTGCTAGTCTCTCATGCTTCACTTATATTATTTTGAGAGTCTTTTAGAACAGCATGGTATTTTCTATGATCATAAAGTTGGTCCTAGAATGATGAGCATCCAAGTTGGGTATAATAAAAACTATCATAGAAAAGAATTGGATGCTATGATCAATATGATGCTTGATAATTGTTTTGAGATATGGAGGTAGTGATATTAGAGTCATGATAGTTGAGGTGATTATGAAAAATACTTGTGTTAAGGGTTGTGATTCCCGTAGCATGCACGTATGGTGAACCGCTTTGTGATGAAGTTGGAGCACAATTTTATTTATTGAGTGTCTTCCTTATGAGTGGCGGTCGGGGACGAGCGATTGTCTTTTCCTACCAATCTATCCCCCTAGGAGCATTCACGTAGTGCTTTGATTTTTGATGACTTCTAGATTTTTGCAACAAGTATATGAGTTCTTTTGATCAATGTTGAGTCCATGGATTATACGCACCCTTTCACCCTTCCATTATTGCTAGCCTCTCTTGTATCGTGCAACTTTCGCCGGTACCATATACCCACCATTTACCTTCCTCAAAACAGCCACCATACCTACCTATTATGGCATTTCCATAGCCATTCCGAGATATATTGCCATGCAACTTTCCACCATTCCGTTCATATGACATGCATTACTTTTGCCATATTGCTTTTTGCATGATCATGTAGTTGACATTGTATTTGTGGAAAGACCACCTTCATAATTTTCATACATGTCGCTCTTGATTCATTGCATATCCCGGTACACGACCGGAGGCATTCATATAGAGTCATATCTTGTTCTAGCTTTGAGTTGTAAATCCATAAAAGTGTGATGATCTTCATTATTAGAGCATTGTCCTAGTGAGGAAAGGATGATGAAGACTATGATTCCCCCACAAGTCGAGATGAGACTTTGGACTTTACAAAAAAAAGAGAAAGGCCAAAAAGAAAAAAAGAGAAGGCCAAAGAAAAAAAGAAAAAAATAAGAAAAAGAGAAAAAAAATAATAAAATGAGAGAAAAAGAGAGAAGGGACAATGCTACTATCTCTTTTTCCACACTTGTGCTTCAAAATAGCACCATGATTTTCATGATAGAGAGTCTCATATGTTGTCACTTTCATATACTAGTGGGAATTTTTCATTATAGAACTTGGCTTGTATATTCCAATGATGGGCTTCCTCAAAAGTGCCCTAGGTCTTCATGAGCAAGCAAGTTGGATACACCCCACTTAGTTTCTTTCGTTGAGCTTTCATATATTTATAGCTCTAGTGCATCCGTTGCATGGCAATCCCTACTCACTCACATTGATATCTATTAATGGGCATCTCCATAGCCCGTTGATACGCCTAGTTGATGTGAGACTATCTTCTCCTTTTTGTCTTCTCCACAACCACCATTCTATTCCACATATAGTGCTATGTCCATGGCTCACGCTCATGTATTGCGTGAAAGTTGAAAGAGTTTGAGATTATTAAAGTATGAAACAATTGCTTGGCTTGTCATCGGGGTTGTGCATGACTAAATACTTTGTGTGATGAAGATAGAGCAACAGCCAGACTATATGATTTTGTAGGGATAACTTTCTTTAGCCATGTTATTTTGAGAAGACATGATTACTTTGATTAGTATGCTTGAAGTATCACCATTTTCATGTTAATATGAACTTTTATTTTGTATCATTTGGATCTGAACATTCATGCCACAATAAAGAAAATTACATTAAGAATTATGCTAGGTAGCATTCCACATCAAAAATTCTCTTTTTATCATTTACCTACTCGAGGACGAGCAGGAATTAAGCTTGGGGATGCTTGATACGTCTCCAACGTATCTATAATTTTTGATTGTTCCATGCTATTATATAACCCCTTTTGGATGTTTATGGGCTTTATTTTACACATTTATATCATTTTTTGGGACTAACCTACTAACCGGAGGCCCAGCCCATATTGCCTATTTCAGTATTTCGAAGAAAAAGGAATATCAAACGGAGTCCAAACGGAATGAAACCTTCGGGAGCGTGATTTTTGGAACTAACGTGATCCGGAGAGCTTGGAGTGCAAGTCAAGAAGCTTACGAGGGCCCCACGAGATAGGGGGCCGCGCCCCCCCTGTAGGGCGCGCCCCCTTGTCTTGTGGGCCCCTCGGGCGGCCACCGACGTACTTCTTCCTCCTATATATACCTACGTACCCCGAAAACATCCAGGAGCACAACGAAACACAATTTCCACCGCCATAACCTTTTGTATCCGCGAGATCCCATCTCGGAGCCTTCGATGGCACTCTATCGAAAGGGGAATCAACCATGGAGGGCCTCTACATCAACATCCTTGCCCCTCTGATGAGTTGTGAGTAGTTTACCACAGACCTACGGGTCCAGAGTTATTAGCTAGATGTCTTCTTCTCTCTTTTTGGATCTCAATACAATGTTCTCCCCCTCTCTTGTGGAGATATATTTGATGTAAACTCTTTTTGTGGTGTGTTTGTCGAGATCCGATGAATTATAGGTTTATGATCAAGTTTATCTATGAATAATATTTGAATCTTTTCTGAATTATTTTATGTATGATTGAGTTATCTTTGCAAGTCTCTTCAAATTATCAGTTTGGTTGGGCCTACTAGATTGGTCTTTCTTGCCATGGGAGAAGTGCTTAGCTTTGGGTTCAATCTTGCGGTGTCCTTACCTAGTGACAGAAAAGGTTGCAAGGCATGTATTGTATTGTTGCCATCGAGGATAACAAGATGGGATTTATATCATATTGCATGAGTTTATCCCTCTACATCATGTCATCTTGCTTAATGCGTTACTCTGTTCTTATGAACTTAATACTTGAGATGTAGGCAGGAGTCGGTCGATGTGTGGAGTAATAGTAGTAGATACAGGCAGGAGTCGGTCTACTTGTTATGGACGTGATGCCTATATACATGATCATGCCTAGATAATCTCATAACTATGCGCTTTTATATCAATTGCTCGACAGTAATTTGTTCACCCACCGTAATACTTATGCTATCTTGAGAGAAGCCTCTAGTGAAACCTATGGCCCCCGGGTCTATCTCTTATCATATTTGCTTTCAATCTACTTTTATTTGCATCTTTACTTTTTGCATCCATATTATAAAATACGAAAAATATATTTATCTTATCATACTATCTTTATTAGATCTCACTTTCTCAAGTGGCCCTGAAGTGATTGACAACCCCTTTATTGGGTTGGTTGCGAGTTCTCAGTTTGTTTGTGTAGGTGCGTGGGACTTTTGAGGAGCCTCCTACTGGATTGATACCTTGGTTCTCAAAACTGAGGGAAATACTTACGCTACACTTTGCTGCATCACCCTCTCCTCTTCGAGGAAAACCAACGCAAGCTCAAGACGTAGCACACTACCGTCGACCCTCGAAGATTCCGTGGGCGTCAAGTTCCTTGACGTGACCCTGAACATCTATGGAGTGTGTACAACTACGAAACGTGTACCACTACTCCCCACGACGACCCGTGAACGTCTACTTCCACTACCGTCGCGAGTACGACTACTTCCACTACGGCCCGTGTACCACTACTTCCTTCGACGAACTCGATCCGCCCCAAAACGCACGCTTCAAAGGTATAACAGCCGAGACGACCGCCGAATGCATGTGTTGTATGAGACGCTTTTGTTTGCACCGTGTCAGAGTTGATCCTTGCATGTTCCTTGTTGCCTTGCCGTCGACCCGTGGGAACCCGGTTGCCGGGATCACCCCACCTTCTTTTGCATGTTCCGTACATCCACACTTTCTTTTGCACCGACATCTCGACGAGTTGTCGGATCATCGAAATGTTGCCGTGGCACCATTTCCGTTGTCGTTGCCGTGGCACCCCTTTCGTTCTGACATGGTGACCAAATGTTTCATAACATGCTCATGTCAATATTTTCATAAAATTGCATAAAACTTGCATATGTCATCTGCATCATGTTAATAACAATTAAAATGTTTAAAATTGTTGTTTGCGTTAAATTGCTAAATAACATATGGGGATTTTCCGGAATTGTTGTTTGTTGTTCCGACCTCATTTAAACTTGCTTAGATAGGTAGTTTTCTTATGTTTCACCTCTTGCCATGTTTATAACAACATGTAATATTGTTGTGTTCCTAAACGAGAGAGAACTAAATAATTGATGTGGTGTTCTGTCAATATGCAACTCGTTGCATATTGAGCTCCACTTAACTTGTAGTGTTGTTTGTGCATATTGCCATGCCACGCCTCATTAAATCGGACATGCATCATACCTGTTTGTGCATCATGCCATGTTTATGCTTGTGTGTTTACCATGTTGTTTGCTTCTTTCCGGTTTGCTTCTCTCGTTAGCTTCGATTTCGTTCCAAAGTTGTGAGGATTCGTTCGACTACGTCCGCTTGTCTTCTTCATGGACTCATTCTTCTTCCTTGTGGGATCTCAGGCAAGATGACCATTACCTATCACTTGTTTACCATGCCTCCCATATTTCCATGTCAGCCTCTAACCTTTTCACCATTCCTAGCAAACCGTTGTTTGGCTATGTTACCGCTTTGCTCAGCCCCTCTTATAGCGTTGTTAGTTGCAGGTGAAGTTGAAGATTGCTCCATGATGGACATGATTATGTTTGGATATCACAATATCTCTTATTTAATTAATGCATCTATATACTTGGTAAAGGGTGGAAGGCTTGGCCTTATGCCTGGTGTTTTGTTCCACTCTTGCCGCCCTGGTTTCCGTCATACGGTGTTATGTTCCTTGATTTTGTGTTCCTTACGCGGTTGGGTGATTTATGGGACCCCCTTGACAGTTCGCTTTGAATAAAATCCTCCAGCAAGGCCCAACCTTGGTTTTAACATTTGCCACCTAAGCCTTTTTCCCTTGGGTTCTGCAGACTCAAGGGTCATCTTTATTTTAACCCCCCCGGGCCAGTGCTCCTCCGAGTGTTGGTCTGAACTAGAGCCACTTGCAGCGCCACCTCGGGGAAACTTGAGGGCTGGTTTTAGTTGTACGTAGTGTTCATCCGGTGTGCCCTGAGAACGAGATATGTGCAGCTCCTATCGGGATTTGTCGGCACATCGGGCGGCTATGCTGGTCTTGTTTTACCATTGTTGAAATGTCTTGTAAACCGGGATTCCGAGACTGATCGGGTCTTCCTGGGAGAAGGAATATCCTTTGTTGACCGTGAGAGCTTGTGATGGGCTAAGTTGGGACACCCCTGCAGGGTATAAACTTTCGAGAGCCGTGCCCCCGGTTGTGTGGCAGATGGGAATTTGTTAATATCCGGTTGTAGATAACTTGACACTTGACTTAATTAAAATGCATCAACCGCGTGTGTAGCCATGATGGTCTCTTTTCGGCTGAGTCCGGGAAGTGAACACTGTTTTTGTGTTATGATTGTGCGTAAGTAGTTTTAGGATCACTTCTTGATCACTTCTAGCTTCTCGACCATTCCGTTGCTTCTCTTCTCGCTCTTATTTGCGTATGTTAGCCACCATATTTGCTTAGTGCTTGCTGCAACTCCACCTCATTACCACTTCCTACCCGTAAGCTTAAATAGTCTTGATCTCGCAGGTTTTGAGATTGCTGAGTCCTCGTGACTCACTAGATACTATCACAACAGTTGCAGGAGCCGATGATACCAGTGCAGGTGATGCAACCGAGCTTAGATGGGAGCTCAACGAAGATCTTGGTCATTGCTATGTTTCGTTTCATGTTGATCAGTAGTGGAGCCTAGTTGGGACGATCGGGGATCTAGTAGTTGGATTATCTTCTTTTCTTTTAGCTTCGTCCGTAGTCGGACTATGTGTGTACTCAAAATGATGTATGATTGATTTAAGTACTTGTGTGAAGTGGCGATTGTAAGCCAACTCCTTAGCCCATTCTTGTTCATTACATGGGATTGTGTGAAGATGACCCTTCTTGCGACAAAACCACCATGCGGTTATGCCTCTAAGTCGTGCTTTGACACGTGGGAGATATAGCCGCATTGTGGGTGTTACATCGGCTGCTTCTTGACTTGCACTCCAAGTCCTCTGGATCACGTTCGTTCCAAAAATCACGCTCCCGAAGGTTTCATTCCGTTTGGACTCCGTTTGATATTCCTTTTCTTTGAAATACTGAAATAGGCACACAAAAAAACAGCAATACGGGTTGGGCCTCCGGTTAGTAGGTTAGTCCCAGAAATGATATAAATGTGTAAAATAAAGCCCAAAAACATCCAAAAGGGGTAATATAATAGCATGGAACAATCAAAAATTATAGATACGTTGGAGACGTATCAAGCATCCCCAACCTTAATTCCTGCTCGTCCTCGAGTAGGTAAATGATAAAAAGAGAATTTTTGATGTGGAATGCTACCTAGCATAATTCTCAATGTAATTTTCTTTATTGTGGCATGAATGTTCAGATCCAAATGATTCAAAATAAAAGTTCATATTGATAAAAGAAATAGTAACACTTCAAGCATACTAATCAAACTAATCATGTCTTCTCAAAATAACATGGCAAAAGAAAGTTCATCCCTACAAAATCATATAGTTAGGCTATGCTTCATTTTCGTCCACTACAAAAAAAAGACACATCCGTGACATTTTGGGCCGAACGAATTTTTTTTCTGTCATACATATGACACTTCTATGACGATAATTGTGACAAAACCCAGTATCATCATAGATGTGGTGGGCTCCTACTTCTATGACAAAAAATCATGACAGAAAATGGGCTTTTCATCCTGGGCGGGCTGGAGACGCAGCTGCATGAAATTCTTTGGGCCGTCCATGACGGAAAAAACCATGGTAGAAGCGAGGGGGAGGAAAATTTCGGGGAGTTGCCGGTTACAGTGGGAGGTCGGGGGCCGAGCGATGCGCGTTTCTCTCGTACGTACGCACGTGTGTGTGCGAGGTGTTGGCTCTAACTGAAGCCAAGCGAGGCGTTGGGCTCTAACTGAACCCGAGCGATTGCACTGCAGGCTACGCCTTACTGAACCCGAACGATTGATCGATGACTGTTAACTGAACCCGATGGAGCGATTCCTTCGCTACTGCTGCTAACTGAAGCCGATCGATTGTATGAACAGTGAGCGTTGCGGGGGGGTTTGGATGAACAGTGAGCGGTGGCGTTGCCTCTAGATGAACAGGAACCCGTGGTGTGGAGGGCTGGATGAACAGTAGATGGTGGAGGGGTGGCCGTGGAGGGGTGGTTGAACAGGACCCCCGTGGTGTGGAGGGCTGGATGAACAGTAGACGATGGAGGGGTGCCCGTGGAGGGGTGGTTGAACAGTAGCCGGTGGAGTAGAGCGCGGTGGAGGCTCGATGAACAGGAGCCCGTGGAGGCTGGAGGAGGTCGGCGGTGGAGATGAACAGTATCCCGTGGAGTCCCATTTTGCGGTACGCCACACCCCTTCCCCTCCTATTTCGACCATAGCGCTCCAACAAAAGTCCGTTTCATCCGTCTTGCGGTACGCCACACCCCTCCCGATCAACAGGACCCCCGTTTTGACCGTAGGAGGTCCGTTTCGTCCGTTTTGCGGTACGCCACACCCCTCCCGATCAACATGACCCCCGTTTCGACCGTAGGACGTCCGTTTCCTCCGTTTTGCGGTATGCCACACCCCTCCCGATCAACAGGACCCCCGTTTCGACCGTAGGAGGTCCGTTTCCTCCGTTTTGCGGTATGCACGACTAGGCGTTTGAGACCCCACCCGTATGTACACATACGTGACCGTATTTTCTTTCTTGCACCCTGGCTGCTGTACGTACGTGTACATGCTACGTGCGCGCCTCTACTACGACACGTGCGCGCCTCTACTATGACACGTACGCGCCTGTACATCGACCAGTATGTACGTACACGTTCACGACCTGGATGACAACGCTACGTACGCTTCGACCAGGTGGGTCCCGACTGTCAGGCACTTCCTTGCCTGCGAAGATGTAGCTGGTGGGTCCCAACAGTCATGGGGGCGAATCGTTTTTTTTCCCGGACGCACTTCCTTGTGTGCGAAGGTGTAGCTGCTGGGTCCC
>NC_041389.1:666269679-666273862 GCF_002162155.2 Triticum dicoccoides | reverse complement strand
TTCCTTGCGTGCGAAGGTGTAGCTGGTGGGTCCCAGCAGTCGGGGGGCGAATCGTTTTTTTTTCGGACACACTTCCTTGCGTGCGAAGATGTAGCTGGTGGGTCCCAGCAGTCAGGGGGGCGAATCGTTTTTTTTCGGACTCACTTCCTTGCGCGCGAAGATGTAGCTCGTGGGTCCCAGCAGTCAGGGGGCGAATCATTTTTTTCGCGAAATACGGTGGCCCGTCCGGTGGGTCCCCGCTGTCAGGTGGAGGAATAATTATTTTGCGCGTAATAAGGAGGCACTTCCTTGCGGCTGCCGTGGACCCAGCTGTTAGCCTCTCCACGTACAGTCCACGTCCGATGGAAGTCGTTCCTTGACCACGTTGACCATGCCGCACCGAGAGCACCACAGCGGAGGACGACGGCGAGGCCTAGGAAGGGGACGACGCGGAGCTGGGGAAGACGCGGAAGTGGATGCACACGCGGAGAGGAGTACGAGGGTTCACTGGTTCGGCTGCGCTGCTGTCGCCGCAGAATAACAGGGGGTGTGGGTCAGTGGGTGAGTGGAGGGATGGCCTGGCCAGCGGTGGGAGTAGTAGGGGGCGGTGAGGCCTCCGCGGCAGCACAGCCGGCCACGGGAGGCAGGAGCAGGCGGCACGACCGGCGCTGCTTTGGGCGGCTGGAGCAAGAAGAACAGTGGTTGAAGAAACACGACGACCGTTGGATGGACATCGTACAGTCACTTCAGCTAGAATCGTTTATATTGACTAAGTTGACAAAGCCCTTGGTACGTCAAGTTAGTAGGCCCATAGGTCAGCTTCTGAAACGGTGCGCCCCAGATGTCAGGGGGATGAATCATTTTTTGGGCGGGTGAAGCTAGAATATCCGAGATTGAAGAAGAAGCACGACATCCATTGGATGGACATCCAACTGCCACTGCTGCTAGAACCGTGTGTTGACTATAAGTTGACAAAGCCTTGCATACCCGTCAACTCTGTTTTTTTAAGGGACGCGTCAACTTAGTAAGGCTAGAAGTGTGTTGCAGAGAACTTATAGCCCATTTGAGATTTGTAAGAATGTGTAGCCCATTTTTGAATTCTAATGGAATTTACTACAGCCCATTTACAGTTTGTTAAAAGTACAACCCATTTCAACCAACCGTTCAAAACAGAATTCAATAAAATTTCCACATTTTAATGGGATCCGAATATTTTTATCCTGAAATTTTAGTCAGATTAAATACAATTTCAATATAAATTTATATTGCGTAAAAATCCAACAAAACACTCCGCTCGCAACAATTAATGAAATTAAAATTTTCAGTATTCCAAAAATAATATTTTATAAAGTAATCACTGTTTGGTGCTTTTTTTACAGTTACTACCCATTTTTTATAATTACATCCCATTTATTATTTCTGAAAACCCATTTTCTTGTTAAGCCTAATGCATCCCTCCTAGGAAAGATTTACAGCCCAACGGGGCGGAGAATAATAACTTGACCTTGCCTGGGTATTCCTAAGAAAAAGTATAGCTGGGCTAGCCATTTTCAGCTTGAAAAAAATTAATATCTGAGCTGGATGTCTGGCCTGGGCTAGACGGGCCACAGCCCGCCCAGTTAATACCTGCAGCGATGTTTTCGTTGTTGTTCAGAGGAGAAATTCAATATCTGGGGTAAACATCAAAAACTCTGCAGTGCTCACACCTCAAAAACACAAAAACTGCTCGAGCTGCTTGGTCCCAGCTGTCGGCCGCTTCTTGTGCAATTCTCTCGTTTATTGACTACTCCCTCCTTTCCGGTTTATAATTCTCAATTCAAAAATCTCACCAATCAAGGTAGATGGCGAGTGGTGGAATACCTTTTCTAGTTTTGCAAAAGCACCTAATTAATGCTCTTGTTATCCTCAAAAAATTATGTTTATCAATGCATTAGTTGCAATGCATGCATGCATAAAGTACATGCATTGGTCAATTTTCTCTTAATACTTGCATGCAATGATTTAATGCACCTTGGAATCTGAACATGTGATGGAAAACAACCAAATTGAGCCTTATAAAATGGAAAAACTAAAATTTTGAGATAAGCCCTATAAACCGGAAAGGAGGGAGTACATAGGTAGACAATGGTGTGGGACCGTGATGTCAGGAAACCAGGAGGAAGCAAAATAAATTATAGTTATATATATATATAATAAGGAGGCACTTGCGTATGTGAGGCTATGGACCTGGTGGGTCCCCATTGTCATCCTATCCAAGTAAAGTGATCTCCTCGCCCGCGCGCACTTTTCGCCCGAAACAGTCAGCGCCGACCGCCCCGCTTCCCAGTGCAGGCGATTGCTCCGCCTTCAAACGACACAAGTGTCGTCCTTCCGTCCATCTGCCGCACACATTAATGATACGCGGTTGCCGAGGCGGCTACTCCGACGTCACACGTTCGTCCCTCCACCCGCCCACCATCACTAGTAGAAAACAGGGCTTTCGTCCAGGCCAGTTTAGCCCATTAGTCCCGGTTCAATCCAGAACCGGGACCAATGGAGCTATTTGCCCCGGTTCGTGAGCCCAGGGGGCCGGCCGGGCCACGTGGGCCACTGGTCCCGGTTCGTCCGGACCTTTTGGTCCCGGTTGGTGGGACGAACCGGGACCAATGGTCCTGGCTCCTGGCCCACCACTATTGGTCCCGGTTGGTGGCATGAACCAGGACCAAAGGGTTACCTTTAGTCCCGGTTCATGCCACCAACCGGGACTAAAGGGTTGGCCCTCGTTGCACCCAGCTTTTAGTCCCACCTCGCCAACCGAAGGGCGCCCACACCTGTTTATAAGCCCGTCCCTCTCTGTGTTGTTGATCTCCTCTCAAAGTGAAAATAGATGCACCTATAGAGGAAATTGGACCTAAATTTATAAATAGAATTTGATTATGAATTTATGTTTAATTTTCTCTATAAGTGCATCTATGTTCACTAACAGAGAAGTTTTTATTTTTTGTGACCTAAAAGAAAAAAAATCACCAAACTAATGGCACTAGTAAAGTTAATCACAAACTTCAAATTCACACAAATTTCAAAGAATTCAATTTAACTATTCACACAAATTTCAAAGAATTAAAAAATAAAGCAAAAAACCAAAAGAAAATAATTAATGCAGAAAACAAAACAAAAAAACTGGAAAAAACTAAAAATAGCAACAATAAGTATTTTATTGTAAGTAGAAACAAAATAAAATGAATAAAGCAACAAAGAAAACAAAAAAAGAGTTTCCAAATTTGAAAACTAATGGCACTAACAGAAAGTTTATAATTTTTCTAAAACTAAAAGCAAAAAGAATTAAAAAATAAAGCAAAAAACAAAAGAAAATAAATAATGCAGAAAACTGAACAAAAAACTGAAAAAAATAAAAATAGCAACAATACGTATTTTGTTGTAATTAGAAACAAAATAAAATAAATAAAGCAACAAAGGAAACAAAAAAAGAGTTTTCAGATTTGAAAACTAATGGCACTAACAGAAAGTTTATAATTTTTCTAAAACTTAAAGCAAAAAGAATTAAAAAATAAAGAAAAAAACAACAAAAACTAAATAATGCAGAAAACAGAACAAAAAGTTGAAAACAAATTAAAATAGCAACAATAAGTATTTTGTTGTAGGTAGAAACAAAATAAAATAAATAAAGCAACAAAGAAAACAAAAAAAGAGTTTTCAGATTTGAAAACTAATGGCACTAACAGAAAGTTTATAATTTTTCTAAAACTAAAAGCAAAAAGAATTAAAAAATAAAGCAAACGATCAAAAGAAAAATAAACCAAAACCAAAATAAACTAAATAAAGCAACAAATAAAACAAAAAAACAAAAAAATGCCACCTACTGGGCCCCCACGGCCTGAATACGACTAGAAACCCTATGGGCCAGGATTCAGGCCCGTGGAAGGCCCAGTAGGCCCATAGGCACAGATGGCAGAGTTAGGCCCGAAAGCCTGCTTTAAAGAGGAGCTCGAGAGGGGAGCCGCACCGCACCTTATAAACTGGTGTGGCTCCCTCTCAACTAGCGAGGTGGGACTAAACATTTGGCGCGGGGCAGCACAAGGCCTTTGGTCCCGGTTGGTGGCACCAACCGGGACTATTGGTCCCGGTTGGTGGCACCAACCGGGACTAATGCCCCCCTTTAGTCCCGGTTGGTGCCACCAACCGGGACCAACGGCCGCCGCTTCCC
>NC_041389.1:666263855-666268554 GCF_002162155.2 Triticum dicoccoides | reverse complement strand
GATACCCCCTCCCCGATAACATTATTTTCCCATGTATATGTATGTTGCGTCGTTGTCGATATAACGAGGGTGTCGAGGATCGCCGAGGGGTCGAGGGTCGGGAACTAGGGTAGAGGGTCAAGAGTCGTTAAGGGGTCAAGGGTCGAAGGTTTCAGGGTCGAGGGTTCCTATAGTGTCAAAGTATTGAAGAAATCCAATAGCTTGTGGGCGTCGATGCCCACGTCGATGCCCACGTCACTTGTGGGACATAGATGTACTGTTCGACGCCGACCCCCTCCCGATAGCTTCAACACGTGGGGGGGGGGTCGATATTACCCCCTCCTAGCTTGAAGCGTTCTCGAGGCCACCCCCTAACCCTTGAAGCGTTGTCGAGGCCACCCCAAACCCTAGAGAAGCAGCGTCGAGGCCACTAATATGATTCCTTATTGTGATTAGCTAGCTAGTTCTACGTTTGCCACTAATATATCCATATCTGTCATGTTTGAATAATAATTGCCATGTTGTAAATATTTGTAGAAACTATGGACACCCCCCGATACGAAGCACAAGAAGCGTTGTTGAGGGACATAATCGCAGAAGGAAGTGATGCCCTCTCGATGTTTCTCAACGACAATGATGGTCTGGAAGGAGAGGGTGAAGAAGCAGCTGGCCCTCTCCTCATTGATTTACATGGCTCCAATGACCCAATGCCGGTGCAAGAAGGAGAGGGTGAGGAAGTAGACCGTGAGGACAGCTCCGGTGATCACCAAACCGAGTCCGGCCAGGTATATATATTAGTTAAGCCTGTGCTGACTAGCTAATTGATGCATTCATTGTTTTGGTATGTACACATATTAATTAACTCTCGTCTTTGTTCTTTTTTCTAGCCCTCCGGATCGAGCACAACTTCGGTAAAGAGACGAGGCCCGAAGAAAAAGTTGAGCTCGGATGAAAAGTTTGAGATCATACAAATCGCGCGCGACAGCCAACTGATTGAACCCTACCGGACAAAGAAGGCATTTGTTTCTCAGTGTGGGGTTCTGGTTAGGGACAAGATCCCGATCAGCATCCAGGAATGGTATAAGCCTAAGAACAAAGACCCTGAGGTGTCTTATGTCAATGAGATGCAGAAAGAGAATCTTTGGACTGAGCTGAAGTCAAATTTCACCCTACCGCCGGAGGATGATCCAGAGAAGCCAGTTATAGAGCCATTAATCAAGTCTTTTGCTCTGAGGAAGATGGCAGACCTATTCAGGAATTGGAAGAAAGACCTCAATAGGTATGTCAAAAAAAATGAGACACCAGAATTCATTGGCAAATATGAGAAGATCAGAGATGACTGGCCCGCATTTGTGGCCCACAAGACATCGGAAGAGAGTAAAAAAATATCGGCGACAAACAAGAGAAATGCTGAGAAGAAGAAGCTTCACCATCGCACGGGGTCAGGTGGCTACCTCGTAGCCCAGCCTAAGTGGGCCAAGGCTGAGTATGATCTGCTTGATAAAGGGATCGAACCAGAGACAATGAACTGGCCAGAACGTTGCCGGACTTGGTTCTTTGGGGTCGGCGGATCCTTGGACCCTATAACAGGGAAGTGCATTTGGACGGAGGAACAATTGGACATACCAGTCAAGAAGCTTCAACAATATATCGAAGCAGCGCAGCAAGGGACGTTCGTTCCAGACAGGGAGAAGGACGAGCTCACAATGGCCCTCGGCAATCCTGAGCACCCTGGACGGACACGAGGCACGCCAGGCTCCGTTTCGTGGAAGGATGGATTTCCGGACGCAGGGGGTTACAAAACCCACGAGAGGAGGAAGAAACTGGAGCAGAGCCAACTGCAGTCACTGCACGAAAGGGTAATGGGGCTAGAGGAACGAGAAGCAGATCACAGCAAACGACCTGCCGAAGCTTCTCCCGAAGCTATCCCGCCATCTCAGCGGAAAAGCAGCGTGGCTTCCACCGAGCTGCTTCAGCCAGAGCATGCCTTGACGGCTCCTGCCAGCTATCCCGTGGATGCTATCACGGATGCTGAAAATTGCCACCTTATGGCGCAATGGAGCAATTTGAAGGTCAAGGCGGCTGTTGGCTCTGTTTATCCTACTAAACCCGACTCAACTTTTCACTGCCGGCCGATTCCAGAAGGATATGCTAAGGTGATGGTCGATGAAATAACGGAGGGATTTGAGGACCTCCGGCTTGACCACCCTACCGGTGAAGGGGAGTATCGGCTGGGTTCTGCTTTGAAGACTCCATGCCTATGACGGAAGGATCTCATCAACCTTTCGAACTGGACGCCTCCGCCTCCTCCTCCTCCTCCGGCGAGTCAGGGCACTCCGCCTCCTCCACCGGCGAGTGACGATCAGGGCACTCGGCCCGCTCCTTCTCCGGTGCGTGGCGGCACTCCGCCTCCTTCTCCGCCTGCGCCGGCGCGCCCGAGCAGCCAGCCTCCTCCTTCTCCGCCTCGTCAGCAAGGGCGGAAGAGACCCGCCGCCGCTCCGGCTTCTACGGCGCGTCGCAGTCCTTCTCCTCCACCTCGTAATCAAGGAAAGAAGACATCCACTCCGTCTACTCTGCCGGCGTCTAGCAGTACAACCAAAGGCGGGAGGAGATACAGATTCGGTCCTTCTCTGAAGACTCCAGAGAAGTTACCGTACGAGAGGAGCGAGGAGGAAAACGCGAAGATCGCGCAGACCGAAGTGGATGACTGGTTTCAAGGGTTGAAAGCAAAGAGACATCCACCTCCGGAGGAGAAGGTAGATCCGGTGAAAGGGAAGCACACTCTGGCTGCCCTGACAAAACCACCCAAGTCTTCGCCGAAAGGCAACTATGAGCGCATTATTGGAAAGGCATTTGCCGAAGAGGAGAGGTCGGGAAGTACTAAAAGTGATCAAAGGATGAAAGAACGACGAGCTGGGAAACAAATTGCCCAGCTCGGCGAACAAGCGAAGCAATCGTGCCCCCCGCTCAAGGTGCCTGCTAGCGACATCGTCGATCCGAGGATGGTGCCCGGGTATGGCAATCCTGCAAATTACCTGCCCGACAATGTACATTATGATATCTTGGAGGTGCAGATACAAAGATACGAGTACGGGAAGCCTCTCGTCAAAGATGAAAGTTCTCTATCAACGATGATGCGAAGATTGCATGATTGGTACATGAAAACCTGCAAAGAGTCTGAGGGGAGGAATACTTTGTATATGAGAGTTAAAAAGGAGCATGACCTCCTTGGAATTGAACTGTTGCCTATTCCATTTGAGGAGTTCTATCAGTTTTTCAATCAATTGGCCATCGATAAAGCAACGGTCACCTCCTACTGTCTGTAAGTAGTACTACTTCTGTCATTAAGTCTCTCTATATAACTCAGCCCTTTCATTTGCATGTATTTATAATTATCCTCACTATATTATGCAGATTGAAGATCGCCGAATTGAAGAAAAGACAAGTGGGAGATATTGGGTTCATTAAGACGTATCTCATAGATGCAACTGAGGTTCAATATCGTGCCCAAGAAACCGAGGCCAACTTGCTACGATCGTTGGAAATAAATGAACACAAAGATATAATACTCTTTCCTTACAACTTCAAGTGAGTGTTACTGTCTTGTGGCATATTCGGTTTCCTTATTAGTCCAGGTTATAGTAATGTAATATTGATGAGTTATGCATGTGTGCGCAGCTACCACTATATTCTCCTAGAGATTAAGCTTGAGAAGGGAGTAGTAAATGTCTTAGACTCCAAGCGAAAAGATCCCAAGGAGTATGCGGACATGACTGAAATGCTCGAGAAGTAAGTTAAATCGATCATTATCCACCATATCAGCAACTTTGTTCATTTCTGATATCAAGTAATTGTTTTCTTTGTATGGCAGGGCTTGGAGAAAATTCACCAAAAAAGCTCCGGGACTACCGAAGAAGCTGCAATTTAGGCACCCGAAAGTAAGTACTATATAGTAGCATATTCCAGGCATCTCCTAGTGATTCAAGCGCTAGTTTCATCAATACCATTTAGCATGCTTGCTAATTATCAGTTTGATTGACCTCTATTTCTTGTAAAGTGGTTGTGGCAGGAACAAGGGAATGATTTCTGTGGATACTACATTTGCGAGTCCATCCGCCACATGACCTGTGAGCGGGGCTACTCCGACAGACAATATGAAGTGCGTAAATAACAATATTCACAATTTTTATTTTATTACCATCATTTGTGTTGAGTTTCATTCATTCATATATATATATGTATTGACCCCCTTCTTAAAATTAGATGTTTCGGATGCGGGATGAACTCCTAGCACCAGATCGCATGCGAGCAATTCAAGAGGAATTGGCGGCATTCTTTCTTGACCATGTGATCGCTGAAGACGGAGAATACTATGTGGACCACGCGTCCGTATTTTAGGATATTATATATTTGTAAAAGATATTATTGTATATATGTAGCCGGTAGTGTCGGATAGATATACGAGAACTTGTTTGTTCGACCAATCTCTCGGAGAAGGAGAGGTGGTCGATATCACTTCTCTCTGTATGCATATATGTTCATGACGATCTTTTGTTTGCTTACTAGCTAGCTAGCGTGTCTAGCTAGTCCTCTCTATACGTATGTATGTATGGTACGTAGCGTCGACCAAGCACGGACAAAAGAGAGGACACTTCTCTCTATTAATTAGCTAGCTATAGCACAATATATGAAACACCTAAATTAACCCCCCAAAACCCCC
>NC_041389.1:666243852-666263634 GCF_002162155.2 Triticum dicoccoides | reverse complement strand
CACATAAACGCTGACGCGTGGATGCCTATTGGTCCCGGTTGGTGCCACCAACCGGGACCAAAGGCCCTCCTGCCTGGGCTCAGGGGACATGCCACGTGGAGGCCCTTCTGTCCCGGTTCTGGATTGAACCGGGACTAAAGGGGCCAGGGCATTAGTACCGACCCTTTAGTCCCGGTTCATGAACCGGGACTAAAGGCCCTCACCAACCGGGACAATAGGCCCTTTTTCTACTAGTGCATTGCTATGTAAACTGCTGCACCGGCCAGAGCCGCAGTCATCCGCATCCGTTGCCTTTCTCTGTCTACACCACTACTGCCCACCATGGCTTCCTCGCGCTCCGGCGCTTTTCGGGATGGGTGGACGATGGACCACAAGGAGATAGCAGCCATTGCTGCCGACCGGCTGCCCGGCAGGCTGCCGGAGGACGACGACGTCCCAATGGAGAACATGGTAGTTGACGATCCGACGCCAACCACTCCTCCGCGCCATCCTCGCCGGTGCATTGCACCATGACCATCGGTGAGGCCCATGCCCAATATATGGATAGGGTGAGGCAGATGCGTGAGGAGCAGTTCCGAGAGGCGCAGGCCGACGCCGCCTACAACCACCATCTCCTCCAGGAGCACCTGCAGGCGGAGGAGCAGATCACCACGGAGCGGGCGGAGCAGGAGGCGTTGCTTGATTCATACCGCTCCGCCCGCAAGGGCCGCCTCGAGCGCTGGCGGTACCGCATGCGGGTGGCGGAGGCTGCGGCTGCCTACAAAGAGGCTAGCAAAGAGGGCGATGAAGCGGGCGAGGCGCTGTTTGGCGAGACTGAGGACGAGGCAGAGGACAATGCCGGCTCCGACGAGTCCCCGCTCCGCTGGCGCGACGACGCCCTGCTCCGTCGACGCCCCACGGTGCCAACAACGAGGCAGAGGACACCGCCGGCTTCGCCGAGGCCCCGTGGCGCCAACAACGAGGCAGAGGACACCGCCGGCTCCGCCGAGGCCCCGCCCCGCCAACAACGAGGCAGAGGACATCGCCGGCTCAGCCGAGGCCCCACCGTGCCGGCAACGTGGGGGAGGATTTCCACCGCTCCGCTGAGGCGCCGCCCGCCGGCAATGAGACAGAGGCATCGCCGGCTCCGCTGAGGCCCCGCCCCGCTGCCAATGAGGCCGTGCCACACAGAAAACAAGGAAGAGTAGAACACGATAGGTCGCCGCCACTCGGGTCCAAGTAAGGTCACCGCTGCTACCCTCTGGTTGAAGCCAAGCTAGGCGGGTTGACCATTGACGGCCGGTTAGCTTCTTGGCGGCGACGTGGAGTCGGAGAGCTGCGCTGGAGAAGAACGCAGCTTCTACTTAACTGCTAGTGCAGTTGGCTGACTGACACGTGGGCCCAATAGGCCACATGTCAGTTATGCAACTGCACCTATAGTTAAGTCACTGAAGCTTCTGTTCGGCTCAGTGGGACACAGGTGGGTAGCTTCGGTTAATTAATTATACCTCCAGCGCACCCCTTCTTAGTTTTTTTTCGAAAAGGAGGATGACCCCCGGCCTCTGCATCTGGGAGATGCATGCGGCCACAAACACCCCTTTTTAGTTGAAGAATGTATGAAATGTAATGAAATCCGGCATGTTTATATGAAATCCGACCGTGTATGAATGAATTTATTTCGATTAGTTCGAATTCCTGTATCACTGGCATTGGATGAACATGCAAAACAATACGTACTAGCATTATATCCCAGGGTGATCACCACGTTTGCAGCAGTTTCACATGTACTCCCTCCGGTCCTTTCTAGTCTGCATACAAGTTTTGTCTTCAGTCAAAGTATCTCTACTTTGACCAATCTTATACAAAAAAGTACGCACTTTCACAATGTGGCGAAGTAAAAAGGAACAGAAGGATTACAAAGAGTTTGAGCAGCTTTTTAGCGTTTCTGTACATTGCAATCAAACACACAGTCCTGGCAATTCATAGAGAACATTCAAAACAATCGATGATTATGCATCTCAGCGACTCACATGTCAGAGGCAATATTTACTTCACAACTAAAGAATAAAGAAAAAATTGCTCGCCGCTGCTGACAGCAAAGGGCGTCCCATTTGAAAATATCAAACACATATCTTGCTAAAATCAATGAGCAAAATTTGACAAGGTTGTCCCATTCCAAAATATCAAATGGCTACAATTGTGGAATGGGCAGGGTTTGCCATCAGTTTGGACATTGACATGGCAACTCGTGCTAAATAAACCAGTTGTTCTTTTTGTGTAGTTCCACCAAAATCAACCAAATTCGCGCGTAGCTTGTATGATTTCGCCCTTATATGTTGCAACGCCTTGAACGTATGGGCACCTCCTTTCTTGTGGTGGAAATGAATGATTCGATGTTGGTGGAAATGAATGATTCGATGTATTCATGAACATTTTGTGTAGTTCCAGTTGAAATCAAGCTGAGCACCCCTGTTTGCACAAATACAAAAAAGTGATTAGTATAAAGCAAACTGTACTATGAATTGACAGTTTCAAGAGGCACATACATGGTCCATGTAGAGCAAACTTTTAGAAAAATGGGACTCACCAGAAAGAATCCTAGAACAACATTGTACTCGCGCATCACAACAAAAAAATGGAGATTTGTCAGTCCTTCTGAGCTGAAGTTAGTTTCGTCTTGTGGGGAGTAATGTAACCATCCTTCAACTGATCCTTCTGATGAGAAGATAGACAGTGCTTCTTCATCCTGGCATAATCGGAACTAGTCACTTCACGTACTCCATATTCTTCTTCAGAGGAAGATGATCCTGTTGTGCAAAGACAAGAGGACTACTAAATGCTAGCATCCATGTTTGCTCGAAAAAAAGGAAATGAAATGTTTAAAACAGCACAGATGAAGCACTTCCCAAGGACAATACCACTTTTTCATGACAGTATCTAAGCAGTAGCACAACACCAATAGAGATGACAAAGCTCAATCATATGGATGAAATCAGTGGGCGAGTACCAACCTTTGTCAGGAGGCTGATTGTGTAGAGCATACAGATGAAGCACTTCTCGGGAACCATCTGGTGCTATCTACGGGGGTGGCCATGCTTACTATATACTCCTCTATTAGTTTAATGTTTCCAACATCTTCTTGTGCAGTTCCACTAAAATATATGGTATCTTCAAAGAAGATCCCTGTTTGCACAAGTAGAGATAATTACGTATGGCATCAAATCAGTGGCAAAACAATTGCTCGTTCCAGCCATAGCAATAAATTAAGATGCAAAACTATATCATTACTTGTGTCATCACAGTTCTAGTGCTTCATTACAGCACCGGGAGTTGATTTTTATTTTTCTTCCGCTTGTTCTTCCCCGTCACCACTTGGTTCAATAACAGACAAGCTTCTCCTTCAATGTAAGATTTGGCATGTCAATTAGGGAGCACAAGCATAGTACTAAACTTAATTTTTTGATGAAAGTGGCAAAATACAGGCCAGCAGTTGTGAAATATCCTTATCTTACCTCAATGGGATATTACGGTGCACATACAGATTGGAAGTCTTGTCTCCATTTGTGCAGTTCACTAAAATCAAGCAACATTATCGTACAAGTAGCACAACATATGAAAGCACACTGCAGAATCATGTGAAAGAAGGCTAGTACTGACCTCTCATGATGTGGAATTCAAACAACTCACACGAAGAAGATCTGAACCAAATTCGCCTTAACGGATAGGAAGCAAGATCTCCTCTTGTGTAGTTCCACTAAGATCAAGAAATCAAGCAACGTTGTCGGTGTGACATTTTGGTTGATCTGCACAAAACACTCTTAAAACAAAAGTGTTTTGTGCAGTGCAACAAAAGGTCACAATGGCAACGAGGTGAAGTAGATAACCCTGTTTACACAGAGGTGCAAAGGAAACAATTAGTGGTCAATAACGGTGGATGACACAGAAGCCAACAAAAAGAAGCATGTACCTTATCTAAATGGGAAAGAAAGCAAGACATTAGCATTTCTCAAATGGTGGCATTGATTAATATTAACATAGAGATTATATTAACAATAAAATTCGTTAAACATGTAATTTGCTTTTAACTGTGGCATTGCATCAATTTTCCAGCAGCATTATTAGAGGGTGTTTGTTTACAGGGACATTTTGGTGCAGGGACTAAAAACTCCGTGTCAGTCACATCTAAACCAAACAGGAGGGACTTTTCGGGACTAAAAGTGGGCATTTGGGACTAAAGAAAGAAGACCCCGAGGGAGTCTTTTTGGGACTTTTTCCAACAGTTGCCCCTGCCACGCATCGCACCTTGTTTCTATTAGTTCATTACTAGGGGTAACATGGTCTTTTATCATGTCATTTAATAACATCTAGTCCATGTTTAGACCCTGGAACCAAGCAGGTAGGGACTAGGGAGTTTTTAACCAAACAGGGCCATAGATTAACAACAGCTAATGAGTTGCACGGGACAGTGGACGCACCAGCACCATGTGCATCTACCGATGTACTGTGGTCATGCACAGTCTATTGCAACAAAGAACAAACAACCAAGGAGCATATTTGTGTTGGTCCTAGTTTTGTTATATTTAGACACCTTTCCCTATGTGAGCGCATGCTTCTTCTCTATTTTTGGATCTCAATACAATGTTCTCCCCCTCTCTTGTGGAGATCTATTCGATGTAAACTCTTTTTGCAGTGTGTTTGTCGAGATCCGATGAATTGTGGGTTTATGATCAAGTTTATCTATGAATAATATTTGAATCTTCTCTGAATTCTTTTATGTATGATTGAGTTATCTTTGCAAGTCTCTTTGAATTATCAGTTTGGTTTGGCCTACTAGATTGATCTTTCTTGCCATGGGAGAAGTGCTTAGCTTTGGGTTCAATCTTGCGGTGTCCTTTCCTAGTGACAGTAGGGGCAGCAAGACATGTATTGTATTATTGCCATCGAGGATAAAAAGATGGGGTTTATATCATATTGCTTGAGTTTATCCCTCTACATCATGTCATCTTTCTTAATGTGTTACTCTGTTCTTTATGAACTTAATACTCTAGATGCAGGCAGGAGTCAGTCGATGTGTGGAGTAATAGTAGTAGATGCAGGAAGGAGTCGGTCTACTTGCTGCGGACGTGATTCCTATATACATGATCATGCCTAGATAATCTCATAATTATTCGCTTTTCTATCAATTGCTCGACAGTAATTTGTTCACCCACCGTAATACTTATGCTATCTTGAGAGAAGCCTCTAGTGAAACCTATGGCCCCAGGGACTATCTCTTATCATATTTGCTTCCAATCTACTTTTATTTGCATCTTTACTTTTTGCATCAATATTGTAAAATACCAAAAAAATATTTATCTTATCATACTATCTCTATCAGATCTCACTTTCGCAAGTGGCCGTGAAGGGATTGCCAACCCCTTTATTGTGTTGGTTGCGAGTTCTCAGTTTGTTTGTGTAGGTGCGTGGGACTTTTGAGGAGCCTCCTACTGGATTGATACCTTGGTTCTCAAAAACTGAGGGAAATACTTATGCTACTATTGCTACATCACCCTTTCCTCTTCAAGGAAAACCAACGCAAGCTCAAGACGTAGCAAGAAGGATTTCTGGCGCCGTTGTCGGGGAGGTCTTCGCTCAAGTCAAGACATATCAAGTACCCATCAGAAACCCATCTCCCTCGCATTTACATTATTTGCCATTTGCCTCCTGTTTTCCTCTCCCCCACTTCACCCTTGCCATTTTATTCGCCCTCTCTTTCCCAATCTCCTCCTCTCTTTTTTTCGCTTGCCTTTTTCTGTTTGGTTGTGTGTTGGATTACTTGTTGCCATGGTGCAAGATAATATTAAATTGTGTGATTTCTTGAATACCAATAATAATGATTTCCTTAGTACTCCGATTGCTCCTCTTAATGATGTTGAGTCTTGTGAAATCAATACTGCTTTGCTGAATCTTGTTACGAAAGATCAATTCGCCGGCCTTCCTAGTGAAGATGCCGCTACTCATCTAAACAACTTTGTTGATTTGTGTGATATGCAAAAGAAGAAAGATACGGATAACAATATTGTTAAATTGAAGTTATTTCCATTTTCACTTAGAGATCGTGCTAAAATTTGGTTTTCGTCTTTGCCTAAAAACAGTATTGATTCTTGGAACAAGTGCAAAGATGCTTTTATCTCTAAGTATTTTCCTCCCGCTAAGATTATCACTCTTAGGAACGATATTATGAATTTTAAACAACTTGATCATGAGCATGTTTCCCAATCTTGGGAAAGAATGAATTTGATGCTTTGCAATTGCCCTACTCATGGTTTGAATTTATGGATGATCATACAAAAAATTTATGTCGGTTTGAACTTTGCTTCTAGAAATCTCTTAGATTCGACCGCGGGGGGCACGTTTATGGAAATCACGTTAGGATATGCTACAAAACTTCTTGATAATATTATGGCTAATTATTCTCAATGGCACACCGAAAGATCTTCTAGTAAAAAAGTGCATGCTATAGAAGAAATCAATGTTTTTAGTGGAAAGATGGATGAACTTATGAAATTGTTTGCTACTAAGAATACTCCTCTCGATCCCAATGATATGCCTTTGTCTACTATGATTGAGAATAATAATGAATCTATGGATGTGAATTTTGTTGGTAGGAATAGTTTTGGAAATAATGCTTATAGAGGAAGCTTTAATGCTAGACCGTTCCCTAGCAATTCCTCTAGTAATTATGGAAATTCCTACAATAATTCTTATGTATTTTAATAAGATGCCCTTTTATTTTGAGAATAGTGTGAAAGAATTTATGATTTCTCAAAATAATTTTAATGCTTTGCTTGAAGAAAAATTGCTCAAAGTTGATGATTTGGCTAGGAACGTTGATAGACTTTCACTTGATGTTGATTCTCTTAAACTTAGATCTTCTCCTCCTAAGCATGAAATCAATGAGTCTCTCAAAGCAATGAGAATTTCCATTGATGAGTGCAAGGAAAGAACTGCTAGATTGCGTGCTAAGAAAGATTGCTTTATAAAGGCGTGTTCTTCTAGTTTCCATGAAAATAATGATGAGGATCTTAAAGTTATTGATGCATCTCCTATTAGATCTATGTTTTGCAATATGAATCCTGATAATTATGGGACTGATGATGAGTCAACTTTACCTAGAAGGCGTCCCAAGAATTCGGAGTTTTTAGATCTTGATGCTAAATTTGGTAAAAGTGGGATTGGAGAGATCACGACTTTAAATAGTATTGAACCCACTATCTCGGATTTCAAGGAATTTGATTATGATAATTGTTCTTTAGAAGGTTGTATTTCCTTGTTGCAATCCGTTGTTAATTCTCCTCATGCTTACAGTCAAAACAAAGCTTTTACCAAACACATTGTTGATGCCTTGATGCAATCTTATGATGAAAAACTTAATTTGGAAGTTTCTATACCTAGAAAACTTAATCATGAGTGGGAACCTACTATAAAGATTAGAATTAAAGATCATGAGTGTTTTGCTTTGTGTGATTTGGGTTCTAGTGTTTCCATGATTCCGAAAACTTTATGTGATATTCTAGGTTTCCATGATCTTCATGATTGCTCTTTAAATTTGCACCTTGTGGATTCAACCATTAAAAAGCCAATGGGAAGGATCAATGATGTTCTCATTGTTGCAAATAGAAATTTGGTGCCCATAGATTTTATTGTTCTTGATATAGATTGCAATATTTCTTTTCCTATTATTCTTGGTAGACCTTTCCTTGGAACGATTGGCGCGATTATTGATATGAAGGAAGGGAATATTAGATTCCAATTTCCATTAAAGAAAGGCACGGAGCACTTTCCAAGAAAGAAAGTCAAATTACCTTATGAATCTATCATGCGAGCTACTTATGAATTTAGTGCCAAAGATGGCACTACTTAGATCTATCTTCGCTTTTATGCCTAGCTAGGGGCGTTAAACGATAGCGCTAGTTGGGAGGCAACCCAATTTTCTTTGTGTTTTTTGTTTTTGCTCCTGTGTAGTAATAAATCTTGCATCTACCTCCTGTTTAGATGTGTTTTTATCTTTTAATTAGTGTTTGTGCCATGTAGAACCTATAGGATAACCTATGATGATAGTTCATTTGATTCTGCTGAAAAACAGAAACTTTGCACGCACGAATTTAGTTGTATTAAATCACAGAAACATGATTTTGCGTTGATTCTTTTCGCTGCTGATCAATAAACAAATGTTCCAGGACTTCCTATTTTTGTAGGAGTTTTAGAGTTCCATAAGTTTGCGTTAGTTACAGATTGCTACAGGCTGTTCTGTTTTTGACAGATTCTGTTTTTCGTGTGTTGTTTGCTTATTTCGACGCATCTATGGCTAGTAAATTAGTTTGTAAACCATAGAGAAGTTGGATTACAGTAGGTTTAACACCAAAATAAACAAATAATGAGTCCATTGCAGTACCTTATGTGGTGGTTTTGTTTTCTTTCACTAACGGAGTTTATAAGATTTCCTGTTGAGTTTTGTGTTGTGAAGTTTTCAAGTTTTGGGTAAAGCTTTTATGGACTATGGAATAAGGAGTGGCAAGAGCATAAGCTTGGGGATGCCCATGGAACCCCAAGATATTCAAGGATAGCCAAAAGCCTAAGCTTGGGGATGCCCCGGGAAGGCATCCCCTCTTTCGTCTTCGTTCATTGGTAACTTTACTTGGAGCTATATTTTTATTCGCCACATGATAGGTGTTTTGCTTGGAGCGTCGTGTATTATATTAGTCTTTGCCTTTTATTTTACCACAATCATCCTTTCTGTACACACCTTTTGGGATAAGCCTACTTGATTAGAATTTGCTAGAATACTCTATGTGCTTCACTTATATCTTTTGAGCTTGATAGTTTTTGCTCTAGTGCTTCACTTATATTTTTTAGAGCATGTCGGTGGCTTATTTTTGAAGAAATTGCTAGTCTCTCATGCTTAACTTATATTATTTTGAGAGTCTTTTAGAACATCATGGTATTTTCTATGGTTATAAAATTGGTCCTAGAATGGTAGGCATCCAAGTTGGGTATAATAAAAACTATCATAGGAAGTGAATTGGATGCTATGATCAATTTGATACTTGATAATTGTTTTGTGATAGGGAAGTAGTGATATTAAAGTAATGCTAGTTGGGTGATTATGAATTTAAAGAATGCTTGTATTGAAGTTAGCAAGTCCCGTAGCATGCACGTATGGTTAAAGTTGTGTAAAAAATTTGAAACATGAAGTGTACCTGGCTTGTGCATCCTTATGAGTGGCGGTCGGGGACGAGTGATGGTCTTTCCTACCAATCTATCCCCCTAGGAGCATGCGCGTAGTACTTGATTTTTGATGACTTCTAAATTTTTGCAATAAGTATATGAGTTCTTTTGACTAATGTTGAGTCCATGGATTATACGCACATTTACCTTTCCACCATTCCTAGCCTCTTCGGTACCGTGCATTGCCCTTTCTCACCTTGAGAGTTGGTGCAAACTTCGTCGGTGCATCCAAACCCCGTGATACGATACGCTCTATCACACATAAACCTCCTTATATCTTCCTCAAAACAGCCACCATACCTACCTATTATGGCATTTCCATAGTCATTCCGAGATATATTGCCATGCAACTTTCCACCATTCCGTTTATCATCATGAAATACTTTACTTTTGTCATATTGCCATTGCATGATCATGTAGTTGACATCGTATTTGTGGCAAAGCCACCATGCATTATTTTTCATACATGTCACTCTTGATTCATTGCACCATCCCGGTACACCGCCGGAGGCATTCATATAGAGTCATATCTTGTTCTAGTTTCGAGTTGTAATTCATGTGTTGTAATCAATGAAAGTGTGATGATCATCATTATTAGAGCATTGCCCAAAGAAAAAAAGAAAGGCCAAAAAAAGAAGGCCCAAAAAAGAAAAAAGGAAAAAAGGAAAAGAAAAAAATAAAATAAATAAAAAGGGCAATGTTACTATCTATTTTTCCACACTTGTGCTTCAAAATAGCACTTTGTTCTTCATGTAGTGAGTCTCATATATTGTGATTCAAAGTAGCACCATGTTTTTCATATAGTGAGTCTCATAAGTTGTCTTTTTCGTACTAGTGGGAATTTTTCATTATAGAACTTGGCTTGTATATTCCTATGATGGGCTTCCTCGAATGCCCTAGGTCTTCGTGAGAAAGCAAGTTGGATGCACACCCACTAGTTTTCTTTTGTTGAGCATTCATTTATAGCTCTAGTGCATCTGTTGCATGACAATCCCTACTCCTCGCATTGACATCAATTATGGGCATCTCCATAGCCCGTTGATTATCCTCGGCAATGTGAGACTTTCTCCTTTTTTGTCTTCTCCACACAATCCCCATCATCATATTCTGTTCCACCCATAGTGCTATATCCATGGCACACGCTCATGTATTGCGTGAAGGTTGAAAAAGTTTGAGATTATTTAAGTATGAAACAATTGCTTGGCTTGTCATCGGGGGTATAGAAGTTGGGAACATCTTTGTGTGACCACTACAAAAAAATACACTTCCGTGATGATACGTGTTTGTCATAGTAGGTTGCGTTTTTTGTCATGCATGTACATCCATGACAAATTTATGAAAGAATCAAGATAGTCATACCTGTGCTGTCGTAGAAGTGTTCGATGACATTACCAAAATTATCATCACGGAAGTGTCCACTTCCATGACGATAAATCACGCGTCACAGAACTACTTTCGTCAAGGGTGACCGACACGTGGCATCCACCGTAATGGAACACCGTTAAGCTATCGGGTCGGGTTTTGGATCTGATAACCCGTTAACAGCCCCGACCAATGGGGATTTTCTACGTGTAAAATCATCATTGGCTGGAGGAAACACGTGTCGGCTCACCATTGGGACAGATGTCATCCACTCATTGGACAGAAGGCGCCTATGATACGTCGACACGTGGCACGGCCCAACAGAGGCCCATTCCTATGAAAAGGCCAGCCCGTTTAACTTGGTCAAAAGGTGGCGGGCCGGCCCATGGAAAGCCTGTTAATGGCCTGTTCGCATATAGCCCATTTACAGCCCGCTAACCCAAGGCCCGTTACGCCCTATCCGAATTAGGCCCAGTAGCGTAATTTGGGCCATCCAATATGATTCCAGCCCGTTTTCACTTCTGGCCCATGTATGGCCCATGACGTCTTTCGGCCCATATGAGGCCCTATGTAACTCTTGGCCTATTAACGGCCCGTGGTGAAACTGGCCCGCAATGAACAGTGTATCACTTTACACCCACTAACGGCCCGTGGTGAAACTGGCCCGTAATGAACAGTATATCACTTTATACCCATTAAGGGCCCGTTATTCAGTTGGGCTGTTTCCAACAAATGTTATCTTTTGGCCTTCTCAGAGCCCATTTATTCTTGGGCTCATTTCCAGCATTCGTTTACTTACGGCCCATTACTGTCATTTTCTGCTTGTGGGCCAAATTTAGCCCGTGGTTACATCGGCCCGTTTGTGGTCCGTTAATATGTTGGGTCCTTTTCATAGCGTCATCAAATACGACCTATTAACGATGGCCCGTTATGGTCATACGGCCCGTATAAGGCCCATTGATGATACGGCCCGTAGAAGGCCCATTGTTTCTACGGCCCGTAGAAGGCCCATTGTTTCTACGACCTATAGAAGGCCTACTGTTTCTACGGCCCGTAGGAGGCCCAGTGTCACTACAGTAAATATTATCCCATGGTTATTGTGGCCTAGTTTTAAAAAGAACTGCACTGACTACAAGCAAACAAATAAACAAGACAACAAGGAAATAAATAAGCAAGCAACTTATGCTAGGCTATCACGGCTGTTACACATATTACATCCACTGGGCATCAAAGTTCGCCACTAGTGCAAATATTGGGAACAAAGCAGCATATCATATACACTGGTTGTCAAAGTTGGCGACCAGTGCAAATAAACACCGCAGCAAAACAAATCCAGAACTGAAACCACTTCAAAAGATCTCAAGAAACAATATCATGGGTACCCATAATGCTGGAAAGATGCTTAGCAAGCTTACTAACTTTCTCTTGTTTGGCGCTTAAATCCTCCAGCGCTTGCTGTTGCACCAGAAAATATGCATCTGAATTCTGCAGGGACTTCCTCAGTCCTTCAGCTTCTTGTCGTAGCACATCTGATCGATGTCTTTCAACTTGAAGTTGAGACTCAAGAAGACGAACTGATTCAGGCAGCGAGTTCGAAGAGCTTGTGCCAGCAGTAGTGGACAGTAACTCGAACACTACATCAAGACAGGACTTTTGGGTTCCCTCACTGTCGTCAAGATAGTTTTTATCAGCTTTCTTGGAGACCAACATGGATGTCTCACTATCTTGAACCTTATCTGCATTACTTCCTTTACCATTGGATAACGCGGTACTGTTCTCCAATATTTTGTCTGCATTCTAAAAGAGAAACAAGCAGACACATCACATGTTTACCATGTTGTATATGGAACTCATTTTGGTAAATGAGTTCAGTAGTAAAGTGGATAGGATAACAGCATGAAACAAACATATATCTATGTGCCATGGTCACTTTATGGTCTATATCATTCTAGTTTTTTTTGCCAAATCAAGATAGAGACACAATTCAAATAATATTTGTTCAAGACAAAGCAGAATAGACAGAATATAAGTGTGGGTAACTATAGAGCAATAACAACACTTGTAATGTGCATGACATGAGAACATAATTGTTTATTCAATTGAAACTGAAATCAACAAAGAGCAGGTTACAACAGCAAACTAGTTAAAGAAACAGGTTTAAAACATACCTGTTGCGCCATTGGAGTTTCAATTCCATCCTTCAAATTTGAAAATAGTTGGTATGAGTAAATACAGTAATGCAAGAGCAAAGGAGTATGAACCATAGCTACAGAACCTGACCTGAGAACAAATCTTCTTCTCCTTTAAGCGTTGAGTTGGGATTCAGAGTGGTGGTCCTCGTGCTTTGGGCACCACAGTTCCCTTACTAACTGCTCGTGTTTGGGTGCTCTGTGGTGGAGACGGTGATGTGTCAACTGGAACTGGGTTACTATCTGCCGGGGTTGGGGTTAAAATGGGTGTAGCTGGTTCTCTGTCCAACTAGGTAGGGGTACAATCTGCGAGAGTCTGGGTTATGTGTGGTGGATCTGGTCCTTGGGCAAGTACAACCGTGGTTCTATCTGCATCAACTGGTAGCACTATCTTTTCTGAAGACCGTGTTGTTACTCCCTTAGATACTGCCATCACGCTCTCCAATTCAAATGGCTGATAAACAAGAAAAGTAATTGAAAGTATAGACATTGTATGATAGACAGGTGCAATGGATAGTGGGGAATAAAAGAGGGCATGAAATAATTCATATTTATGTTGTCTAACCAAACAGGATAGCATGACACAATTTCACATATATGATGGCTAACTAAACAGGATAGCATGACACAATTTCACAATATGATGGCTAACTAAAAAAGATGGAAAGACATAGTTCAAAATATGAGACTATGTAAACAGGATGACATGACATAACTATATAATGTGTTTATTAAATAGGTTGGCATGCCATAATTCACATACATTCATGGATAGAATGCCATAATTCTAAATATGATGACTGTAAACACTAAACAGGATGAGATGATATAACTATATGATGTCTTTATTAAATGGGTTTCCATGCCATATTTCAGATAGATGATGTGTATGTACTATGTAAACATGATGGCATGATATAATTCAAATATATGATTTATATAGTAAGCAAGTAAGCAGATGGCAATTTGTATATGATGTAAAAACTAAGCAATGCAAGACAACATGCATGACATGGGTAATATAAACCTGCCAAGTTTGAGCATAGACCTCAAGGGGGAAATAGGACTGGTCATCAGTCTCTGAATCCTCCTTTGAGGAGCTCTCTGTAGCCAGCAAGATGTCTGCTTTAGTAGGTAGCATTGTCTACTCTGAATACCTTGTTTTCACTCCAGATACTTCCATCACCGCTTCAAATGGCTGATGCACAGGAAGAGTAGTTGAATATAAAAATGTTGTCGACAAATGGAACACATAATACAAAAAAATGATAGCATGATATAATTCACATACATGATGATTGGCTAAACAGTATGGCATTGCATAATTCACATATATAATGCCTTTGCAACAAGATAGCATTGTATAATTCACATATATAATGTCTTGCAACAAGGTGGCAATGCATAATTCACATATATGGTAATTAGACACTGAACAGGTGGCATTCACACAAAGCATGTCCAAACTAATCAAATGGCATAGCAATGCGAGACACCATACGCACGATATGAGCAACATAACCCTACCAAGTTAGAGCATACACCTCGAGGGGGGAATAGGACTAGTCATCTGTCTCTGAATCCTCCTCTGAGGAGCTATCCGTAACCAGCGAGATATGCGCTTCGTCAGATAGCATAGTCTGCTCAGAAGACCTTGTTTTCACTCCAGAATTTGCCATCACCATGTCAAATGGCTAATGCACATGAAGAGCAGTTGAATGTACTAACATTGTTGACGAATGTAATATGTAACGGGAAAAAAAGATGGCCTGATATAATTTACATATAAGATGATTGGCTAAGCAGGATGGCAGTGCAAAATTCACATATATGATGCCTGGCTAAACAAGGTGGCGTTGCATAATTCACATAAACGATGAATAAACTAAACAGATGGCATTCGCACAAAGGATGTCTAAATTAAGCAGATGACATATTTGATGTATAAAGTAAGCAATGCAAGACACCATATCCATGATATAACCAACATCAGCATGCCAAGTTAGAGCGAAGACCTCAGGGGGTAAATAGGAGTTATCTTCTCCTTCTAAATCCCCCTCAGAACAGATATCTTCCTCTCGATTACAATCCGAAATGCGTGGAGGGGGGGCTGCCTTTGCGCCTACCATGGAGCAACGTCTGCATGAAATTATATTGCCACGCAAGGCTCGTCTCTTTTGCTCTACATGTTCAGTTCCATTGTTTACAATAACTGTCATGCATAGGAATAAAACATAGTGAGATTATGTAAGGAGTGCATGCAGAAATCCAGAGTGATGGTAGCAACCTGTGGATAGACCCAAAACCAATAATAACAGGCACATAATGGCTTCAGTTAATAAATACAGATAATGGCTTCTTTACTGTTTGTTTCCCACCCAACATGAAACTCATAGTAGACACCGGAGATTAACTAGATAGTAGATAGATACTATTGATAGCGGCCCCGATATGTACCCCACAACCATTTAAAAACTCAAGTTTGACCATTAGTTTGGAGCTGACTCAGAGTCTAACCGGTGAACAGGATGATAAAGTAGCATGTAATATTAAGCGATGCATAACGTAAGCAGACACGAAAGAGTGCGACCTCTCTTGCGGACCCATGTAGTCCTCGAGGTCATCTGCTCGGTTGATGATGGTAATGCAGTTTTCATCTGCCAGCGGCGGGGAAGAAGATCTGAGGCGGCGAAAGACAGTCTGGAGGCCGGATCCCTGCTCTGCTGGACCCTTCTATCGTTGGAGCAGCTGAGATGGGGTGGACGATGACGCAGCAGGACTGAGACAAACCACGCAAGGTTTTCTTTGACAACTATCTGTAAGAGAAGTAATTCTGTAAGGGCTCGTTTGAATTGGAGGATTCCAACAATGCAGGGATAGGAAATAGACAGGAATAGGATAGGAATGCACGTGCAAAGCAGAGAATTTAAAAACACAGGATTTCTGCCAATCTGGGTGTTTGATTCACAACAATTGGAAGATCACATGATGCAAAGAAGCATGGTGAGATTAAGTCAAACCACAAGAAAATGTACGGTTATAATGCTATTATGCTACTATCTTTTAGTCTTGTGCTTCATGAATAGGAATTTGAAAAGGAGGACAAGTGAAAATTAAAATTCCTACGTTTTTTCTTTCAAGGAGACACTAAAGGAACAAATCTCTGTGCTCAGTGGACAATATATATAACATGTAGAGTAAAAAAGAGATGCAACAAGTGTACAACCTCTTTGGCGAAGCCATGTCGATCTTAGCATGATTGGGTTGGCCGGTGAGGATGCTCCGGCTGACTTTGTTGTCGGAGGAGGGGAAGAAGATCTTAGGCGTCTGGAGATGGAGCCCGAGGTACTGCTCCGCTGTGATGGAGGGTTTCGTCGTTGGAGCAGCTCCGGTGAGTTGTACGACGCCGAGGCTGAAGCAGGACAAGAGAGACAACGAACAACGTTAACCTGAGTGGAATTCTAATAGCATCTCCAATACATGACGTAAAATACATAACCACAAAGTGCTATATGTAAAATACATCAGCCGCTCATCTCTGAACTTAACTGTCGAAACTGAACTTAACTGTCGAAACTGAACCTAACTGTCCAAACTGAATTTTGCTGTCGAAACTGAATTTTGCTATCGAAACTGAACGCACTAGCAAGGTGAGGCTACACGTCGGTCGACTGATTTTTTCATCTCTGGTCAGTCGATTTTGCAGCCATTGGATACGAAATCAAGGGCCTACGGTTCATCTTCAACCTCCACCCCCCTGAGCCGCCAGCCACCACCAGCCAAACAGCAGCCCCCCGCCGCCCGCGGTCGGCGGTGCGCCACCCCGCCCGCCCCGAAAACACTCCCCACCGACGGTCCGCCGCTGCCCCGGCCATCCCTCTAGGCCCCCCCGGTGCCGAGATTTTTCTCCGGCGATCCCCACGCCACCGCCCCGCCAATGCCCCGCCATCGCCGGCGACCACCGCCCCCATCCTGAACCCTAAGGTAGATAGTGGGGTACCTCTCCGGCGAGCCCCCCTCCCCGCTGTGGCTGGTTCTTCCTTCACCCCGGCGAGCCCACCCCTTGGAAATCGACTGACACAAAAGTCGATTCAGTCGACTAGAGTGTAGCCAAATCGGAGCAGCATCGCAAGCAAGAGCAAGAGCGAGAGCAGCAGCGCGAGCAAGAGCAATAGCAAGAGCAGACCAGGCAGGGGACCAAGAGCAAGAGCAGAGCAGCAGCGCGAGCGCGAGCTAAAGTAGCAGCAGCTCCTACTAATGTGGACGTCGCTGCCGAGGGAGCGACACCGTGGAGGAAGTGGCCGGCGACGCCGCCGTGGATGGAGCCGCGCCGTGTCGGCTCGGGACCGAGCGCCGGCAGCACCGTGAGATCGAATCAAGAAGAAACTGCGGCGATTAGTGTACAACCTCTTTAGTGGCGCCGATTAGGCCGCAGCTTCATCTGAGGGAACGGTGATGATGATGCTCTTCCAGTGGTGCAGGTGAAGACGGCAGTGTGGGAATGGAGGTGGCGCGAAAGACGAGGGGAACATTGAGGCAGCTCCTTGGAGGTGGAGGACGGGGTGGCTGAACTGGCGGGACGATGAGATCAACGATGGATCCTCATCCGGTACGGTGGATGAGGGACGTCGACGTGTTGCTGTGGACGACATCGTCGGGGAAGAAGCTCCGGCTGGGTGGCAGATGGAGCAAGGTGTGGGGTTTCGTCGTGGGTTTTCGCGGCCTCGGTGTACGAATGGGTGGGCGGATTGGATGGCAGTGGGGAACCATGGCTTAGAGATGTGCTTGTCCGAAATGTGGGGTAAGTTACAAAAGTACCCCCCCCCCCACCAATTTGAGGCGGTTCTTTCGATTTAGGGGTACCACGGGCATTTCGTGTGTCGGGATTTCACACGAGGTGGGAGTTTTCGCGCGCGTTGTAATTTCAGAATAGCAAGGCGCGGGTTGAGATGGAGGGAGTTGTCGAAGCACAACGAGACAAAGATGTATCTTAAATATTTCGGGCTAACAAGGCGCGGGTTGAAATTTCTGGACAAGCCTAACGTGTACTGTACCAAATCAATGCACACTACAAATGTCATTCAAAACTTTGAATTCATGTTATGTTCAATTAAAATATTTCGCTACGTGTATAATGCATGCAACCTACTACTCAAATGAACGTTTTAGTGCATTCCAAACGTATATACTACCGCTTCAACATGAACTGAATTTGAATAAGATCTACAGTAATGATTGTTGTGAAGTCAAAGCATTTGAATTCGTTTCTCTATTTTAATAAGATCTACAATCATCATTATTGTCAAGTTAAACCATCGTTTGTGTATTATCTTCACAGCACACCACATGATCAGTATCGAGTTACATATGAACCATGTGTACTATATGAACTCGAACTAGATTTTTTGAATCGACTTTATTTTGATTTCAAATCACATTACATTTCTAGCTCTAGCTAGATCTTCATAATCTAAACCATGTCTCATATGTATAATGTGTTTATCACATTATGTATGGTGCCCCGCCCCCTACGCCTACAAGTATTTAGATGTGAGTTGCAAACACCACACATTACCACAAATTCAAATAAAATGTGAGAATGTTCGATATATAGTATTGTTTAGATTGCTCGATATTTAGCTGTAAGCTGCAAACGCCGCACATTATCACAAATTCAAATAAAATGTGAGATTGTTTGATGTATAGTATGGTTTAGATTGTTCGGCATTTAGCTGTGAGTTGCAAACGCCATGCATTATCACATTATGGTATAACATGTGCACAACACGTGTATCACTGCTATATTCATGCATGCAATGTTTAAAACACTATGATCTCCTATTCAAATATATGAATCTGCTTTCATATCAAATTATGATCTTTGTTAGTCTCTTACACCCAAACAGTCCTCTAACCTTTGTAGCTACCACTAACTTTCTCTCGTGCATGCACATGCCCTCCTCGCCCTCCCCCTCCATCGGCATTCTATCCACCGGGCACATTCATTTTTTTCCTTTAGGTCGTTCTCCCAGAGTCTCCACAACTCCTTTCCGACACACACCGATCGATAAACCTCTCCAGCGATGCCTGCCTACAGCATACACACACAGCTTCAATCTCCTCCTTTATGTGTCCTTGCCTCGTGTCTCTCATATGGTCAGACACACGTGTAAACTCTCACCCCTCTTTTAATCGATCTCACAACCGCACACTCCTCCCCCTATCCAGCTAGTAGTTGGGCCTCTCGCACCACCTCCTAGCTCCATTCTCTCTGTATATCCGTCTCGCTAGGCCTTATTTGCCTCTAACAAATGGACGTACACCGACCGATCTCTCGCTATACATATAGCCAGCTAGGTCCTTATAACTCATTTTACCCACACATCGATCGATCTACCTCATTAGTTGTGTCTCTCCCTTCCTCCGACAAACAACAATTGATCTACCGATCTAGTTAGGTTTCCTTACCAAACACATGGTTCCCCTTCATCATCCATGGATGCGTCCCGACAGATCTATCACGCACAGGCACACACAGAAACACATCCCCACTCTTACTGGTAACATTGTAGTTCCACCCTTAGTTTGTCTAGTAGGCCTCTTCCAACATCTCCGAGAAGCAACTCCATCACCCATCCAGCACTCTACCCCTATCCCTCCCTCTCCCTCCCTCTCTCTCCTCTCTCTCTCTGTCCCATCATATTTCCCGTCCTTCAGTTATGTATGGATGTCGACCGATCTCCCTCATGACATAGCTGGGTCTCTCCTTCTCAACACATATACGAGTCGTTCTACCTCTATAGTTAGGCCTCTGCCTACCCCTCCCCCCACCCCCTCCCCCCCACACACATCAATACATCAAGCGCTCTAGTCATGTCTCCCTGCCACACACAAACTTGACATGTGCCCTCTAACGTTCCGGTAGGCCAGTCGCCCTATATCTTTGACTTGCACACACACACACACACACACACACACACGCAAT
>NC_041389.1:666215722-666243518 GCF_002162155.2 Triticum dicoccoides | reverse complement strand
CCCCACCACAAAACAAAAAACACTTACGAACGCGGTTTGTATCTCTCTCACACACCCACGTAGGTGGGGGACGTGCACGAAGAGAAGAGGTGCATGCACGGCGCACGTACTCTCGTCTCTTTCCCAACCGCACCCGCGCGGGTACATGGTGGAGCTCATTTCTGTACGAAAAAGGCAGCCCACGTGGTAATTTGGCACATGTACTGGTTGTCCACTTGGTGGAGGGAGGATCGTCTACCACGGGTGAACAAACAAATTGCGACTTGATGCATTATGTGAAATTAAAAAAAAGGCAAACCATGTGGGGCCTACCTTAGAGGCAAGGCTCTATACACTGGAGTACTTTTGATGTGTCCCGTCAACTCGCAGAACGAGCAGAAGCTTGCTTAGTACACCGTCTCCCCTGCCCACGGGCGCGGTGGCTCGCAGGATGAGGTGAAGCTTGCTCCTCCCTCGCCCATGCGCGCGGTGGCTCGCAGGACGAGGAGAAAAATTTACTACTCCCTCCGTTTACTCCTCGTCCCTACTACCTTGGTTATAGAGATTATATCATATTGTTTGGAATATATATGTCCTTAGGAGATTTCAATATGAACTACTAGTACATACTCCAAACACTGATGTATATAGACGTATTTTAGAGTGTACATTCACTCATTTTGCTCCGTATGTAGTAGCACTCTCCCTCGCCCCTCGACCCTCACCCACGTGGTGGACGTGCAGCAATTCATTCGGTTTCATATAGCCATAATGATATATACTACACTACCATTATTGCTCGACTTCCCGAAGAGGCGAAGAGCCAATCGCAAGGTTAATATTTTGGAGATGCCAAGCGCAAGGTTATAGGAGAACGAGTAGTAGGTGTCGCGTCATTTATAAATATATTTTTTTCTTCAGTGGCACGTACGCAATATGATAGGTTCATATGGAGAGAAAAGGAAACCGCTCCACTATATACATAGTCAGGACGGGCCAGCCTACACGGTTGCTTGCTGGGGTTGCTCTCTTCACACTCTCTCGCACAAAACGGTTGTGGCCACATCTCAAACATCCCAGCGGATCACGTCCGCTTGGGGAAGGGGTGGATGCTTAGTGTAGATGCGGTGTCCGTCGCCGACGGCGAAAACCCACTGTCGGCACGTCCCGATCAGGGGTCCCCGCCGTTCTCTCTCACAAAGTCGGTGAGGTTGCCTTCCTCCCTTGCTCACTGCCACGACGTGGGCAGTTGCCGCCTCCCGCCGCCCTCCTCAAGGTCGAGCTACGTCCCTCAGGTACAACTCCCTTTACAGCCGGCTTGCACCACTGCTCCAGCTGCCCACATCACTCCCTGTGGATATTTCTCTACTTCTTTGCCCCACACATACCTGATACCTCTACTGGCTTCTATGTACTGTATTTGTGATGAGTTCATGTCTCATCAACTAGTCCTGGTAATCTTATTCTAATCACGCTTCTTCAATTTCTTTGCCACAGGGATGCTCATCTCGATTTTGGTGAAACTGCACAAATGATCCGATGGTCAAAAGGTTGCAAACTTCATTTATTAGGAAGCTCAAACGTTGCCAGCAAATTGAAGCCTGGTCAGGGTTCACGGTTCAAGGGCTAGGGACTGCATGGATCGTTTTTTTCTTTAGTTGCCTCTGTTCCAAAATAAGTGTCAACTTTAGTAGTAGTACAACTTTGTACTAAAGTTTGCACAAAGTTGAGACACTTATTTTGGAACGGAGGGAGTACATATTTGCTATGATCTATCAATCATTGAGATGCAATAGCATGCATGTTAGTCTCCTTTGTATTTGATGAAATGTTGCAACGGGCAACCTTGGACGCAAGATACATGTAACAGGAGCTGGAAGCTTCATAACATTGTACAAATTTATCTCGCTGATAAATTACAGTACGTACTAGTACTATACTAGTACTTCCTCCGTTCCTAAATATAAGTCTTTGTAGAGATTTCACCATTAACCACATGCGGATGTATATAGATGCATTTTAAGTGTAGATTCATTCATTTTGTTCCGTATGTAGTTCACCTAGTAGAATCTCTACAAAGACTTATCTACTAGTAATAGCTAGCCCCCACTACTAGGAATTCTCTATCCTCTCCTTGAGCCACATCATCAAAATTGACGTAGCCGTTAGATGAAGTAAATCAGTCATAATAGCCATTTGATCTAGACGTTGAGAGGCTCAGCACTAAGCCACATGCAAGCATGCACAAATACCGGGGCACATGCATGTGAGTGGGTTTTAAATCACATCAACATGTCTGCATGCAAGCATGCACCGGTAGCATGCATGTAAGTGAGCTTTTAAGTCCCATTAACATGTCAAAAAGAAAAATATAATCCCATTATGCAGTAGGAGTTGGCTGATCTTTTTTCCTTATGTGGGATGATCTAAATGATGATGGGAGTTTATTTAGTTTGGCTACCACATTTGTCATGCGGTTATAGATTTTTTTTAGTTCTATGAAATCGATAATTTTGCGCAGAGAGATATACCGTTGTTCCGCGGCAACGAGCGGGGACTCATCTAGTAATATTTAGGAACGGAGGGAGTACTATGTAAAGAGTTAGGTGTCGCACGGTGATAGTGTGAGGTGGTCCATGTAATCACTGAGTCTGCGTGTTTTCATTGCTCTTGCACTCCTCCGCTATAAGAATGGAGAAAATTGTAATCTACTACCTCCTTTCACCGAAAGCGTGGGACATCCAGCAGTCCTACCACCTCAGTAATAAAGACCAATGAGCCGTCAAATCACATAGACCCAGCAGTAAGTTGGACGGACGAAGCAACCATCACTCTTGCGCCAGTGAGAGGTCGTGTCCGCTCTGCCCGGGCATGAATGTGGAACCGATTCTTTGGAGCGGCGCTGACCGTTTCGGGTGGGAAGCGCGCGTGGGCGATGGAGGGGCTTTGGTGGGCCAGGCTGGTCAGGAGCGGGCGTGGCAGCTGTCCGCATGTCCCTACCGGACACGCCTGGAAACGAGAGGATGCACCGACTCTCGCGGCTAAAATCGTACACTACACACCATATCTCTATAGGAGTAGGTCAATCTGTCGCACTCTCTAACACACACATGCTGTTAAACACACACACGCACACGCACGCACCTTGGTCCCGGTGCACCTTCTAACGTGACTTATTACACCTAGACGGAGGGAGTAGTAAGTATACGAGATACGGTGGCACACTGACTTAAGTCGAATACAAGTGCCCAAAATTTATGTGCATGTTATAATAAGGATTCACTTAAAATAGTACGTGAGCGAACAGAGGGATCAATTGGACAGTGTTCCCGAGCAGTAGCGAGATGTGTGAGGTAGTAAGATACACCGCTGGCGCTTTTAATTTTTCTTATTAATTTGTTTGTTTCACCCTCTGACTAGTGGGACCCAACGTACTACGTGGAGAGAGGTAAGGTGACTAAGGCTGCATTATTTCTGCACCACTGTGGATAATCTTACCACCAAAGCCACATGACACGATTATGATTGAAATCCTAATGACTCCCCCCCACACACACACACAAAAACACGGCATGCCTGTCACACGAATGCAGGAATGTATAAAAGGTTATTTTCCTCTCGTTGAACATAACGGGAGGGTTGTGTAGCTGGTTAGCCTGTTCGCTCATCAAACTTGAGGTCTCGGGTTCGATAACTACACTTGAGCATAGTTTTTGCCAGGAGGATTCTTAGACTGGTCAAAATGTTTTCTAGGGTTTGCACGCTTCACACTCTCTCTCCAGTATATATATACACGCTGGAGCCTCGGTGCTTGTAGTTTCTCTCTTCACACTCTCTCGCCCTCTCCCGCTGGATCCCCAGCGCTTGTAGTTGCTCTCTTCACACTCTCTCACCCTCTCCAGATCTAAACAAGACTTCGTTGGCCTCTCTCTCCCCTCACTGCTGCTCAAAGAGCCGGCAGGATCCGTCCGCTGGGAAGGGAAGGAGGCTTAACGCTGTCGCCGTCGGCGAGGGAGGGAATCCACTACCGGCGCTGCTGTTCACTTTCCACCCAGCAGCGGTGCGGGAGGGCCTCCGACCCTTCTTCTTCGCCGCCGTCCTGTCGCCCACCGAACCACGCCCCAAGAACCTTAAGGTATATTTTACTTACTCCACATGCATTGCTCTAGCTGCATGTATACCATGAATCTAGGACGTGGTTCAAAGAGGAAAGGAGTGGGGGAAAGTAGTGGGAAAATTTGTATATAGCATGAATCTAGGACGTGGTTCAAAGAGGAAATGAAGGGGCAAAGTTGTATAGCATGAATCTAGGACGTGGTTCAAAGAGGAAAGGAATGGGGGAAAGTAGTGGGAAAAGTTGGATCGCATAAATCTAGGACGTGGTTCAAAGAGCAAAGGAAGGGGCGAAAGTACTAGTTCAAAAAGGAAAGGAAGGGACAAGGCTGTAGAGTTTGAGCAGGACTAGATTTGCTTATCTAGCTAATAACTATGGACCCATAGGTCTGTGGTAAACTACTCACAACTCATCGGAGGGGCTATGGTGTTGATGTAGAAGCCCTCCGTGGTCGATTCCCCCTCCAGTGGAGCGCCGGCGAAGGCTCCAAGATGAGATCTTGCGGATACAGAATGTTACGGTAGTGGAAATTGTGTTTCGTTGGCTCCCTGGATGTTTTCGGGATACGTAGGCTTATATAGGAGGAAGAAGTACGTTGGTGGTCACCCGAGGGGCCAACGAGGCAGGGGGGTGCGATCTATAGGGGGCGCGCCCTCCTATCTCGTGGAGGCCTTGGCTGCTTCTTGACTTGCACTCCAAGTCCTCTGGATCACGTTCGTTCCAAAAATCATGCTCCAGAAGGTTTCATTCCGTTTGGACTCCGTTTGATATTCCTTTTCTTTGAAATACTGAAATAGGCAAAAAAAACAGCAATACGGGTTGGGCCTCCGGTTAGCAGGTTAGTCCCAAAAATGATATAAATGTGTAAAATAAAGCCCATAAACATCCAAAAGGGGTAATATAATAGCATGGAACAATAAAAAATTATAGATACGTTGGAGACGTATCACCCCCCCCTCCGTACACAGGCTTTAGTTTTAGAACCTTCTTTCAATATGAGGGGCCGTCTCTGATGGATGGTGTGGACCCTGAGCAGAACATTCAGGACAACTTGTCTGATGTGTGGTCTTCTGATGAGGAAATTCAGGCTGTGGACGCTCTTGCTGATGGTTTTGTTCTTGGGAACCGTGCTGCACGTTTGGCCTTTGTCAGAGCAAGTGGAGATTCAGATAACTTCTTTGTGGTTGCTGATCGTGAGCTTTTACTTTGGATGGGACGGATGCTCAAGCGCATATACACACTGGCCCTCACTTTTGAGCAGTCCGAGTATGTCATGCTTCCTCTGAATCCCTTCAAGGTTATCCAGAATCAACTAAATGATGTCTTTGTAGCGTGGCTGACTTGTGCTGCTCCAGAACCTGATGTTATGTCAGCTGCATTCAGCTCAGTCTTTTAGTTGGGTGCATCCATTATTCCCAAGTTTCTGCTATAGGAGCTTTCTGGTGTCAAGTCGGAGTCGATCAGTGCAGATTGGGAGCTGGTTGATCGATCCCCTGGGCTCAAGGCGGTTTCACATCTTGCTTCTGAAGCTACATGTCTTCAGTCAGTTCCTCTAATAGACCAAGGTACTGCTCTTCAGGTGGTTGCTACTTCATCTCTCTTCAACGCATCAAACTCTCGCAATGTCTTGGTGCCACTTGACACCACTGCAGTCAGAAGAAGCACAAGGTCGAACAAATATGATGGGTTCAAGGTCAATCATGCCCCTGATGCAAAGCAATCCAAGTCAAGGGTGAAAGCTCATGTGATACCATTAATTTATCAATGTTGTTTCCATGGTTGCTGCTCCTGTGCAGGTTGCTGCTGGTCCGTGTCCACCTCCCACTTCAATCGAGGAAATTCAACAGGTGGGCGGCCATTGCAGGATTGCGCAGGAGGATTTATCTCCTAAGAAGCTGCTGGATGGCCAGCAGTCGACTTCTGACGCTGGAAACTGTGCTCTCCCTCGACATGAATAAATCGTGGAATGTGCTATCATGGAATATCAGAGGCATCAACTCTGATAGTAAACTTTTGGCTCTTAGGAATGCTATTGATACTAGCGGTTGTTCTGTACTATGTATCCAGGAAACTAAGTGTGAATCTTTTGATTTAGCTTTTATTAAAACCTTTTGCCCCAAGCGTTTTGATAAGTTTGTGTTTTCACCTTCAGTGGGTGCCTCGGGTGGCATTATCACCATATGGAATAGCTCTGTGTTTGTGGGCACGCCATGGCATGCCGATTCGTTTGTTGTGGGTGTTTCTTTTGCTGCTACTCAATCCAGTGAAACTTGGAATCTTGTCAATGTTTATGGCCCTTGCTCTGGTCAGAGAAGGTGGATTTCACTATTTGGTTATTTGATCTCAATATACCCAATGATGAAAACTGGTTGATTCTGGGTGACTTTAATTTCATTCGATCCACGACTAATAGAAACAAACCAGGTGGAGATGCTGCAGATATGTTGTTGTTTAATGAAATCATTCAAGCACAGTCCTTGATGGAACTCCCAGTGAAAGGTAGGTCATACACCTGGAGCAATATGCAGGACGATCCTTTGCTCGAACAACTTGACTGGTTCTTTTCCTCGTCTAGTTGGACCACCTCCTTCCCAAATACGATGGTCTTACCGTTGGGCAAGCCTGTATCTGATCATATCCCATGTGTAGTGGCCATCAAATCAAAAATCCCAAAATCCAAATTGTTTCATTTTGAGAACTTCTTGGTCAACCATGAGTGTTTCTTCGATGTGGTTGCTACCTCCTGGTCCAAGTCATGTTATGCTCCGAACTTTGCTGCTCTCATCTGCAAAAAAACTCAAAATGCTGAGATACGGCCTCAAACGATGGAGCCGGGGCATCTCAAAGCTGAAAATAGTGATCCAGAATAGCAATGAGGCTCTAGTTATGCTGGATAATCTTGAAGACAAGAGATCTCTCTTTGTCCAGGAGTCGAATTTTAAAACTTCACCTGAATACGCTGCTCAAGTACCAGAATGAATACTGGAGGAAAAGATGTACGATCAGATATTTTAGGTTTGCTGATGAGAACACTGATATGTCTCCAATGTATCTATAATTTTTTATTGTTCCATGCTATTATATTACCCGTTTTGGATGTTTATGGGTTTTATTTTACACTTTTATATCATTTTTGGGACTAACCTACTAACCGGAGGCCGAGCCCGAATTGCTGTTTTTTTTGCCTATTTCAGTGTTTCGAAGAAAAGGAATATCAAACGGAGTCCAAACGGGATGAAACCTTTGGGAGCAATCTTTTTGGAATAAATGCAAACCTGGAGACTTGGAGTGGACATCAAGCAACAAACGAGGCGGCCACGAGGGTGCCCGGCGCGCCCCTGATGTCTACTACACAACCTTCTTCTTGTAGACGTTGTTGGACCTGCAAGTGCACAGGTTTGTAGGACAGTAGCAAATTTCCCTCAAGTGGATGACCTAAGGTCTATCAATCCGTAGGAGGCTTAGGATGAAGATGGTCTCTCTCAAACAACCCTGCAACCAAATAACAAAAAGTCTCTTGTGTCCCCAACACACCCAATACAATGGTAAATTGTATAGGTGCACTAGTTCGGGGAAGAGATGGTGATACAAGTGCAAAATAGATAGTAGATATAGGTTTTTGTAATCTGAAATAATAAAAACAGCAAGGTAGCGAGCGGTAAAAGTGAGCGTAAACGGTATTGCAATGGTAGGAAACAAGGCCTAGGGTTCATACTTTCACTAGTGCAAGTTCTCTCAACAATAATAACATAGATAGAACATATGACAAGCCCTCAACATGCGACAAAGAGTCACTCCAAAGACACTAATAGCGGAGAACAAACGTAAAGATTATGGTCGGGTACGAAACCACCACAAAGCTATTCTTTCGGATCGATCTATAAAAGAGTTCGTACTAGAATAACACCTTAAGATACAAATCAACCAAAACCCTAATGTCACCTAGATACTCCATTGTCACCTCAAGTATCCGTGGGCATGATTATATGATATGCATCACACAATCTCAGATTCATCCAACCAACATAAAAGTACTTCAAAGAGTGCCCCAAAGCTACTACCGGAGAGTCAAGAATGTATGCCAACCCCTATGCATAGGTTCCCAATTGTCACGAAACCCGCAAGTTGATCACCAAAACATACATCAAGTGGATCAATAGAATAACCCATTGTCACCACGGTTATCCCACGCAAGACATACATCAAGTGTTCATAAAAGACTCAATCCGATAAGATAACTTCAAAGGGGAAACTCAATTCATCACAAGAGAGTAGAGGGGGAGAAACATCATAAGATCCAACTACAATAGCAAAGCTCGGGATACATCAAGATCGTGCCATAGAGGAACACGAGAGAGAGAGAGAGATCAAACACATAGCTACTGGTACATACCCTCAGCCCCGAGGGTGAACTACTCCCTCCTCATCATGGATAGCGCCGGGATGATGAAGATGGCCTCCGGTGATGGGATCCCCCTCCGACAGGGTGCCGGAACGGGGTCCCGATTGGTTTTTGGTGGCTACAGAGGCTTGCGGCGGCGGAACTCCCGATCTATCTTCTGTTCTGGAAGTTTTAGGGTACGTAGGTATATATGGGTGCAGGGAGAACGTCGGTGGAGCTACGGGGGCCCCACGAGGCAGGGGGGCATGCCCAGGGGGGAGGGCGCGCCCCCACCCTCGTGAGCACCTCCCGTATCTTCTGACATGGGGTCCAAGTCCATCAGGTGGGTTTCCTTCCAAAAATAACTTCTCGAGTTGATTTCGTTCCGTTTTGACTCCGTCTGATATTCCTTTTCCTCGAAACACCGAAATAGGCATAAAATAGCAAATCTGGGCTGGGCCTCCGGTTAATAGGTTAGTCCCAAAAATAATATAAAAGTGGATAATGAAGCCCAATATTGCCTAAAACAGTAGATAAAGTAGCATGGAGCAATCAAAAATTATAGATACGTTGGAGACGTATCAGCCCCCTGGGGGTGGGCGCGCCCCCACCCTCGTGGGCCCCTCGAGCATCAACCGACCTACCTCCTTCGCCTATATATACTCCCGTACCCTGAAACCATCGAGGAGCACCACAAAAACCTAATTCCACCGCCGCAACCTTTTGTATCCGCGAGGTCCCATCTTGGAGCCTTCGCCGACGCTCCGCCGGAGGGGGAATCGACCATGGAGGTTCTCTACATCATCTCCAAGGCCTCTCCAATGAGTTGTGAGTAGTTTACCATAGACCATCGGGTCCATAGTTATTAGTTAGATGGCCTCTTCTCTCTCTTTGAATCTCAATACAAAGTTCTCCTCAATCTTCTTGGAGATCTATTTGATGTAACTCTTTTTGCGGTGGTTTGTCGAGATCCGATGAATTGTGGGTTTATGATCAAGTTCATCTATGAGAAGTATTTGAATCTCCTCTGAATTCTTTTATGTATGATTGGTTATCTTTGCAAGTCTCTTTGAATTATCAGTTTGGTTTGGCCTACTAGATTGATCTTTCTTGCAATGGGAGAAGCGCTTAGCTTTGGGTTCAATCTTGCGGTGTCCTTTCCCAGTGACAGCAGGGGCAGCAAGGCACGTATTGTATTGTTGCCATCGAGGATAAAAAGGTGGGGTTTATATCATATTGCATGAGTTTATTCCTCTACATCATGTCATCTTTCTTAATGTGTTACTCTATTCTTCATGAACTTAATACTCTAGATGCGGGCAGGAGTCGGTCGATGTGTGGAGTAATAGTAGTAGATGCAGAATCGTTTCGATCTACTTGTCGCGGACATGATGCCTATATACATGATCATGCCTAGATATTCTCATAACAATGCATTTTCCTATCAATTGCTCGACAGTAATTTGTTCAACCACCGTAATACTTATGCTATCTTGAGAGAAGCCACTAGTGAAACCTATGGCCCCTAGGTCTACCTTTTATCATATAAGTTTTCCATCTATCTTTTATTTGCATCTTTTATTTTCCAATCTATATCATAAAAATACAAAAAATATTTATCTTATGTTTTTATCTCTATCAGATCTCACTTTCGCAAGTTACCGTGAAGGGATTGACAACCGCTTTATTGCGTTCATTGCGAGGTTCTTGTTTGTTTGTGTAGGTGCGTGGGACTTTTGAGGAGCCTCCTACTGGATTGATACCTTGGTTCTTAAAAACTGAGGGAAATACTTACACTACTTTGTCGCATCACCCTTTCCTCTTCAAGGAAAACCAATGCAGTGCTCAAGAGGTAGCAAACACCAAGCTCTTCCAATCTCTTGCGACTGAGATATATCGGCACAACTCTATTGCCACGCTACATGATGATGATGTGGAGATCACTGACCATGTTGGCAAGGAGGGGGTGTTGTATAAAACCTACAAGGAGTGCTTGGGTTCCTCCAAACCCACAAGCATGTGTTTTGATCTCTCTAGAATTATCCATCAAATAAATGGTCTGGATCAATTATCGGCTCCCTTCTCTACTGAGAAGATTGATGCTGTGGTTAAGGAAATGCCCATTGACAGGGCTCCTGGCCCTGATGGTTTTAATGACTGCTTTCTTAAGAGTTGCTGGCAGATTGTCAAAGAGGATTTTTACAGGATGTGCCAGGACTTCCATGGTGGTAAGCTTGATATCACCAGCATTAGTGAGGGATACATTACTGTGATACCCAAGATTTCTTCTCCAGAAACTGCTAACGACTACAGACTAATCACTCTGCTAAATTGTTGTTTGAAAATTGTCACAATTTTTTTGGCTAATCATCTGCAGTCATCCTAAAAATTGTTCATAGGAACCAGTACGGATTCATTAAAGGGAGAACCATCCAAGATTGCCTGGCGTGGACTTTTGAATACATCCATCAATGCCAGACCTCGTCGCGGGAGATTGTACTTCTCAAGCTTGATTTTGCTAAGGCGCTTGACTCGATTGAGCACGCTCCCATGTTAGAGATCATGAAACACGTGGGTTTTGATGACAGGTGGCTGAGTTGGATGGAAACGATCTTTGGCTCTGGTGTTTCTTCTGTTCTCCTTAATGGAGTTCCTGGCAGGAGGTTTCAATGCAAATGTGCGGTGCGGCAGGGCGATCCCCTGTCACCGTTAATCTTTGTCCTTGCCGCGGACCTCCTGCAAGTAGCGATTAATGATGCTTTTGCTAGACGCCTTGTTGACCTACCTTTTCCTCGCAACAACATTGGTGATTTTCCGGTAGTGCAATACGCGGATGACACTATATTGGTGATGCAAGCATGCCCCGAGCAAGCTGCTCATATGAAATCAATCCTTGAAGACTATGCTGCCTCGGTAGGTTTGAAGATCAATTTTCACAAATCCACCCTCATTCCCATTAATATTGATCATCAGCATGCTGTTGAGCTGGTGGGAGTGTTCGGCTGCTCTGTTGCTTCACTATTGTTCACTTACCTGGGCCTCCCCATGGGGACGACGAGGCTACACATACCGATGGTGCATGGAGTGGAAAGATGTCCACGACATTGTCTCTGATGTCGTCTGGGGCTAAGCTTACTTTGATTAATTCTGTTGTGACGTCGATGCGGATATATGCAATGTGCACGATCAAATTACACCCCAAAGTGGTTGAGCATCTAGACAAACTGCGCAGGTACTGTCTTTGGGCTAAAAACTCTGATGATGGGATCAAAAATAATTCTCTTGCGGCCTGGGAGCTAGTCTGTCGACCAAAACGGAATGGTGGTCTTGGAGTCATCGATATCAAGACCCAGAATGTGGACCTCCTCTCGAAGCATCTATTCAAGTTTTACAACCGTGAAGATGTCCCTTGGGTGACCTTGATCTGGGAGGCATACTACACGAACAAAATCCCGCATGCTGCCGACCCGGTGGGCTCTTTCTGGTGGCGGGATGTAATGCAACTCAGCGATGTTTTTCGCGGGATCACCAGGGTCACCCCAGGAGATGGTTCTTCCTCATTGTTCTGGAAAGATGTCTGGTTTGCTAGTGATCGAGATGCCCCCCTCATGGACATATACCCTAGGGCTTTCTCTTTCTGCCTAAATGAGGATGATTCGGTTGCTAAGGTTCTCACTGCTACGGACCCGACCATGATTTTCCATCTACCTCTTTCGGCTCAGGCTAGAGAAGAAATCAGGGAGATCCAGCAAGGTTCATTGCATGTGCGGTTGGTGAACGACTGCTGTGACACTTGGGAGTGCACACTTGGGTGATTTTCATCCAAGAAGTTCTATGATCACTGCTTTAAAGAGGTTATGGCCGATGATGCTTTCAGCTGGCTTTGGAAGGCCAAAAGCCCGATCAAGTTTAAGATGTTTGGATGGTTGTTGCTGGTGGATCGCTTAAACACGAGAAACATGCTCAAGCGCAGACACTTCACCGTTGCGGGGAACAATTATGCCTGCATGTTGTGTCAAAACCCCCCTGAGGAAACTGTTGAACACCTGTTCTTTACATGCCCTTTTAGCCAACACTGCTGGAGCAAAGTTGGCATGCTTTGGCCAATGCTGGGAAACAGGATCGCTTTATTGCATGGCGGCATGGAAAATTGGCGGTGACCTCTCTTCATGGACATTTTTCTGTTAGCTGCCTGGAGTTTATGGATGGAAAGAAACAACGAATACTTCAGAGGGATCCCACATTCTTTTGGTTCATGGTTGACTAGGTTCAAAAATCTTTTGGAACTCCTAGTCCATAATTGCAGAGAGGAGCTTTGTCCTTTCCAGTCTAATTACATCGTAGGCTTGAGACTCTAGTGCTGTAATATTTTGCCTACATGGCCGAGGGGCACTATAAACCCATTGTAACACCAATGTAACTGGTTCTTTGTGAGTAATACAAAAGTCAGTGGGAGCCTCTCCCACTGTCGTTCATGTTCAAAAAACAATAGCTCATGGCCAAGGGCAGCGTCGTCGATGTCTCATCATCTCTCTACAAAAACGACCCTGGACCTTGTAGATAATGTAGCGCAACGGATCCCTACAATCCCTTGCGGTGGTGCTTGGAACTGAGGTAGCAAAAACATAAGCCTTTGACTTAAGAAGGCCTCCCTGTCCGCGCTGGCATTGAAGTCTTATGGTTGAACCAAGAGATGTTGCGACCAAGGTATTGTAGAGGCCGATGGATCCTTGCTAGTGCGTTGGCTTCTTGCATGAGTGATAAATGGACCAGCCTTGCTCCATGCCTGAAGAAGAATGGTCAACGATGGGGGAATGGATAACTACGATGGATTTGAGCTTGGGCTGCCTAAAATGGGGGTATGGCTTGAAGATCTGCGATGGAGAATGGTGGCGCAACATGGGAGCACTCGCCCCAGAAAAAGGGGCACGACTGGCCAGGCATAAATACGCGGGGGACAGCTGGGTCTCCGGAACCATGGACGGACCGGAGGGAGAAAGGGGGTCTCCCTCAGATCCAGGCGATGTCCATCACGCAATTTCCAATGGCGGCGCCCTAGGGATAGGTGACTGAGAGTGGTGGGGTTGCCATGAGCTGTGAAGGAGGCGCAGCTACCCGTGCGGGTATCAATGGTGGCTCGTGGCCGCCGCATCCGGAGTTGCCAGCGGCACGGAGGTGGAGGGGAGCGGAGCTCAGGAAGCGCAGGACTTGTTGAAACTTTTCAGGTTGATACGATAAATTCTATTGCTCTGCTTTGTGTGCTTCCGCTAAGGAGAAAAACTTATGAAATACTTTACGTAGTTATTGTAGGAACTCAATTGATGTAATGATGCTATGCTTAATTGTCTAAGTGCAATTTCTATGATATATACATGCAGGAACTCAAAAACTATGATCTGTGCAAGTGATATTACATAACATGTGGCTGTTATGTGCGAGTGCTGGTTGCCACTTTGCACTGGCGAAGCTATGTACATTTGCGCGGGGGGGTTTCTTAGGGAGGACTTAGATTGATGTTTAAGCATTTGCACCCTCCCCGTACTTCTTTTGTACTCCAAGTGCCGCGGTGGAGCCCATTCTACTTTGGACCGATCATATCATGACTTGTGCCCGTGCCCGCTTCATCCATGCATTTCCTTCATATAACGTCTCTCCTTCTCTTCCCGAGTGTGTAGCTACATCCTCACTTAGCCACATCTTTCCCTTTCCACCCTTCCTCTCGCTGTATCGCAATTGTTCTTGATGGAACGGGAGGCGCGATACGTAACGGTGGTTCTTGCGGTGGCGGCTCTCGTCACCGCCGGCGGGCAACTCTCGCCCACCTTCTATGACAAGACGCGCCCGTCGCTCCAGCCAATTGTTCGACGTGGCATGGCGCAAGCTGTGCCAGTTTCTATATGTCATTAAAATATCTACCTATGACATATACATGTGTGATATATCATCCTCTCTCCGTCCCATAATATAAGGTGTTATTACATCCAATACTCACATATTGGATGTAATAACGTCTAATATTATGGGACAGAGGTTGTCGGGGATATACCCCTCGAGTATAAGATGACCTGATTGTATCATTTTTTTTCATTATTTAAGCAAGACCGCTAAATGAGGGCATAGCCCACTATAGCTTCTTATATAAACTGTTGGCCGAGTCGGCGCAAGTGGTAAGCTGGTTTTCTTACGCGAGAAGCATGCTTGCGGCACTAACAAAGATGAATGGTTATACGCTCGCTGGCCGGACGAGGAGTCGTACGCGCCTTCTTCTCCTGGCGGCTCTCAATTCTCAAAGGGCGGCGCTTCAGTGGCTCTTGAAGAACAATTGGATCCACGCACAAAAGTTTGTTCGATGAAATGCCTCGTAGCAAGAGAGATGTGAAGAAGATGATTGTCTAGTGATTGACAGGTGGGGCCAACGTTTCATTTGCCACATCAGTTGATCAAAGTTTATAGTCTTCGTCACGTCAGCCCGACAGGTGGGCCCTACCTGTCGGTTTGGCTGCTTTCGCGACCAAATCAGAGCATCAGCCGCGTTACAAATTAGGCACAATTTCGGTGGGTTTTTGTGCCCTGGCACAAATGTGGTACCGAATTGTTACCCTAGCCCCAACTGTGGTAGTTTTGCGTAAATAACTCATCAATATACTCTGGACGAAGGGAGTACACGATAGTATTACTCAAGATTCAAAATTTTGTATTTGGTTGTTAACAGGGACGTGTACCCTCGCCATCCCATAATATAAGACATTATGAACATAAAAGTGACCTAAACGCTTTTATATTGAGTACTCCTCAAGCTAAGCTGCATGTCTCAGTTGAGTGCAAGTGCATGCCCTTTGTTTTCTGAACAAATGATGGGCCTCGCATGGAAAAGCCTGATTAAGCTATAAAGTAAACTGCTGAAGCTCTGTTGTAATATTCAGGAGCGGTCATGAGGGCAGCAGCGACCGACTCAGAAAAGTTCATGACTAAAATGTGAGCCCCCTTTCTCGCAAAAAATAAAATAAATTTTTTTTGAGCCCCTTGTCGTGTTCACCGTAAAGTTGAGGAGAAAATCAGTAAAAAGGCCGGAGGGGTGAGAAATTCGGTGTGAAAGTTGGCACGAGAGCGAGAGTAGAAGCAAAGCCATCCCATCCCATGTTCTAGAAGATCACTTTATTTTTTCAGAAAGAAAAAGAAAGGTAAACTGGAGCCCGCGAGTCAAAAAAAGCCGCGTGGCCGGGCCGGGCCGGGGCCTCCACGTCTCCTCCCATCGCACCGAAACACTGAATCCCGTCGCCCTCCGGTGAATCCCCTGACGCGGTTTGCGCGCCTTCCGCGAAGCTTCCCCCGACGACACGGCCACCGGACACGGCGACAGTTGACAAGATCACAGGAGAGCGAGCAGACGACGACTAGGTAGTAAGTACGGTCCAATCCAAGCTACTCCCGAGCCGATTCGCACTCGTTTTCTCATACTTCCACTGGAAGCAATCCAACCGCGCCACCCCACCAACCAACCACACCGCACCTTGTCCGGCCCATAATAAAAGCAGCCCCTCCGCCCCCGCCCACGGCCTCCATTTTCCATTCCCATCCCGCAACGCACGCAGCTCGCTCGACCAGAACACCTCGGAGCAGCAGCAGCGGCGGCCGGCGGAGACCGTGTCATGGCGATGGAGGGCTACGACCGCGAGTTCTGGCAGTTCGGCGACCAGCTGCGCCTCCAGACGGCCACCTTCTCCGGCCTCTCCCTCGGCGACTCCATCTGGTCCCCCGCCGACAACACCGCCCCCCGCGCCCGCAACGCCGACCTCTTCTCCCCCTCCCCGGCGCCCGACAACAACAGCGCCGGGTTCGCCGCCGCCAAGATGAACGGCAACGGCCTCAACGGGCCCGGCCTCATCGGCTCCGGCAAGCTCGCCTTCGGCGCCACCACCACCAGCAAGGCCGACCGCTACAACAACGTCAGCCTCCCCGACGCCAAGCCCTACGCCAACGCCAACGCCAACGGCATGTACGGTGCCAAGCCCAACAACACCAACATGAACAACGGCTTCGGGCTCAACAAGATGGCTGCCGGCGGCGGGGGCTACGGCAACTTCAACGGCGGCAACGAGGGGGTGAAGAGCTACTTCAACAAGTCCATCGGCAGGCCGGCCAGCAACAACAGCAGCAGCAACAACTTCAACGGCTACGGCGGCAAGAAGGGCGCCGCGGACGGCAAGAAGAAGCACGCCAAGAACGAGCGAGGGGACAACAACCACGGCGCCGCGTCGGAGAAGCGGTTCAAGACGCTGCCGGCGTCCGAGGCGCTGCCCCGGAACGAGCCCATCGGCGGCTACATCTTCGTCTGCAACAACGACACTATGGAGGAGAACCTCAAGAGGCAGCTCTTCGGTAACACTAAAGATTTTTCTCTTGAATTTTTCTTTTGACGTCCGATTAGATTAGTTGTACCTAATCCTCAACACAAAATCAAGGAATCTTCTACTAATTTTATCAGATCTAGTGTAGTGACGGGTTGGTTACTTTGATTAATTTGCAGGGTTGCCATCCAGATACAGAGATTCAGTGAGGGCAATCAGGCCAGGGCTGCCCCTCTTCCTCTACAACTACTCCACCCACCAGCTCCACGGCATCTTCGAGGTGAAACTAATTCGAATAATCAAATTAATTTGCTCTCTTGTTTGCAATTTGATGACAAATTAGTGTTTAATTGATTGAACTCATCGCCTTATACTGAATCTCATGCACAGGCTGCGAGCTTTGGCGGAGCGAACATCGACCCGGCGGCGTGGGAGGACAAGAAGTGCAACGGCGAGTCCCGCTTCCCTGCACAGGTTTGTACCTACACCTTCACTCGCCATGGCAGAGTGCCGCTAAGCTACTTATTAAGTTGATATTGTCAATATAATTCCACGAACAAAAGTTGGCTAGAGAAATCTACTGCTGGCGAGCCAGTTGCAAGGCTGGCTTGAAGCGGAAGGAGATCAGATCAGATCAAGGACGAGCAAAAGCAATCAACCAATCGATTAGTTTATTTATTATTACACAGATGGATGTTGTTGTCTTGTTTAGTTGGAACCTAGTAGATCGTGGGCATAACTTTGCTAGTGACTGTCCAACAACCTCACCTCAGATTAGGTTGGCCGGTCAATCCTAGGCCAACCACCTGTTCTTCTAGAACTAGCACACTTGTCAACACACGCTCGGTCGGTTCTTCTAGAGGGGGTCTCAAACAAAGATCACTTTTTTAAAAGGGGCTCAAACATGATTGCTTTTTCGTTTTAGGGACTCAAACAAGATCACTAGCTTAAAGTATTTGAAGTTATATACAGCTATTAGTATATACAGTAGGAAGAAAAATTAAAAAGAAAAAAGGAAATGCTTGCACGGATTTTCACGTAAAATCAATGACATATGACTTAGATGTACCATACTTGATGCCTTAAATTAACAACACTGAATCTTCTACTGGTCTTTTGCATCTAAACAAAATTAAGGATGAACAATCCTAACTTGGAGTACTGTGCTTAAATTCTCTGTATGTCTTGCTAATTACAATTTGCGACGATGGATGAATTCAGGTGAGGGTGGCCACAAGGAAGATCTGCGACCCGCTGGAGGAGGACGCCTTCCGCCCGATCCTGCACCACTACGACGGGCCCAAGTTCCGGCTGGAGCTCAGCATCACCGAGGCCCTCTCCCTTCTCGATATATTTGAAGACAAGGACGAGGCCTGATCGAGGCTGCATGCCTACTGCTGATCAGGGAGGGACTGTTGAGGAAGGAACAACGCAATAAGATCGATCGGAGCATATATATATATACATACATACATACGATTAATATCATTATCAATTAATGGTGATATATACATACGTGAGTTTTATGTATTGGGTTTTCCATCCCGCGGGCTATGAAATTATGCGCCCCCCGCTGTGTATCATGCATGCGTGGTGATGGCTGCACAAGATGAGCCCTCGTGGACATAACTAATCTATTGTCACGGCTATGTATGTATGTATAATATTGAGACTTTAAGATGTTTCTCCTGTTGTGTACCTTAGCAGAATAAATCATCTTTTTTACTGAATTTGTTGATAGATTGGAAATTTGGAAAACCGAGCAATGCTTGGTGAGCTAGTGTGGTGCATCTGCACCTTGCCCGCCGGGTTCAGCCTCAGCTTCCCCTCCGGGAAGCTCCTCGTTGAGTCCAATAGAGCGCGCACAGGGGACCCTTACTCGGCTGGCCTGATGACAGGAACCGAAGCATAGCGCGTAAAACAACGATGCTATACACACGACACATGTGCACGATTTGTGGACGATGTAGTTAATCAAGCCGTTGGTTTGTGGGAATAAACTGCAGGACATCGTCTGATTTTGAATCGTGCATGAATCGGCCACACAGGCGTCGTGCGCAAAGCAGTTTCGCGCGTAAAAATACAATATGGAGTGGAATGGTGAGGAGTCGAAATACATGTGCCATTAGTTACTGGAATAGTCAGTGATAGATAGGTAGCGTGAGTGTTCAAGAACTTCCTGCACTAACAGGTTTGAAACCATTTTTTTTCAACATTTACTGAAATTTGTGAGCATTTAAAAATGGCAAATGTTATTAAAATCACAAATATTCATTTGAATTCCAAAGAGTTTTTAATAAATGTGAACATTTCTTATAATTCAGTTTTTCTGAAAAACAGTGGACAATTTTGTAATCCTGAAATTTTTTTAATCTGTAATAAATTTTGAAAAAAATAACATTTTTTGAAATTCCATTCAGAATTTGAATTCACGGGCATTTTTTAAATCCACACGCAGATTTTCTAAAATTCTGATTAAAATTTGAGAACTCGAACTTTTTTCACAGAAACATGTGAATATTTTTTATGAAAACTTACAAACATTTTTTGAAATCATCAAACAGAATTTTGTAAAATCTGAATAAAATTTGAGACCTCGAACTTTTTCCAAAGAAAATCTGAGAATATTTTTTATTAAAAACTCAGGAATATTTTTCAATAAATGCAAGAATTAGAATAAATAAATAAGTATTAAATAAGAAGTGAAAACAAAAATTAAATTAAACCAAAAAACCCCGGAAAAGAAACTACATAGAGGAGAAAACTGTTCAGGGAAACCTTCTAGAAGGTTCCCAAAACCGGTTTACCGCACTGTGTAAACGCTGAAGTGGGTCGGCCATATCGTGTGGCTCACATCCCTACTCTATGTGAATCGACAATAATTCGCCGTGGCGAGCGGCGGCGAATAGTAAGGCCGCGTTCGGACTCCCTCCGCTCCGCGGCTCCGCACCGGAGCGGAGTGGCTTGCTAGGTATAATACGTAGAGCTGCTAAAAGGGCGCTCCGCCGGCTCCGCTCCGCGGAGAGCGGCCGAACAGGCCCTAAATTCCTGCTTTTGTTCTAATTAATGCCTATGATACTAGTGTCTTCTGGGTCCCCCTTTTATAAAGAGAGAAATTTCGGTCTGTGTCACTAGCGAGTTTAGATATGCGAAGGTTGTCCCAGCCCATATTAGTCTATCCTACACTGGTTTTGCGAATCTTCTAGAAGGTTCCCTCTGGCTCTGTTGGGTCGGTTTTCTTTTGGGTGCTTTGTATTGAGTTTTTTTGGTTTCTCATTTTATTTTATGTTTTCCCTTTTTCATTCCCTTTTTATTTTACCAGTTAATTCCTATTTCTTAAAAAATTCTTGAACTTTATTCAAATCAATGAATGTATTTTCAAATCTATGAAATTTCTAAAATTTTGAACTTTTTGAAATGTGTGAACCTATTTTCAAAATATATGATTTTTTTCAAATCCATGAGCTTTTTCAAATGTCACAAACATTTTTTAAATACATGAACTGTTTTCAACTCCACCAACTTGTTAAAATTTGTGAACATTTATTTTCAAATCCAGAGTTCAAAAATTATGATTTTTTAATCAAAATTGTGAATTTTCTTGCAAGTTCATGAACATTTTTTTCAAAGTCGTGAACTTCTTTGAATCCGGAAACATTTACCAAATTCGTGAATTTCCTGTTTTTGTATTCAAATTTCATAAAAGTCAACAGTATATTGTCGGCGATATGAAATCAGAGGTCAACCTACCGGTGTTTAGCATGTCAAAGGAGTCAACGGCTAACAATGAATCCTCTGGCGAGAGCGCCCCCTCACGCGCTTGCCTGCTCGCGTGAGAGTCGGTTGGTTGGGCCGGCCCACGAGTCCTCTCACGCATACTGGCAACGAACACCAAGCAAGGCATTTTCTAAACAACAAAAAAACAAGCAAAGCAAATCAAACCAGACGAACCGACCAAACAACTCGGGAAACAATGAGACCAAAGAACGAAATACGGCAGGAGGCCACGAGGGGTATACCTATGATCAAATGTTTCCATTTAGGTCCTAAGTCAATATACTCATACATAGGTGATCTACTCGCCGACCAATTTCTTATAGATGTTAGGTTGATTGTGCATGTTCTAGTCATTTTCTTTATTTATTTGCCTCCATATCATTTTGGCTAAGCATGTTGGATGGCATTATTTCCATTCGAGGTCATCCAAATTGTGGCTTGTTTGATTTGGTTTAGTTCACCAGTTGGATGTAACAATAATGCCTAAGGGCCCCTTCCAGCTACCTAGTATCTCGTAACTTATCTCAACTAACAATTCTGGGTGATCACAGAATTTGAACAAGTTTGATTATGTCCCTCCAAACGAGGAGCATTCGGAGCCTCCAGCCTGTTTGGGACTGATTTTTGAAAACTTCTGTGTGTTTCTCGGTTTGACCAATTCCAGTTACCGCGGTCACACTAACATAGCCTACGGGAAATTAGGTAAGCAATCATGATCATTATCACCTAACAACACGGGTCCATAGAAAAGGCCGGGCATTTCGGGCGATACACTTAGGCTGTGCTTGGGATCGGTGTGCTTAAATACACGTTATCTACATGTGTAACTTACCGGGCTAGTAGCCATTTTCGCCTGCAAGCGAAACAACGGCCGGAGGCGTGTATTGTTTACAGGTGTAGTTCCACACATGGCCTGATCGTCTAACAGCGCCTCGTGCAGAGCTTGGAACGAAAAACTGGGTGGGCTAGGCAGGCTAATCTGAAAGGAATTGGTCTTGATCTGGCCATCACTTCATGCACAGTGTGAGCGAAATTACTAATTAAGAAGTACTTCTTGCGGAGATCACTCCAATTTCTCCGGGTTACGACAAGTGGCACACATGTGGGAGTTTCCCCTTTTTCGTAGATCCGTTTATTCAAAATGTTTTATCTCTTAAACCGTGCGTCAAATCTCGAACGCTTTCGCCATTGGATTCCTCGCGTCGATATCTTCAAAACTAAATCCCATGTTGATAGGTTTTGACGAACTTTTTTTTCATAAAAAAACCGGACGAAAAAAGCCGACGAAAAAAACGGACGTAAAAAACCGACGAAAAAAACTTTGGAAACACGGTTTTTTTCCCTTTCCGAAAGAGGCACGCCCGTGCCTCTGACGAAATCACAACCGTGCCTCTCGCCGAAACAAAACCGTGCCTCTCATGAAAAAAAACGTGTTTTTTTCCTTTTCCGAAAGAGGCACGCCCGTGCCTCTCGCGAAAGCACAACCGTGCCTCTGTCGGAATTAAAACCGTGCATCTCACGAAAAAAATAGAAAAGACATTTTTTTCCTTTCCAAAAGAGGCATGCCCGTGCCTCTCGCGAAAGCACAACCGTGCCTCTGGCGGAAGCAAAACCGTGCCTCTCGCGAAAGAAAAAAAAACAGAAAACGTGTTTTTTTTCCTTTCCGAAAGAGGCATGCCCGTGCCTCTCGCGAAAGCACAACCGTGCCTCTGGCGGAAGCAGAATCGTGCCTCTCGCGAAAGAAAAAAAAACAAAAAACGTGTTTTTTCCTTTCCGAAAGAGGCACGCCCGTGCCTCTCGCGGAAGCAAAACCGTGCCTCTCGCGAAACAAAAAAAACACATTTTTTTTCGTTTCCAAGAGGCACGGCCGTGCCTCTCGCGAAAGCACAACCGTGCCTCTCGCGAAAATAAAATCGTGACTCTCGCGAAAAAAATGCATTTTTTTGCGCAATTTTTTTTTTCAAAATTTTGTTTTGGTCAAAAAGCTAGGGAAGACCGGTAAAAAACCGAAACATAAAAAAACCGAAAAAAAACCTTTTAAAAAGCTGAAAACGCGTGCGTAAAAATAAAAAACAAAAAATTCGAAAGAAGCGTCCAGAGCGCGACACGTGGCGAATGACTGTGAGCGCGCCAAGTGGCGCTGATCATTGCGATGCTCCCGAAAGAGCACTCCTTAATTAGTTGCTCCCCAGTGTGAGTGTTTGGCACTTAGGCTGGACGGGCCATGGCCACCTTTTGCCCTCATGTGACGCAGCTTTGTGTTATAGCTGGCCAAACGGGCCATGCTAAATGGGCCAGCCCGATAGCACACAGGAACGACACAGCCTAGGCCCGGCACGCGGCACGCCATGGGCCATGCCTGGGCCTGGAGGCTGGGCCGGCACGGCATGGCTCGTTTATTTTTTTTTTGAAATATATAAATATATATGTCCTATATAAATACCTAATACTCTAATATGTTCAATAGTTTTGTAGTGCATGCGTACTTTTGTAGTACTTTAATATGTATTTTTTTATTTTTTGTAATATTTCACCGTATTTTTTTACATTTTTTAGGCTTTCCCCCCTGTTTTTGAAGGTATTTTGCAGAAAAAAAATCAAACCGACACGGGTCGGCGTGCCTAAGCGTGCCACGGGCCGGCCCACTTATATCTGGTGACGTGCTTGGGCTGCTGGGCCGACACGACACGACCTGGCTATTAATCGTGCCCTGACGGGCCGTGCTGTGCCAGGCATGTTTACGGCAGGCCGGGCCATGCTGGGCCGGCCCGGCCCGTTTGGCCAGCTCGGTTTTTCATATCATTTGTAGAAAGTATATCATATACACCACCAAATATATATCATTGCATATATTTTCATATCATATAAATTTGTTATTGTAAATGTTCATATTATTTTATAAAATTTGGTCAAACTTTAAAAAATTTGACTTCAGTCAAAGCTAATATATAAGCTAATATGGGGAGTAAATAAAAACGGAGGGAGTAAAATCAACTTGGCCGGTTTCCTTCCGCGCGCATTGGTCTAGCCGAGTATGACCCAAGCCTAATAACGCCCACTGTGGTTGCTCTTGGCAAGCCGGTCGTTTTCGGTTTACATGTGTCATTACGTCTGGGAGCATCATCCAGAAAGGCCAATGGTCACGATCAGCTCGGCAGGTTCCCTTGCATTCGCATCGGTCTAGGCGAGTATCGACCCCACGCCTAATAACGTCCACCGGGGATGCTCCTGGCGAGCCGGTCATTTTTGTTTTGCCTGTGCAATTTCGGTTGGGAGTGTCGTCCGCAAAGGTCAATGGCATGCCACTCGAAGGCATCCCAGTTCTGTATGGTGGGGTGTTACGATGGCATCTCCCATTATCAAAAAAATTGTAGGTGTAGAGTGGTGGCTTTGTGTTGTTTGATGTATATTTTCTATCAAACCATTGTTGAAGAATTTAATAAACATAGCTGTGTCCATCTTTTTATGCAGAAGCCCGGGGTTTCGACCTTCTTTTCTAAAAAAACAAGTCGAGTGATGTAGTTCCTCCAAACTGAAGCTTGACCCGACAAAAGACTAGCGATAGCATGTCTTCTGCAAAGATCGTGACCGCTGCGTTGTGGGAGAATCGATCTGCACTTGCACGTACTATACATCCAGCCATGCCCACCCATCAAACCCAAAGACCAAACACACCTGAAACCCTGGAAGCATCCGTATGTACAGTACGCACGTGATCCAGACCAATCGAAGCCTCTTGGAGCATTTCTAGCAGACCCCGCAAAATCCTAACCCACATAAACCGTTTTCAGGTCGACGAAGATCTCATTTGCGGGTCAAAAACGTGCGTGGCACAACAGAAGCCGTATATGAAACTGCATAATTTTTTTTTTAAATTAGCGAGAGAAGTTGCAACCATAGTAGTTCATCACATACTACATATACAACATGATCAAACACTAATTCATTACAAACACTAAACACTAGTTCATATTACATACTACATTCACTACTAGTAGTAGGGGGGGGGGGATCTCACGGCGGCGACCTCGCGGCCATGGATGATGCGGTGGAGGAGCTCAATCCTCCTCGTCGGATCTGCCGAGGTCGATGTACTTCTCCTTCTGCTCCACGCGGATGCGCCGCCACTCGTCGTCATTTTCCTTGCTGGCAAGGTTCATCGCGACCGCCTGCTAGAACACAAGGTCTTCGAGCTCCTCGTGGTGGCGCCGACGCTCTGCCTCCTCGCGCAAGCTGTGCTCGACAACGGAAGCCGCGACCGCGTCGACATCGGCGACGAAGTCCTCGGGCCCGACGGTGCCGCGGCGCATGATCTCCTGCAGCTCCTCCGACCACTCCCTCTTCACGTGGAGAAGCCTCACAGCGGAAGGGGAAGAGCTCGCCACGCGGCAGATCTCGAGCCCGCGGCGAACGAGCCCACGACGGAGGACCCCGCGGCATGCTGACGGTCGTACTCCTCTGTCTCGCGACGGATGAACCTCGACGGCGAGAGGCCCCGGTTCGTCCACTTCTTGGCCCCGCGCTTCCTCGCGCCGTCCGAGCGGACACGACGCTCGCGCTCGGGGTCGCGGCAACCGCCGGAGCCGCGGCCGAAGCTCCACATGGCGTTTCGAGGCAGATGCGGGCTCGCCGGCGGCGAGAAATGCGAGGGGGCAGTGGGGAATCGCGGTGGAACGTGACGGCGGAGGGATAGGGTTTTGATCCGTATCCCCCCCCCCCAACCCGTAGATATACCGCTTCTGCTGGGCGGTTTGCGGGCCGCAGTAAAAAAAATTACGGGCCGGATGAGTATACGAGCTCTGTTCTGGCTAGAAAATTGAGCTAAGTCCGTATACTCGCTGGACTTATGCAGATTTGCGAGATTTGCAGGGTCTGCTGGAGATGCTCTTACACTTGGTTCGTAAGCTTGACACTACCTTCGTGGAGCTTCACCAATGTTAGACCAGCCATTGTGTATCCAGCAGCCACGTGATGATAAAGTGGAGGAGTTATAAACGCGACATGCGTATAAAAATTAAATGAAAACCAACCAATGTTGAGTGGCTCCTCGACATAATGGAACAATGCGATCGCATCTATGTTAGACTTTGTAACATAGCCCAACTGCGTAATCTGTATATTGTGTAACCTTATAAATATATGTGATAGGCTACCCTTAGAGGGTTGAGCCAGTTCCTACAAATCCTACGTTTAACATGGTATCAGCCTAAACCTAGGACCTACTCCAACTCCACCCCAGCAGCCGCCGCCGCCGTGCCCCAAACCCTAGGGCCGCCGTCGCCGCCGCTGCCATGACCGCTTCCGCCTCCGGTTTCGCCAGCTCCGGGACCATCCCCGCGTCGCTGGCCGCCCTTCTCAATCTTCCCGCCCACGCTGGTGCGTCGCCGAGGCCCCAATTCTTCGGCACCACAGCCGTGGGTTCATTGTTCTTGGCTCCGATCCCGCCGTCTCCCGCGCCATCGACAGTGGTGGTCTCCACCGCTGCGATGATGGCGCCACCTGCGGCCACTGCTGGCTCGTCCCCGACACTCGCCATGATCTCCGGGCCGTTCCACTTCGACAACCTAATCACGACTCGTCTCACGCCGGACAACTATTTGTATTGGCGCGCCAAGGTTCTACCGCTGATCCATAGCCGCTCCCTCCTTGGCTATGTCGATGGTTCCCTGCCGTGTCCGCCGCAGGTTATCCACACCGTCCACGGTCCGGCCATCAACCCGGCGCACCGTGTGTGGGTGTAGCAAGACCAAGCGATCCTCTCCGCCATCCAGGGTTCCCTCGGAGACGGGGTCGCTGGCCTTTGTCTCTTTGCTGCCTCCTCCTTGGATGCGTGGACGACTCTGGAATATGCGTTTGCCCAGACCTCCACCGCCCACTCGATGGCTCTTCGCAGCAAGCTTGATGATGTCAAGAAACTAGACTCCTCTGCCACAACATACTTCAACAAAATCAAGGTCTTGGCAGATACGTTGACCTCTATTGGTCGACCGCTGAGTGATGAGGAGTTCGCTGGCTACGTTATTAAGGGTATCGATGCCGACTACGACAACCTTGCCGAGGCCGTCCACAACGCCAAGCCACCGCTTCCTCTGCACGAGCTCTTCTCCCATCTGCTCTTCACTGAGCAATGCATCGAAGTTCGCCGCTCCGTCACCACCATTGCCGACCAGCCAGCGGCCTTTTGGGCATCGCGTGGCCAGCGCCCCCCTGCACCTTCGTCGCCTGCCCGGGTCGCCACCCCCCTGCGCTGCCAGCTTTGCGGGCGTGAGAGGCATCTCGCCTCCAAGTGCCACAAGAGGTTTCAACGGAGCTTCCTGGGTATTGGTAATGATGGCAAATGTAATTAGCGTCAATTTGCCATGGCGGATTTTGGCCCTCCTGCTGCTCATGTTGCCGCCAAGGGCAAGGATACACACGTCAAACCCGGCTTTACACCGTCATACCCGATTGATCCCGCGTGGTATATGGACACTGGCGCCACGAATCATATGACGAACGAGCTCACCAAGCTGTCCACCCACCAGCCATACTACGGTCACGACAAGGTTCACACCGCCAACGGTGTAGGTATGCCCATCTCTCACATTGGTCAAGCATATCTCTTAACTAGTCATCCATCTAGGCAGCTTCATCTTCGTAATATTTTACGGGTCCCCTCGGTGACTCTTAATCTATTATCTGTTCCAAAGCTCACTCTTGATCAATGTCCTATGTGAATTTCACCCGTTTGATCTTTTTGTTAAGGACCGAGACACCTGGGAAATTCTGCTTAGTGGTCACCTCAGCCATGGCTTATACCGCTTGGAGGATCCATCCGCCCCGCGCGTCTTCAGTGGTGTTCGTGTGTCGCTGTCCCAGTGGCACTCTCGCCTTGGTCACCCTCCCACTCCCATAGTTCGCCATATACTTCACCGTCATGAGCTGCCTATCAAATCTAGCAATAAGGAGATGTCCGTGTGTGATGCCTGTCAACAAGGCAAAAGTCATCAGTTACCATTTGTTTCTTCTACCCGTCAAGTAACGAGTACTCTTGAACTTGTGTTTTCTGATGTGTGGGGTCCCGCTCAAACGTCTGTGAGTGGTCACAACTATTATGTTAGCTTTATTGATGCCTATAGTCACTTTACCTGGCTTTATCTTCTTAAGCACAAACCTGATGTGTTTGATATATTCATTCAGTTTCAAGTGCATGTCGAA
>NC_041389.1:666116875-666215466 GCF_002162155.2 Triticum dicoccoides | reverse complement strand
ATCTCTCATCATTTAGCATGTCCTCATACACATCAGCAGAACGGCGTTGTTGAGCGCAAGCATCGACATGTAGTTGAGACCGGACTCACACTCATGGCTCACGCTTCTGTACCCTTTCGTTTTTGGAGTGATGCCTTTGCTACAACGTGTTTTCTTATTAAACGACTACCTACGCATGTCCTTAATATGAAAACTCTTATTGAGCTCCTTTTACATGAAACTCCTGACTATACCTTTTTTAAGGTGTTCGGGTGTGCCTGTTGGCCCCATCTTCGTCCATATAATCATAGAAATCTTGAATTTCGGTCTAAGAAATGTGTGTTTCTGGGTTATAGTTCTCTTCATAAAGGCTACAAGTGCCTTCATGTGCCAACAAATCGTGTCTACATATCCCGTGATGTTGTCTTTGATGAGAACGTCTTCCCCTTTTCCGCCATGCCGCAGCAACCCACCACACCCCCATCTATGCATTTATCTCCTATTATGCTTGGCCAATTTGAAGATGTTGCATATTCGCCTGTGTTGTTACCTAACCATGGTGCAGGTATTGGACGTGGTGCTCGCATGGAACTACTTCCGGATGCAACTCCTGTGACGCATGTTGATCGGCCAGTGCACGTGCATGCACCGACTCTCGTTGTCGACCCCGTCTCTGGAGCCGCACCCGCCAATGCAACTGAACCGGCGACGGCCTCCGAACCTGGGCCGGTGACAACCGAGGCGCGGCCCACGTCAGCCGAGGCGCAGCCCACGTCTCCGACGGTTTCCCCTGGGCGGCTCGAGCGGTCCTCGTCACCGTCTCCACGCCCGGCCTTGCCTCCGTCATCGCCTTTGTCGCCCGCCCGTATGTCCCTGCCGCCCCTTTCACCTGGGTCGGCTGGGCCTACCGTCGACTTGCCTGAGCTCTCGCCTGGGCTACCGTCGCCCGCCCTGCCGTCATCATCTCTAGTATTGGCGCCGCCGGCTCCTGTTCCCGTTGCACCGCAACGCTCGCATACTCGCAGCCGCAGCGGTATTGTTCAACCCAAGCAGCGTCATGATGGTACTGTCACATATTTGGCTGCCTGTCTTGCTCATTCTGTTGCAGATCCCACTGATGAACCACGCAACTATGAGGTCGCTATGAGTATTCCTCACTGGCGGGCTGCTACGGAGCAAGAGTACCACGCTCTTATGCATAATGAGACATGGACACTGGTTCCCCCTCCGCCTCGCGTCAACATCATTGATTCGAAGTTGGTTTTCAATGTCAAGAGACATGTAGACGGATCTATTGAGCGCTACAAGGCGCGTCTCGTGGCTAGAGGGTTTAAACAGCGTCAGGGTCCGGACTACGAGGACACATTCAGCCCGGTTGTTAAGCCTACTACTATACGGCTTCTCCTGTCTCTTGCAGTCTCTCGTGGTTGGTCTCTTCGACAGCTTGATGTGCAGAATGCTTTTCTCCATGGGCTACTTGAAGAGGAGGTTTACATGCGGCAGCCACCAGGGTTTGTTGATCACGCTCAGCCTCATCATCTCTGTCGTCTGACAAAGGCTCTCTACGGACTGAAACAGGCGCCTCGTGCCTGGCATGCTCGCCTTGCTTCGGCCCTTCGTACTCATGGCTTCATTCCATCGACAGCTGACAGCTCGCTGTTCTTATTTCAGCGCCCCAGTTTGACTGTGTATTTGCTTGTGTAAGTGGATGAAATTATTCTGGTCAGCTCCTCTGCAACGGTTGCTGATGCTCTTGTGACTGCACTTGGCAGAGATTTTGCGGTAAAAGACTTGGGACAGATACACTTCTTCCTGGGCATTGAAGTTGCACATCAGTCTCGTGGCAGCTTAGCTCTGACCCAGAAGAAGTACTCCCTTGACCTCTTGCGCCGTGCTGGTATGCTCAAGTGTAAGCCATCCCCCACACCCATGTCCTCTACTGACAAGCTCCCGGCTACTGCTGGTACTATTCTATCTCCTATGAATGCTACGGAGTATCGGAGTATTGTTGGTGGCTTGCAGTATCTGACTATCACACGCCCTGATCCTTCCTTTGCGGTTAACAGGGTATGTCAGTATCTTCATGCTCCTACTGATGTGCACTGGTCTGCTGTGAAGCGCATTCTTCGTTATGTGCATCTCACTATCTCCTATGGTCTTCATCTGCGACCTAGTTCCTCTGCTGTTATATCTGCATTCTCAGATGCTGATTGGGCTGGGTGTCCGGATGACAGGCGATCCACGGGGGGATATGCTATATTCTTTTGTCCTAATTTGATCGCTTGGAGTGCATGCAAGCAAGCCACTGTTTCTCGCAGCAACACAGAAGCCGAGTACAAAGCAGTTGCCAGTGCGACTGTTGAGCTTATCTAGATTGAGTCTTTGCTTCGAGAGCTGGGAATCTCCCAGTCACATCCTCCAGTTCTTTGGTGTGACAACATCGTGCTACGTTTCTTTCGACAAACCCGGTGTTTCATGCACGAACCAAACACATTGAGATTGACTATCATTTTGTGAGGGAACATGTTACACAGAAGCTACTACAGATCAAGTTTATCTCCTCGAAGGATCAACTTGCTGACATTTTCACCAAGCCTCTACCTTCTCCCATGTTCGAGGTCTGTAGGCGCAATCTCAACCTCCTAGATGCATCAGGAGTGAGTTGAGATTGAGGGAGGGTGTTAGACTTTGTAACATAGCCCAACTGTGTAATCTGTATATTGTGTAACCTTATAAATATATGTGATAGGCCACCCCTAGAGGGTTGAGCCAGTTCTCACAAATCCTACGTTTAACAATCTATGACCGAGAAAACCCTATGAATACCCTAAGGGTTCGGACAGCCTCTAGATCCGAAGGTGCAAGGCGGACGATTTCATTACTTCATAATAAAATAACAGTGCTGAACATATTATCAGCTTGGTGGCTCATACAAGTGGCCGGCATGTAGTGGAAAGACATCAAAACTAAGAAGGGCCTCAATGAAAAGAACGTTGAGGTTTGCAACCCTGTACTTTCACCCCTCTCTATCAATGAAATGATACGTATCATGCGTATTCACGAAAAAAGAGAACGACGCTCCAAGCCATGCATCTGTAAAAACTATGAAGGGATTATGGTTTGGCTCAATACATCCAATGGGTGCCGGCCCTCTGTATTTATAGTATAGATATGAGGTTGTTGCATCCACAATCTGGAGCTAACAACCAGGTTACAACAAACAGAATCCTACCTCTTTACAACTTGATGCGCAAGCCTAGCAAACTACCTGGACTCTATTTATCCTTATCTGCACAATCTATGCGATAATCTTAACACTCCCCCTCGATCTCATCGTCCAAGATTGAGATCGTTACAAAGTCGTCGGAGTTGCTGTGCAGTGATAGGTTTTGTTAGTCCATCAGCCAGCTGGTCATTGGTGGATACAAACCTGATTTGCAATGCCTTCTCAGCCACCCTTTCTCGAACAAAATGAAAATCGATTTTGATATGCTTCGTTCGAGCATGAAAAATAGGGTTGGCTCACAAGTACGTAGCTCCCAAATTGTCACACCATAACACTGGAGTTTGCCTTTGACTGACACCCAGCTCCTGAAGCAATGACTGAAACCAGATGATCTCTGCTGTGGCGTTGGCCAATGATTTGTACTCTGCTTCAGTCGAGGACCGAGACACTGTTGCCTGCTTCCTTGCACTCCAGGACACTAGGTTGCCTCCATAGAAAATCACGAAGCCACTTGTGCTGCGTCGATCGTCTACTGATCCTGCCCAATCGGCATCCGAAAAGGCACTCAATAGAGATGAAGAAGTTTTTCTGATTTTTAGACCAACATCCATAGTTCCTCTGATATAGCGAAGGATTCGCTTGGCTGCACCCCAGTGTTGTTCTGTAGGAGAATGCATAAACTGACACGCCTTGTTTACAGCAAAGGCAATGTCTGGCCTAGTTAAGGTTAAGTATTGCAGTGCCCCGACGACACTTCTGAACCTTGTTGTCTCTTTTTCAGAAAGCCTTTTTCCTTCATCTCTACTCAACTTTTCTGAGGTGCACATAGGTGTTCGAACTGGTTTGCAGCTCATCATGGCCTCCTTGTTCAACAGATCGTTGGCATACTTGGCCTGCTTGAGTGTGATCGAGTCTTGGGAGCGTGTCACCTCTATCCCCAAGAAATAATGAAGCTCACCAAGGTCTTTTACTGCAAAAGCAGCGCGCAATGCTGCAATGAGTTCTGTGGCAGCACGGGTAGAGGAGCTTGCTAAGATGATATCATCAACGTAGATGAGCATATAGATAGTGACTCCCCCTTGCTCATAGACGAAGAGCGAGCTGTCAGCCCGTGAAGCCCGAAAACCAAGGGACAACAATTTCATACTGAGGCGGGAAAACCATGCGCGAGGAGACTGTTTCAGGCCATATAACGACTTGTCCAGTTTGCAAACATGACGCGGAAAAGTTGTACTGACATAACCAGGTGGTTGGCGCATGTAGACAGCTTCCTCAAGAAAACCATGCAAGAAGGCATTCTGAATGTTGAGTTGACGAAGACACCAGCCACGAGACAGTGCTAGAGAAAGAACCAAACGGATCGTAGCATGTTTGATGACCGGACTGAAAGTTTCAACATAATCAACACCAAATTGTTGCTTAAAACCTTTAGCGACCAGGCGCGCCTTATACCGATCAATAGTGCCATCGGCACGATGCTTGAGCTTGAAAACCCATCGACAATCAATCAGGTTACAGCGCGGCGGAGGCGGAACTAGGTGCCAGGTGTGATTATCCAGGAGAGCCTGATACTCCTCATCCATGGCGCGACGCCAGTTCTGATCAGTGGCGGCCTCCAGGTGCGAGCGAGGCTCTGTAATAGCCAGGGAGGCTTGGTGCCGTCGACGGGGAGGACCGCAGGGAACGGTGCCATCAGTAACAACCTTGGGACGCCAGGTATTGTCGCGGAGGCGAGTGGCATAGCGATGCGATGCCTCAGGCGGTGGTGCTTCGTCACACGGCGGCGAGGCAGTGCCAGATGAAGGAGACGCCTGATCATGGGCCTCAACTGGGGATGAGGAGCCGCGAGGCCCAACGGGAGAAGATGGCCCAGGCGAAGAGGCTGGTTCAGGATCCAGCGCGGCCCGAGACGGTTCCGCGGCCTCGTCTGCATGCCCCATGCAAGCGATTCGATCGTCGTGCGTGCGAGGCGAAACATCGCCTGGAGATGGGCTGACCTGCATGGAAGGAACAAACGGATCACGTGCGACAGGATTAGAATAAAAATCAGCCCTAGTTTGGTGACCCTGATTACTAGCCGCATTATCAGATGAATACAGGAGTAGGGGAACGACGTAGGTGACAACAGAAGTTGATCATGAAGAGCGGCGGGTGTGGTTGGGGGCATAATATCGGAGTAGGGAAACACGTCTTCATCGAATACCACATCGCGTGAGACGTAAACTCGACCAGAGGAGATATGGAGGCACTTGTAGCCCTTATGTAAGGTACTATAGCCAAGAAAAACACATCGCTTGGACCGAAATTGAAGCTTTCTGTTATTGTATGGCCGGAGGCAGGGCCAACACGCGCTGCCAAAGGTTTTGAGCAAGGAATAATCAGGTTTTTCCTGGAAGAGACGTTCAAGAGGTGTTTCCATATTGATGGTTTTACTGGGCATACGATTAATGAGGAAGCAAGCGGTCTTGAATGCCTCGTCCCAGAACCTAATTGGCATAGAAGCTTGAGCTAATAAAGTGAGGCCTGTTTCAACTATATGGTGATGTTTTCTCTCGGCAGATCCATTCTGTTGGTGAGTGTGTGGGCAGGATACATGGTGTGCAATGCCAATTTTCTGGAAGAATGGATGTATCTTTTGGTATTCGCCCCCCCCCCCAGTCAGACTGAAGTTGCAAAACCTTGCGATTTAGTAGGCGTTCGACATGAGCTTGCCACTGAAGAAAAACTTGTTCAACATCTTTTTTATTACGGAGACAAAAAAGCCAAGTAAACTTGCTAAAATCATCTATGAAACTCACATAATATTTAAAACCTCCTGATGAGAGACAAGCATGTCCCCAAACATCAGAGAAGACAAGTTCTAAAGGAACAGTGGAAACTCTATTGGAACGAGGAAAGGGTAGCTGATGGCTTTTCCCTTGTTGACATGCATCGCACACTGATGCTTTATTTGAGCTACCTCCATAAGGGAGACAAAAACGGCTAAGGACATGATCGACTATAACGGATGAAGGATGGCCCAAGCGACGATGCCATCGAGAGTGACTAGGCTTGCTGGAGATGGACAGGGCAGCCCTATGTTGACTCGGACGCCTGCCGTAAATTGGATAGAGACCATCTTCATTGACCGGCCCGCGAGCCAGTACCCTCCTCGTGGCCAGATCCTTGACAACAAAAAAATGAGGAAACAATTCAATGGAAACATTGTTGTCATTTGTAAGTCTATGGGCGGATAGAAGATTTTTTTGTGTTTGTGGTACGAGAAGAACATTTTTTAGGATTAAGGATTGATTATGCGGCATAATAATACGAGAATCACCAACGTGGGAGATTTCCATACCAGATCCATTGGCGTTGTGAACCTGTTCCCTGCCGTTGAAGTGCTCCCTGATGTGAAGCTTTTCTAGATCATTGGTGATGTGATCAGAAGCTCCTGAGTCCACGTACCAAGCGGGATCAAAAGCTTGATGACCAGTGTTGACGTGGTTGGCGAAGCGCGGTTGCTCTTGTCGAGGATCTACTCCCTGGTAATCTGCATTATACCTGTTGTAGCACTTGTAGGCCACATGGCCAACCTTGCTACAGATCTGGCACACTGGCTTGGAGCCGCCGGCGTTGTGCTGTCCGTTTCGATGCCCGCCGCCACCATTACCTCCTGGATGACCACCAGGAGCGCCATATTGGGGAGTGCCTCCTCTGCCCCCTGGTTTGGATAGCCACCGCGGCTGCTGTTGTTGCGGCCTCTGCCGCCGCGGTTTGATCCACCATTGCCGCGTGTGGCGGCGTTTGCAGTGATCTGGTAGCTGGTATTGGACGCCTCGCGGACTGCCTCATAGTCCATCATGTGCGAGTAGAGCTCATCCAACGGCATCTCTCCATTCATATTGATGGAGGTGGTGAAAGCCTCGTATGACTGATCGAGACCTGTGAGGAGATAGGTTATCAGCTCATCATCAGAAAGGGGCTTACCGGCCGCCGCGAGTTGATCGCCGAGAGACTTCACACGGCCGTAATAATCGGCCATGCTCATGTCCTTCTTCTGGATGAGCGCGAGTTGCCTCCGGATGTGCGTCACATGAGTGCGCGAGTGCGAGCAAACATCCTCTCAACCGCAGCCCAAACTGCGGCGGAGGAGGTCAGCCCGAGGATGCGTGAGAGAACCTCGGGTGACAGCGTGGAGAGGAGCGCAGAGAGGATCAGCTGATCCTGAGTGTACCACGGGAGGTACGCAGGGTTGGCCACCATGGGAGCACCGGCCGCCTCTGTCTCTGGGACGAGCATCGCCGGTGCAGGATGCGATCCATCGACGTACCCCAAGATTTGGTGGCCGCGAAGGATGGGGATGACTTGAGTCTTCCAAAGGAGATAGTTATCTCGGTTGAGCTTGACGGTGACGATCTGGGCCATCGGCGGGTTCACAAAGAGCCCCGATGAGGTGGAGCCGGCGAAGGTGGAGATGGTGGTGCCGGCCGTGCCGGACTGATACTGCCCGAGGGCGAGGGTGGTGGATGAAAGGGACGGAGAGGTCATGGAGGAAGTTGTAGCGGAAGTCATGGCTTGGATCGACTAGGCTCTGATACCATGTAAAAACTATGAAGCGATTATGGTTTGGCTCAATACATCCAATGGGTGCCGGCCCTCTGTATTTATAGTATAGATATGAGGTTGTTGCGTCCACAATCTGAAGCTAACAACCAGGTTACAACAAACAGAATCCTACCTCTTTACAACTTGATGCGCAAGCCTAGCTAACTACCTGGACTCTATTTATCCTTATCTGCACAATCTATGCGATAATCTTAACAGCATCCAGTCCTCACCGAAAAATTCAAACGAAACCGCCGAACCCCCCATGAATTACATTGATACACCAGCTGTTGGCAGAAAAAATTAGATACAATTCTCGACAGGAGAAACAACATGTGCGCATGCATATGAACTGCAGTACCAATTTCACTAGCATCAATTTTATGGAAACTAGATATATATAACCATAATACCATATAACTGATGTCTGGTTTATACATAGAGAAAACGTCAATTCATCAAAGACAACCATGATCCTTGGTGATTAGATGACGCATCACACAAATACTAACTAGTACAGTCAGTCTATCCAATTAATTACACTAGTAGATTAACACAAACGGCACGGAGATGAATCGTCACAGCATAATGCATACTACTCTACGATATTATTCCTTAATTAGAACTACGCACTCATCAGTACCTCATCTCATGAGCTGATCCCCTGCGGCTAGATGAACTAATCGGCTGCGTACGTACTGCTTGCCCAGCTTTTCTGTCCTACTTGCCACTGAAAAGGAAGGCGGAGAGGGTGATGTCGCCCACAGCGCAGAAGAAGATGCTGGCGGTGCAGATGATCCTCAAGGAGAGGTCTCCTGGGTGGGCGACGAGGGAGAGGCGAGCTTTAGCGGCGAGCATGCAGTGACCGGCGATGGTGAGTGCGAGGGCGAGGTAGGCCAAGGCGCAGCGGACCCTGGCGCGGCGGCACGGGAGCCGCAGAGCCAGCACCGCCGGGGCCGCCTGGAGAGCGGCGCAGCACAGAATCCCGCTGTCTAGGACGCCCACCTAAGAACAGGGGCGGATCCAGAACAAAAATGTTCCGGTGTCCACGTGCACATCATATGTATAAGGATGGACACCAAGCAATAATATAAAATAACACACCCAAGAACACTAATTATATGGCAACGAGATTTCTTACCAAAATAAATTGTTCACTTCCATTTGAAATACTAGTTGATTATGCAAATTTTGAACAAGCCTAAGAACACCAAACAATGAACGAGTTACAATAGTATTTAAGAAACCTTTCTATAAATTCTCTTGTGATTAATTATTACTGTTTTAGCAAAAATGTACGAGTTACATTATTTGTGTTTGCATATGCAAGAGTATAAACAATAAACAAAATGTATCGATCGAATGATATGTTTAGGGACTTAAACTTACTCGACATTGTGTCTCGCCGCTGTTGCAGAAATAATCATCCCCTGATTAGATATGAATCACAGCGAATTGTTTCCACTTGTAATAGTTTTAAATTTTAAGACCCTAGCCATACAATTAGAAAAACAAAACTTAAAAAAAATTGTAATTCCTACACACAGCTGAGATTTCAGATTTGAGAAAGATTGGCAATTACCAAGTGCTGAGTTGAGAGTTGGGACGTACCTCAAATTTTCAACAATCCATGACTGGATGAGGGTACAGGTGGCCGGCTAGCGATGCTTGAACAACGGTGATTGGGCGGACATGCTTGAACAACGGTGACTGGGCGGACCGGCGGCTGGCAGCGCGACGGAGGAGGGCCGAGGACGGGCGACACTGTGAGGGTTGAGGCGCAGAAGCCGGGCGGATGAGCAACTGAACAGGTGTACGTACAGATAAGGTACAGCCGTATTGGGGGATCGATTAATGAGACCGATAGCTTTTTTTCTTTCAACACGTGCACGTACAGACCAAGGATTAATCGATCGTTTCAGGAGTGGGCATTAGGTAGATGGGCTGGACTACCTCGCTTGTGTTTGTCAGTCGCTGGGCTGGCCGGTGTCCATGTCCAAAAGTTACCGGTGTCCAGCCCAAAAATCTAGACTTTGTATAAGGTAAATACGTATTTTACCCGGTGGCAGTGACACCGGTGTCCATAACGTGCCTCCGCCCCTGTTGTTGAGAACTTGTGGATCTGCTTGCCTACCCAATTCTGTGCAGTTTGGATTCGTGGTTTGTGAGATAAAAACCGATTACCGAACGAGACATAAACTATATCATCTTTGACTAGTTGCTTACCTTGCCTCTTATTAGTTGGTATGGGTTTTTTTTTATGTCAAGCTCGCAGCTTGTTGAAAATTTTGTTGTTATTGTTCTAGAGATGAAGTGGACAGGTTGGTCATGTGGTTCTTGCACCTATTTCAACTCTCAAGGAGGTTTTTCCACATAAATCACGTGTGCATGTTATTTTGTTATTCCGCTGCTTATTTATTGGTTGAAGCTTTCCTTTAGAGTTCACTAGTAAAAAATGAGTAAATTGCACGAAACCATCACTTTGAAGGTTAGGTTTGCGAAAAACACTACAATACATTTTTTTTGGCAGAAAACACCACGTCTACGGTAATCTTTTTGCAAAAGACACTGATCGGCGGATCGGGCTCAGTTAAGTGAGTTTATGACAGGTGGGGTCCGTTTTTTGCCTACGTGGCATGACTTTTTGTGCCAGGTAGATTTTAATCTAAAATTACAAACAAGACCCTAGAATTTTACATAGACACCCCTAAATCAAAAACGAAAAACGCAATTAGTCCCCGCTTCTCGATTTGTCGTCGCCGGCCGTGTGTGCAGATCGTCGTCGTCGGCTTTTGGCCGCTCGTCGTGGCCACGGTCGCGAGTAAGGCCCACGAGCTCCTCCCGACCATGGAGGCATTCTGGTGGTGGCTTGAGGACGCCGCTCCCGTCGCGCTCCCTTACGTGCTGGCCATCGTCGCGGTCGCCGGAGCGTCAAGGAACAGCAGCCCACCCCTGCTGCCTGATCCGGTGCCTGGCGGGGACAGTGGAGGCCGATGTGGCCGAATCCGGTTGGGGGCATGACGACGGCGGCCTGGGGAGGAAGGGGCGGGACGCCGGCTCCGTCAAATCACCGGCGCATGGTTCCGGCGACCTGTGCCTCGCCCTTGCCAATGCATGGTGGAAGGCCGCTCCTCGGCGAGGCGGAGGCGCGGATGGGGGAGGGAGGGACGGACCACGGGCGGCGTCATGTGCCTCGCCCTCGGTGCAGGAACGGCGACGGGGGCCTCTGCCTGGATCGGGATGGGGGCGGCCGTGGGACGGGTGGTTTCCGCCGTGGTCGGGATGGGTCTGGGAAGCAGGGACAAAAATTTAGGGGACCCCATCTGTCATAAACGCACTTAAACGAGCCATATCCGCCGATCAGTGTTTTTTTGCAAAAACATTACTGAAGACATGGTGTTTTTTGAAAAAAAATGTATTGTAGTGTTTTTCGCAAAGCTAACCTTCAAAGTGGTGTTTTTTTGCAATTTACTCAGTACAAAATTGAGGGGCCGTGTTGTGTATATCTGCCATTTTATGGGTTAGTGCACTGTACTATTAGTGTGCAGCCCGAACGATCTTTTCTCCACATTTAAAAATATTTTAAAATTACAATCGAACAATAAAATTTTAATTATTTCATCGTTTAATTTTGGTGATGTTTATGTTCCAGTAAAGGATCAGGTTTGGTGGACGTTGATTTCTGACTTGGAGTTGGGAGGCTCCCTGCTTAACTTAACCATGACTTTAAGCAATCAATCAAATGGTAATTAAGGTTAGATAACCTAACACGCTGCAGCATTGACAAACGACGACAATGCGAGGACGTAGTCAAGTGCACGAGAGATGGCACCTACCTACCTCTTTTGCCACTCCGAGCAGAACGATCCATGGCACGGGCAGCATGTTCAGCGTCGGACAAAAGCTTCGGGCCAGCTGCTACGTACAAATTCCTGCTCTTTACGACTTGGCCCGGGCCGGGTGGCTTTCACTTGTTCCAGTTGGGTGATTCATCTGTCTCTTTCCATCGATCCATCGTTTTAAGGATGGTAACCCGAAATTAAACACGTCCTCTGTTGATAGCCGAAACCAGCAGGCTTTCCATCTCCATTTGCTGTCCTCTAGGTGAGGCGGCGTTGTCAGGAAGTAAGTGCTACAGTGCTAAACAGAATCGGAGCAGCAAATCGTGGTGGTTAAGCAATAAAGCTTCAGGAAACAAGCTGAGCAGGATTGGAGGAATTTCTTGTCGATGCCAATCTGACGGTGCGGCGTCAGCGGCTGGTCGTTGTTAGTGGATGCGGGCTTGTTGTCAGCCATTAAAACCTAGGCTTCCGGCTCACACTTGTCACTGTCTCATTGTTAAACCTAATTCTTTCCAATCAATTGTCCTGATGCAGGATCCTTTCTTCCAGCAGCTCAAGTGTCAACAAAAAAAAAAAGCTCCAGTTCAGAATCTCGCTACTTATAAAAGGACACAGGGAGGCCGGCCTCTCTCTCTCTCTCCAGCAGAGCGATCGTAGCAGGTAGAAATGGGCTCGAAGCAGCAGCCGGCGCTCCGGCCGAGCTCCACTGACGGAGGCTGCGGCGGCGACGGCAGGGCGGCGTCGGTGAGTGAGCGGTCGAGCGTGACCAACGCGTCCTTCAGGGTGTACTACAGCCTGCGCGCCGGCGCCGTGCCGTTCGTCTGGGAGTCCGCGCCCGGCACGCCAAAGAGAGGTGCGGCCGCCGTCTCCCCGGAGTCGTCCCTCTCCGCCAGTACCAAAGCGACCAGCGGCGGAGCTGCCAACGCTGGTGTTGCTACGGTGCTGCCTCCGCCCCCATCGCCGCCGCCGTCGTACCAGTCGCCGTTCCATGGGAAGGGGAGGAGGCCGTCCTGGACGGCGACGCCGGGAGGCATTGTGAGGGCATTGCTTGGCGTGCTTGGGCTCAGGAAGAGACACCGCCGGTCGCGCCGGCGCCCCGACATGTCATGTCTTTGAACTGCCGACGTTGCAACCTGTCTGCTGTAGTACGTACACTCTTGATTTCTGGAAAGGCGACTGATCGTTAAACATCACTAGTACGAGTAGCAATTAAAAGCTCTTTGGTTTTAGATTTTTCTTAATGCATACAGTACGGGCATTATGTGCTCTCTATTATTGTTCATGGTCGTGTCCATCTTGGCTTCTTTTATGTGACAAACTGAAAACCTTGCAACAAATGTCAAATGGGTTGCTGCATGGTTTTTGGTTTGTTCCGCCATTTTAAGAAAAAGGTCCCCCCCTTATTACAAAGCAATCATCCGATACAACCAACGATAGGTGCTGGGGCGGAAGCAGCACAATCACGTCCAAAAAAAAAGAAAGAGAAAAAAAGAAAAAAAGAAATGCCGATAACGGCGGATCGACAAAAACGACGGAGCCTCGCGACCGTTGCGTCCACCGGAAATCGCCCCCCCCTCCCCCCCAAGCTTCGAGACTCCGAAGCGCCGGTACCAATCAACACCTCCAAGAAGGGACGCGACGACTTGTGTTTGTGTGGTCGCGGCGTCCTTTGGCAGGCGGCTGAAGTTTCATGGTGGTTCTTTGTCGGCACTGCTCCAGTCCCGGCGTCCATGGACCTGCGTTCTTCAGTGTCCATGGTCTGCTGGCGTCCCCACTGGCGCGGTCTCGGCCCCGACTGACCGGTTGCTGCGCCCCTTCCAGCATCTTCGGTTCACCGGCGTCCTGGTGGCTACGCCTCCAGCAACACGGAGTTGTGTTTCCTTCCGGCTCCAGTTTGCCGGTGGCGCTGGTCGCCATCCTACCATCCGTGTCGACTCTCTGCCCCGCTGCCTCTTCAACCCCGTCCACCTACACGGCACCAATTGCAAAGCTCGCGTTTTTGCCGATGGCAGGTGCAGCCCCACCCTCCTTCTGAGGTAGCGGTCGACATGCATGTTTACTCTTGCATCTTCGTGTCCTGATCTGGCGGATATGGGATTGCTCGGACTCAAGGCCAGGTGAAAGCCATGCTTGATGCTGGCAGCGGCGACACCCGTGGATGTCGTTTCCCTTCCTGGAGGCGCTGTCATGACCTTTTTCCGAGCCCCTCTTCGAGCATCAGGGGAAACCCTAGGTCCGGCTTTTCGGACCGGATGACGACGACGTCACGATGTCGTTCCCCTTCTTGAAGGCGCTATCTTGCTCGCTCGTGGAGTCCCCAGTGTTGGAATTGAATATGTTCGATGTTGTGCTCTTTTGGTCTGCTACTCTAGTTTTAGGCTCGGTGGGTTTAGCTGTGTGTTTCTCCCTGTTCGGGCTGAGCACCCCTTCTCTCTGCTCCGGGTACCATGTGCATGCCTCCTGGCGTTCATGTCATGTGTTGTATCCTCGGTTGTACTCATTCTCCTTCTATCTATCAATGAAAAGATACGCAAGCTTTGCGTATTCACAAAAAGGAGGGCCGCGACGATGACGACGCTGCTGCCAAGGGATTCCCCCGGTACATGGTGGGGAGAGAGGAAGGGTAGCCCCGACGCCCTCCAGGAAGGTCCGGTGGTACCCTCAGGCGCCACGGCGTCGGTGTCGGCCAAGCCAACAGGGATTTCTCCCGATCCCATCCTCCACCTCAGGCACTCTGGAGCTCGCCACCAAACCGACCACCACCCTGCGTCAACACGGACATTTACAGTGGGTGGTTGTCCACCTGGGGCCGAAGATGCTGCTTCCGCCCCTCTCGCCGCCACCGTCGCCGTTCCAGTGGAAGGGGAGGAGTTCGTCGGTGGGAGGCATCGTGAGGGCGCTGCTCGGTATGCTTGGGCTCAGGAAAAGCCACGACCAGAGTCCCGCCTCGGCGTATCTTTTGACTGCTCGATGTTGAAACTTGTTGTAGCTTTTCTTGGAGTAACATTTTTTAGAACATTTTTTGAGAGTAACCTGTTTCTTGTAGTAGGTCGGGATTTTTAAAGCCCGGGTTGGAAAAATCCCAGCGTGACAAATGACTAGGCCTAGCTTGAAGTATGCGACTGGTTCACGGGTACGATTCCCTAAAAAAGAAGTTCATTCGTGTATGGCCATGGGCGCTGCTATGTGCCGCCCGCAGCCAGCCCTACCACGGCTGGCCTGCAGGGCATCACGTATTGGGCTGCTCAGTAAGGCGCGGCTCGCCTGTTGACGTCATGTCACTTTTCTTGTTTTATTTTCCTTCCTTTTATTGACATTTTTCATTTCGTGTTTTCTTTATTTTTCACTTGTTTATATTCGATAAAAAATGTGTTACACTAAAAAATGTGTTCAAGACATTTTCAGGAAATTGTTTGTGCAATGTAAAAAAAAAGGTTGCATAGTTAAATGTTTTGTCACTAAAAATGTTCCAATGTGTATTTTAAAAAATGTTTAACACGTATTGGAAAAAATGTTCAAAGCATGTTTTTGGAAAAAATGTATTTGAAAAATGTGAAACATTTATAAAAGGATTTTTATATGTATATTAAAAAAATGCACAACATGTATGAACAAGAAGAAGACATCAATCATATATTAAAAATGGTAATAATGTATTTGGAAATGTGTGTAAAAAAGTACAATACATATGGAAAATATAGATATGTGTTGAAAAGTAGAAAATAAAAGTGACAAGAAAACCAATAAAACCATCAAAGAAACAAAAGAAAAGCAAAAAAAGAAAACAAGAAAGAAACAGAAGAAAAACAAAGTATAACAAAGAAAAGAAAGAAAAAACAAAAAAAAAGAAAACAAAGAAAACCAAAGCAAAATGGAGAGAAAAATGAAAGGTGAGGAAACTCGGTGGAAATCAAATAAAACAAAAGAAAAATATAAAGAAGAAAAAAAACATAGTAAACTGGACCTGAAGTGACCGGTATGAGCAGACCGAACCTACGCGCGTGGAAATGGGTCGGCATGCTATTGTCGCCCGTAGGTGATTCCTTTTAGGAATCAGTACATGGAACATATAGCCCTAGCGTATGGGACCTCCTATACCGTGGCTTCTGTGCCAATAAGCCAGTCAGCGCTCGCACGGATGGAAGTTTGGCCGGCCCATAATACACAAGCGCTCGCTCGTTGCTCGTCGCTGGATCCCGGATTGCTGGTTGACTTTTGACCATGACAATGGACCACTGGCCAGGTTGTTGCCAGTTGACTTTTACATAAAAGTTCGCAAAAAACCATAAATTCGTGAAAAAAGATCATATAGCCAAAAAATTATAAAGTTTTAAAAATTTCAAGAAATGAAAGAGTGCACCATTTTTTAAGAAATATTTACAATTTTAAGGAAGTTCATTAATTTGAAAAAAAGTTCCTTGATTTTGAAAAAGTTCAGCACGAACTTGAAAAAAGTTCTGACAAAAAGTTCATGGATTCCTAAACAACTCATTGATTTTTTAACAATAAATCAAAAGGTATGGGGAAAAGTTATTGATTTAAAATATATCATCAAATTATAAAAAAGTTCATCAATTTTGAAAAACAAATCTCAGATTTGGAAAAAGTTCATAAACTTTGAAAAAGAGACCACAATTTGAAAATGTTCATGGATTTCGGAAAAATATTAGGATTGGAAAAGATCATCGATTTTGAAAAAAAAAGCTCATGAATTTGTGGTTATTGTTGTTTTCTAGAGATGAAGTGGACAGGTTGGCCTTGTGGTTTTTACACATCATCTCAACTGGCAAGGAAATTTTTCTACATAAATCACATGTGCATGTTATTTTGTATTTTCGTTGCTTATTTGTTGGTTAAAGCCCTCTTCAAAGTTTTACTACAATTTGAAGGGGGGGGGGGGTGTTGTGCATATTTGTCTTGGACTGGTACATCACACTATTACTATATAACCCGAACAATCTTTTCTAGGCATTTAGAAATGCTTTAAAATTATAGCCAAATAATGCATGTTTAATTATTCCATGATTTAGTTTTGAGATGTTTGCATTCAATTAAAGGCCCCGATTTGATGGGTGTTGATTCCTGGCTTGGAGTTGGAGGCTCTCTGGTTAACTTAACCATAACTTGTAGCAATCAATCAATCAATCACTAGGTTAGATAACCTAACCTGTCGTGTCATTTGCTAACAAGTAACACTATGAGAGAGGTAGTCAAGCACGTGAGAAAACGGTACCCCTCTTGCCAGACGACTAAATTGCGATACAAAGATTCAGGCAATTTTTGTTGTTGTTGTCGTTGTCTAGAGATTCTAGAGAGTAACTCTGTGTACCCGTTACTTTGTTATGGTGGAAGAAGTGGGATGGTTGGTTCCTTGGTTTTTTCCTCCTCGTCTCAAGGTTCTCTGACATAAATCACATTCGTCAATTGTGCATATTATTTTAGTATCCCACTGCTTTCTTGTTGATTGAAGCTCTACATGAAGTTCATTACAATTTGGTAGTGGTTGTGGTGTGCACATTTATCATGTCCTGGTGCATCTTATTGTTGTTGTGCAGCCCCAACAATCTTAGAAATATTTCAGAGTTACAGTCAGACAATAGGTGTTTAGTTGGTTCATGATTGTCAATCGAAGCAATATTTTACATTGTCTTTTTATGTTCTTATTTAACAAGAGGTGTGCTAGCGTGCTTGTTTGTTTGATAGCTAAAATATGCCATGTTTTATTTGCTATGAGCTGTTGGAAAGTCAAACAACAGGAATCTATTTATGTTCCAGAATCCTTGTCAAAACGAGATCAAATAACTAGGGAACATATATTGTAGTTAATTTTGGAGATCTTGGCATTCAAGTAATAAAGGCCACAATAGATTTGGTGAATGTCGATTTCTGACTTGGAGCTGAAGGTTCCCTGCTTAACTTGACCATAACTCGCAGTAATCAACCAGTCAAATACTAAGGTTAGCTAACCTAACCTGCTGCAGCATTGAAACGGTACCTCTCTTCCACTTGGATCAGAAGGATTCATGGCACGGGCAGCAAGTTCAGCATCAGACAAAAGCTTCGGGCGAGCTACTACCTACAAATTCCTCTTCTTTTACGACTTGGTCCGGCCGGGTGGCTTTCACTTGGTCAGTTGGGCGATTGATTCACCTGTCTCTTATCAATCCATTTTGCTGTGCTTTAGGTGAGGTGCATTATCAGAAAGTAAGTGGTACAGTAGTAGTACTAGACAGAACTGGAGAAATAAATCGTGATTGTTAAGCAGTAAAGCTTCAAGAAACAAATTAATCATGACCAACCTGACGGTGCAGCGTCAGCTGGTCATTACTAGTGGATGCAGGCCTGTAGTCGGTCATTAACAAAACGTAGGCTTGCAGCTCACACTCTCGTAGTACCTCAATCCATTATTAAACCCAAGCTCTCCTTCCAGCAGCTCCCGCGTCCAGAGGCCTCGCCACGTATAAAACACCACGGGCCACGCTCTCTGCGGCAGAGCAGGGATGGGCTCGAAGCAGCAGCCCGCGCTCCGGCCGAACGCCGCCGAGAGAGGCTGCGGCGGCGACGGCAGGGCGGCGTCGCTGAGCGAGCGGTCGAGCCTCACGAACGCGTCCTTCAGGGTGTACTACAGCCTGCGCGCCGGCGCCGTGCCGTTCCTGTGGGAGTCCGCGCCCGGCACGCCAAAGAGGGACGCGGAGTCGCCCATCCGTGGGGCGGCGATGCTGCTTCCTCCCCTCTCACCGCCGCCGTCGTACCAGTCGCCGTTCCAGCGGAAGGGGAGGAGGTCGTCCTGGACGGCGGCGGCGGGTGGCATCATGAGGGCGCTGCTCGGCGTGCTTGGGCTCAGGAAAAGCCACCGCCGGCGTCCCGCTCCCGCCTAGTGGTGTTTTTGAACTGCCGACGTTGCAACTTGTGTGTTGTAGACTTGTATAGTAGGTACATGCTGGCGTCATCGTTAAACAACACGGGCGAATCGATTAATTATGAGCACCACGTGGATCACTTTTGCTCTGTTTTTTCTTTAAAACAATTCCTTTTTGCGAGTAAGATTCACTTCTGCTTTATATGATTGAAGCCATCAATCAAGCCTGCCCCCGCGTCGCCTAACCTAGGCGACACGGGGGGTGATCTGCTGCTGCCGGCCCAAAGGCCTCCTCCCTCATCCTCTCTCCCCTGCCGTCGCCAGAGGCCACGCTCGTAGCCTGGCCAGTGATGGCGGTGGCGGGGCTTTTCCCCTCGCGTGGCGGCTGCGTCTTCCCCTGGCGGCGACAGCGCATGGAACTGCGGGGCACCGGCGGCGTGGAGCGGCGGGTTCCTGACGGCGAGTGTGACAGGGCGTCAGCGCAGGCGCAATACCTCGGCAGAGGAGCCCCTATGGCGGCGGCCTAGATCGCGGATCTCGACGTACCCAGATGGGCTTCGGCGGGCCGGCGGATCTGGTGAGCGTCTACAGGCGGGCATGGTGGGCCTGACGACGCCGGCCTAGGCACCATGGTGGTGCCATGGCCGGTCAGGCGGCGGCGGCCTGGATTCTGCGCCCAGTCCCCAGCAGCGATGGCTGCGGTTCGTGTACAAGTTGCTTGATGGAGGTCCTCTGTTCAGATCCGAGTGAAAACCTGGCCAAGGCCCGCGGTGATGGCCCTGTTATGCGGCGTTTCCTTCTTGAAGGCATCGCCAAGGAGAAGTTCAAGACAGCTATCTGCTACCTCCGGGGGAAACCCTAAATCAGTAGATCGGATGATGGCGGCGCTCTTGTTTCGGGCGTCATTCCAAGAGGTGTACACGGACTCGAGGGAACGGTGGTTGGTTTCTTTGGTGAGCGGTGCTTCATCTTAAACATTGATGGCGGCCGATCTCGGTGGCGTGGTGCAGTGGAGACTTGGCGTCCGATGCTTGGAGATGGACTCGTGCAGGAGGAGGACACTGTCTGGCTTCATGGTGGCGTCGATGGCAGAGTGGCCTCACAAGGTAGAAGCCTCAATATCTGCTCTGAAGACAGGCCTATGGAAGATGGCGGCGACGACACATGTGAGTGCGTCAGAAAGATTTGTGCTCCAGACTTGGTATGTGGCTTGGCTGGGGCTTCCGGCTTTTGATGATAGGCTTAGGTGAGTGGTTTGAGTATTTGAAAGTGTAACTAATCCCTGGATGGTTTTGGTAATTCTTAACAACATATAGCTCATTGAACTAATGCTCTTTCAAGATGATCATTTCAGAGAGTTCAATATTGGCATGGCATGGACTAGAGATGTGGACCCCTCAAAATGCAAAGGATACATATTGGCAACAAGTTCAAGGCTCTACTTTTTTATTTAAGTGATTCAAGATCACATTGAGTCCATAGAAAAGTTAATACTATTAAAAGGGGATGAGGTGTTGCTTAATGGATTTCTTGCTCAAATTTCTTAGTGACATGCTCCAAAACCCTCAACCACTTTCTCATTTCCACATATGTCCCAAACCTAAAAGTCAAATTCGGCCCCACTGATTTGATCTACCCGGCGCCACCGAGTCTCATTTGACATAGCCAGTGCCACAAACCCTAGTCACTTCGGTCTCACCGATAGGGATCTCGGTCTCACCGAGATGGGATTGCAAACTCACTGTTTCCTTTTTGTAACATTTCGGTCCCACCGAAATGAGCGAATCAGTCCCACCAAGTCTACAATGCAAACTCACCGTTTCCTTTTGTAACACTTCGGTCTCACTGAAGGAGCGAATCGGTCCCACCGAGTTTTCATGACCAACTCTCAATGTGCCTATTAATAAAATCGATCCCACCGAGTTAATGTGATCGGTCACCTGAGATTATGTTATGCCCTAACCCTAGCAAATCGGTTCCACCGAGTTGACTGTATCGGTCCCACCAAAAATCCTAACGTTCATATTTTGACCTGAATCGGTCTGACCGAGTTTCATGATTCGGTCCCACTGAGTTTGGGAATCTGTGTGTAACGGTTAGATGTGTGGAGGCTATATATACCCCTCCACCCACTCTTCATTCATGAGGAGAGCCATCAGAACGTGCCTACACTTTCACTACTCATTTTCTGAGAAAGAACCACCTACTCATGTGTTGAGACCAAGATATTCCAATCCAACCATATGAATCTTGATCTCTAGCCTTTCCCAAGTTGCTTATCACTCAAATAATCTTTCCACCATAGCCAAATCTATGAGAGAGAGTTGAGTGTTGGGGAAACTATCATTTGAAGCACAAGAGCAAGGAGTTCATCATCAACACACCATCTATTACCTTTTGGAGAGTGGTGTCTCCTAGATTGGTTAGGTTTCGCTTGGGAGCCTCCGTCAAGATTGTGGAATTAAACCAAGAAGTTTGTAAGGGCGAGGAGATCGCCTACTTCGTCAAGATCTACCCAAGTGAGGCAACTCCTTCATGGGTGATGGCCATGGTGGGATAGACAAGGTTGCTTCTTCGTGGACCCTTCGTGGGTGGAGCCCTCCGTGGACTCCCGCAGCTGTTACCCTTCATGGGTCCACCTATCGGAACCACGCCAAAAATCTCTGATTCAACATTGCGTTTGCTCCTTTCCAACTCCTCCCATTTATCTTCTTGCAAGTTGCATGCTTTACTTTTCGCTGCTCATATACTCTTTGCATGCTTGCTGAAATTGTGTTGAGATTGCTTGACTAGTGCTAAGTTGCTAAAATCTGCCAAGAATTAAAATTGGGAAAAGGTTAAGTTTTTATTAATTTGGTCAAGTAGTCTAATCACCCCCCAGACTTACTTTCGATCCTACAAGTGGTATCAGAGCTTTGGTCTCCATTTTCCTTGATTTCTATAGCTTTGGTGATCATAGCCTTGGTTTCACAACCTAGGAGAGTATGACGTCTAGCGAGGGAAACTACCACCGTAGAGGTCCTTACTGTGATGGTACTAATTTTGCTAGTTGGAAACATAAAATGAAAATGCACATTTTTGGACATAATCCCGCCGTTTGGGCTATTGTGTGTATATTGGTTTGCAAGGTGAATTCTTCGATGGGATAGAACCAAATCGTGAAGCTATCGTGGAAGAATTGAAGATGTTGCAATACAATGCTCAATCCTCACTACAAAAAAAAGACACATCCGTGACATTTTGGGCCGAATGAAAAAAAATTCTGTCATACATATGACACTTCTATGATGATAATTGTGACAAAACCCGGTATCATCATAGATGTGGTGGGCTCCTACTTCTATGACAAAAAATCATGACACAAAATGGGCTTTTCGTCCTGGGCAGGCCGGAGACGCAGCTGCATGACATTCTTTGGGCCATCCATGACGGAAAAAACCATGATAGAAGTGAGGGCGAGGAAAATTTCGGGGAGTTCCTGGTTACGGTGGGTGGTCGAGGGCCGAGCGATGCGTGTTTCTCTCGTACACATATGCGCGTGTGTGCGAGGCATTGGCTCTAACTGAACCCGAGCGAGGCATTGGGCTCTAACTGAACCCGAGCGATTGCACTGCAGGCTACGCGTCAGTGAACCCGAGCGATCGATCGATGGCTGTTAACTAAACCCGATCGAGCGATTCCTTCACTACTGCTGCTAACTGAAGCCTGTCGGGGAACGTAGCAGAAATTCAAAATTTTCTACGCATCACCAAGATCAATCTATGGAGATTCTAGCAACGAGAGAGAGGGGAGTGCATCTTCATACCCTTGAAGATCGCGATGCGGAAGCATTGCAAGAATGCGGATGAGGGAGTCGTACTCGCGGTGATTCAAATCGCGGAAGATCCGATCTAACGCTGAACGAACGGCACCTCCGCGTTCAACACACGTACAGCCCAGGGACGTCTCCTCCTTCTTGATCCAGCATGGGGAGAGGAGAAGTTGAGGGAGAGCTCCGGCAGCACGACGGCGTGGTGGTGGAGCTTGCAGTTCTCCGGCAGGGCTTCGCCAAGCACTACTGAGGAGGAGGTGGAGTTGGAGAGGGGGAGGGCTGCGCCAGGGGCAAGGGTTGTGGCTGCCCTCCCACCCCCTCACTATATATAGGGGAAAGGGGAGAGGGGCCGGTCCCTTTAGATGGATCTAGAGGAGGGGCGGCGGCCAGGGGAAACCCTAGATGGGTTTGGGCGCCCCCACCCCCTAGGAAACTTCCCCCCCAAGCCGGGAGGGGTGGCTGCCCTAGGGGTGGCGCCCCCACCTCTCCAGGTTACGTGAGATGGGGTGGGAGGGGCGCTCAACCCCTTAGTGGGCTGATGTGCCCCCTCCCCTTGGCCCATAAGGCCCCCCAACGCTTGTCGGGGCCTCCAAAACCCCTTTCGGACACGTTGGTCATCACCTGGTACCCCCGAACAATTCCGGACTCCAATACCCTTCGTCCAATATACCGATCTTCACCTCCGAACCATTCCAGAGTTCCTCGCCATGTCTGGGATCTCATCCGGGACTCCAAACAACCTTCGGTAACCACATGATATTTCCCATAACAACTCTAGCGTCACCGAACCTTAAGTGTGTAGACCCTACGGGTTCGGGAACCATGCAGACATGACCGAGATACCTCTTCGGCCAATAACCAATAGCGGTATCTGGATACCCATATTGGCTCCCACATGTTCCACGATGATCTCATCGGATGAACCACGATGTCGGGGATTCAATCAATCCTGTATACAATTCCCTTTGTCAATCGGTATGTTACTTGCCTGAGATTCGTTCGTCGGTATCCCAATACCTCGTTCAATCTCGTTACCGGCAAGTCACTTTACTCGTTCCGTAATGCATGATCCCGTGACTAACTACTTAGTCACATTGAGCTCATTATGATGATGCATTACCGAGTGGGCCCAGAGATACCTCTCCATCATACGGAGTGACAAATCCTAGTCTCGATTCATGCCAACCCAACAGACACTTTCGGAGATACCTGTAGTGCACCTTTATAGCCACCTAGTTACATTGTGACGTTTGGTACACTCAAAGCATTCCTACGGTATCCGGGAGTTGCACAATCTCATGGTCTAAGGAAATGGTACTTGACATTACAAAAGCTCTTAGCAAATGAACTACACGATCTTGTGCTATGCTTAGGATTGGGTCTTGTCCATCACATCATTCTCCTAATGATGTGATCCCGTTATCAGTGACATCCAATGTCCATGGTCAGGAAACCATAACCATCTATTGATCAACGAGCTAGTCAACTAGAGGCTCACTAGGGACATGTTGTGGTCTATGTATTCACACATGTATTACGGTTTCCAGTTAATACAATTATAGCATGAACAATAGACAATTACCATTGAGGGAGTCCTGGACTAGGGGGTGTCCGGATAGCCGAACTATCATCATCGGCCGGACTCCAAGACTATGAAGATACAAGATTGAAGACTTCGTCCCGTGTCCGGATGGGACTTTCCTTGGCGTGGAAGGCAAGCTTGGCAATACGGATATGTAGATCTCCTACCATTGTAACCGACTCTGTGTAACCCTAGCCCTCTCCAGTGTCCATATAAACCGGATGGCTGACGAACAACAATCATACCATAGGCTAGCTTCTAGGGTTTAGCCTCCTTGATCTCGTGGTAGATCTACTCTTGTAACACACATCATCAATATTAATCAAGCAGGACGTAGGGTTTTACCTCCATCAAGAGGGCCCGAACCTGGGTAAAACATTGTGTCCCTTGTCTCCTGTTACCATCCGCCTAGACGCACAGTTTGGGACCCCCTACCCGAGATCCGCCCTTTTTGACACCGACATTGGTGCTTTCATTGAGAGTTCCCCTGTGTCGTCACCGATAGGCTCGATGGCTTCTTCGATCATCAGCAACGACGCAGTCCAGGGTGAGACCTTCCTCCCCGGACAGATCTTTGTATTCGGCGGCTTCGCACTGTGGGCCAATTCGCTTGGCCATCTGGAGCAGATCGAAAGCTACGCCCCTGGCCGTCAGGTCAGATTTGGAAGTTTGAACTTCACGGCTGACATCCGCGGGGACATGATCTTCGATGGATTCGAGCCACAGCCAAGCGCGCCGCACTGTCACGATGGGCATGATTTAGTTCTGCAGCCGAACAGTACCCTAGAGGCCGCACTCGAGCCCGCTCCGATCTTCAATTCGGAGCCGGCTATGCAGATCGAGGACGGATGGCTAGACACCGCCTCGGGGGCTGCAACCTCTACGGCGATAGAGCCGAACACTGATCTTGTCCCTCATGAAGCCCGTGACTCCGAGGTGCCGGACTCCTCGCCGGACTCCGAGCCTCCCGCGCCCCCTCCAACCGAATCCGGTTGGGCGCTGATCATGGAGTTCACCGCCGCGAACATCTTTCAACACTCACCTTTTGGCGACATCTTGAGCTCGCTAAAGTATCTCTCGTTATCAGGAGAGCCCTGGCTGGACTGCGGTCAGGACGGTTGGGATGCGGACGACGAAGAAATTCAACACCCACTCACCACCCACTTAGTAGCCACTGTCGACGATCTAACCGACATGATAAACTTCGACTCCGAAGACATCGACGGTATGGACGACGACGCCGGAGACGACCAAGAACCAGCGCCTATCGGGCACTGGAAAGCCATCCCAACTCACGACGTATACATGGTGGATACACCAAAAGGAAGCGATAATGAGGAACAACGGGACATGGCGAAGGACAACTCCCCCAGCAAACAACCAAAACGGCGACGCAAGCACCGCCCGAAGTCCCGCCTCGATAAAAACGGCACCCATACAAACCCGACCCTAGAGCAGGGCGAAGTAGTCGACTACGAACCCCACAAGCAGCACGCCGGAAAACAGAAGACTTTCCCACTAGAAGTCAAAACAGTGAACTCACTTCATGTGATAACACGAAAACACAGTGCGACACCTGCCATACCAGGACACCATCCGCAGAATGGGGATAGACCCTACCAAAATTCGCAGTAGCAGCACTTCCTTCAAAGGAGTGATGCCAGGCCTTTAAGCCAATTGAACAGGCTCTGTACCACTAGAGGTTGTGTCCGGTTCATCCGACAACCTCCATCGCGAAAAGCTCACTCTCCATATCGCCCCATTTCACAGTGGCCCTCAAGCACTACTGGGACGCGAAGCTTTCGCCCGCTTTAACGCAATAACACATTACGCGTCTCTTACGCTTAAAATGCCCGGTCCACACGGCATAATCTCATTAAAGAGTAACTCCGAGTGTTCCTCGACCACGGAGAACGTGAGGCCGCCTTGACAGCCACACACTAATCCGACCTTGCAGGTCAAAGGCCCTAAAAACAGGTCATTCAGACCTCGGACACGGTTAGGCGAGTCCGGCGTAAATAAACAAGGGGCTTCCCAGCCGCATACCCCTTTACAAGGGGCTGCACGTATAAACGATGAGAGCCAATAAAGCTCAACTTTATTCATCTTCCAAATTATACTTTATTTTAAATACAACTTTTGCATGATATTTCTTCCAAACTAAGTCCTTCTCTTTTACAGATGAAGCACGTGCTACACCCGTCCAGGATACATCACAACGGAGACACAGGCGCAGACGTGCAGCAGGGACCCGTTGCAAGGATTATTTTCAGATTAAGACCCTGCGTAAACCTTTCTTACTTTCTCTTGTTGATACACATCCCCCGGTTTTCTACCATAACCAAGGAGGAGGCTGGTGTTTTGGCATCGGCCGCGTCAGAAGTTCCCGCCTGGACCTGGACACTAGGGGCTTAGGGCATTGTTCTGCCCGGTATCATAAAGACCGAACACCTTAGGGAGTGTTCGGCGTCTCGAGTTAGGCCTTATATGCACCAGCTCCGAATCATGTCTTTGGTCAAATGTTGGGTTTGCCCGGCTCCTGTGTTTTGCTGCCTTACGTTCCGCTCCATCGGCTAACGCGGCACCAGGAGAACTACTGCGATTGTGCCCCGGTTCGGCCGGGCGAGCACCTCAGTAGAGAAAGCCGAAAACTGACTGTCGTGATATAGCGAGAGACTGGTCAACCACTCTATCGACTATTGGAATGTTTAGAATTCCTCCGCTTTGACGAAGGACCGCTTCCCGGTCAGGCACATACGCGCCCCGAGTTCGGAGAGCGCGGTGCCTCTAGGGGCTATATAGTAGCCCCACCATCGAGCTCCTATGGCTAAGTGAAAGTGATAAAGCATTATAGTCCGGTTGCCTAGTTTGATATGCTATCACCTCCTTCAAAGGACCAAGACGTTGGATTAAGTGTGAAAAAGCACTTTTCTTTTTTGCAAACACCCCCGCACCATGTGCGTGGGGGCTGAAGCCAAAGACTGCAACTTTCAGGTTATTCATACATATACGGCCGCACAGGAGATAGTTCAATACTTGAACGCACAAGTATAAAAAGCCGTTGCATTATAAACATGATCTCAGAAATCATACATGTCATTTAAACATAACATCTTTCGAGCACTGCGACTCTATTAAACGAGCGCCCTGCAGGACTTCCTCAAAATAGTGCTCGGCAGGTAATCGGCTTTTGTCCGAACCCCGGGATGCAATAGCGGTGGCATCCATCTCCGCCCAGTATGTTTTCACATGGGCGAGAGCCATCCGTGCACCTTCTATGCATGCCGACCGCTCCATCGCCTTGATATGTGGCACCGCCCCAAGGAATTGCTGCAACAAGCCAAAATAACTCTTCTGCTTGGGCCTTTCCGGCCACAGATGAGCGACCACATCCGTCATGGCAAGTCCGGACAATCTATTCAGCTCAGCCCACTCAGCCAGCCGATCAGTCAACGGAAGTGGACGCTCCGGACTATGGAATTGAGACCAGTAAAGCTCTTCCATTTCGTGATCCTTCTGGCTTCGGAAGTGCACGACTGCGTCCGCCGCACTCGCCGCCAAATCCAGATAAGGATGCTCCACACCACACAACTGGCCCAGCTGAGCATACTTCGGATCCGTGAACTTCCTACGCAGAAGAAAGGGCTTTCCAGCCGCAATGTCTCCGGCTTGACGCAGTTCCTCCTTCATAGCCCGCATCTCACTCCGGGCATCCTTGACTTCGGCGGCGGCCTTCTTCAGGCCCTCTTGCTCCACTCGGCGTTCTCCTTCAGGAACCTCACAACGGTCGGTAGCATCTTTTAATTTCAAGGCCATTCCGGCCATCTCTTCCCTGCTTCGGCAGTGAGCAGCCTTTTCGGCTTTTAGCTCTTCCGCTGCCTTCGAGGCAGCCGCATCACTTTTCCTGGCTTGCTCCTTGGCTCGAGCAAGCTCTGCACGAAGGTCTTCCACAGCAGCGGCACCATCTGCATCAAGCATACAAATTGTAAGGAATGGGCGTCAGCTCCCTTACTAGGCAACCGTGGAGCAACCACCTACCTTGTGAATCATCAAGTCGTTTATTGACCAACGCGATGTCCGCATCCGCAACATCGAGTTGCCTCTTCAGCTCGGCAACTCCATCAGTCCGGCTGGCCACCGAATGTTTCGCCACCTGCATAGGAAAGGCGACATTCTATTACTGAGAATATGATCCTTGGCACGTTGTCGCTTTCGACAGCATACCAAGTCTCAGGGGCTACTATCTATACAGGGCGCACTCCATGTGCAAAACTGTCAAAAGGTATGTCATTTTTTGCGTACCTCAAACCCCGTCAGCAAATTTCCGATGGCCTCATACAACCCACTTTCGGCGGATGAGACCCTCTCAATTACCATACTCATTAATGTGCGGTGATCTTCCGAGATAGACGCCCTCTTGAGCAAATCCTGCAGCTCCACCGGCCGTACTCCAATGGGTGCCGGACTCTCCGGCCCCGCCGGACTCGGGGAGACCCTCCGTGACGACACCTCATGGTCGTCCGCCCCGCCCAACGGGGCGGTAGATGGAGGCGTCTCGCTCTCCATCATCTCCGGACGAAGGTCCCCCGAAGATGAGCTCTGCTGAGATGGGCTGAGATCCGAACTACAAGGTGAAAACTTCGGTTACCTTTGGAAATAATATAGGGGCGTTCCCTATTACAAAATTCCCCCTTTTTACTTACGGCTCGCTGGAGGGCTGATTCCTATGGGGAGAATGTGCGGCCGGGGCTCTTCCCGCCACAGGACCTTCCGGTGCAGATTTCTTTCCCCGCTTTGAGGCTTTGGCCTCCGAGTCTTCGAAAGTAGTCCTCTTCTCCCCCTGGAAGGAGGGACTCTCGATTCCCCCCTTACTGAAAGCCTCCTTGGCAGAGGTGGTAGTTTCCCTGTGCTCCCCTTCTCTCTCCTCCGAAGGCGCAAACTCCAACATTTTGACTAACACGGGATCCGGCGTGGTCTCAGGGAGGGGGGCCGGACACCGTATCAGTTTTGCTTGCACTATCCACTCCTGTCCAAGGGATAGCTGGTTAAAAGGCAAACCCATGATAAATAAATGGACAATATGTCCGGTCACAGGGCTACTTACTTGGGTATCCGGGCGATTGCAGCTTAGGCCAGCGTCCTCGGTCAAGTCCGGACGCATCTCTTGCGATCCGAAGAACAGTTTGTACATCTCCGCGGGTGTCAAACCCATGAAGTGTTGGAGAGCTCGTGGCCCCTCCGGATTAAATTCCCACAGGCGGAGGGGGCGACGTTTGCAGGGCAGAAGGCGCCAGATCAGCATAACCTGTGCCACTACGACCAGATTAATCTCCCTTTCTTGGAGGCCTCGAATCCGGTCCTGCAACAGGGGTACGTCTTTGGACGGCCCCCAGCTAAGCCCCTTGTTGACCCATGACGTCAGCCGTTGTGGGGGGCCCGAGCGGAAGACGGGCGGCGGCTTCTACCTGCTGCCCCTGGGGGCGGTGATATAGAACCACTCCTGTTGCCACAAGCCGAGCTCCTCCTGAAAAGAGCCCTCGGGCCATGGAGCATCGGCCCTCTTGCTTATAACCGCCCCGCCGCACTCTGCCTGACGCCCCTCAATCATCTTCGGCTCCACGTTGAAGGTTTTGAGCCACAAGCCGAAGTGACGGGTAGTGCGGAGGAAGGCTTCACAAACGACAATGAATGATGAGATGTGGAGGATGGACTCCGGAGCCAAGTCATGGAATTCCAGCCCATAGTAAAACATGAGCCCCCTCATGAAGGGATCCATCGGGAAGCCTAAACCCCGACGGAGGTGAGACACGAACACGACGCTCTCGCCAGGTTCGGGAGTAGGAATAACTTGCCCTTGGGCAGGCAACCTATGCGAATCTCGTAGGTCAAGTACCTGGCGTCTCTCAGCTTTAGCACGTCTTCTTCCGTGACGGAAGAGGGCATCCACCGGCCTCGTAGGTCGGAGCCGGACATTGTCGAAGGTCGAAGGTACCTGAATCTGGAGCTCTGGGTGTTGGAACTCGGGGCGAGGGGCGGATTTGATTGAGGATTGAAGAAAAAGAACGGGCCTTGGTCTCATTATAAAGAGGAAGAATACCAAGAGCCGTCCCCGTGACCGTTTGGAACCCGCCTTCGATGGAGGGGGCATGGCAATGGGCGCGGTTGGGTTACCCACGTCCGTATTTATGAGAATCCCGGAATAAGGGGAACACGATCTCTGCTTCGACAAGACGTGCCAAGGAAACCGCTTCGCTAAACACGCTGAGGTGGTATAATGAAAACGATTCAAGTAAAGGCTTGGTAGTGGTGTGACGTCATGCCACCAAATACGTTAGCAGATTGAACTTGTGTAAATATTATTCTCTCTACGGTGGTGCGTGGAATTTATTTTGCAGAGCCGGACACTATCCTGGTGTTCACGATCTTCCATAAATTATTCGGAGAAGGAACCCGCCTTGCAATGCCGAAGACCATATGCGCGCCAGACTCGTCGTCGTTGAAGCCTGGTTCAGGGGCTACTGAGGGAGTCCTGGACTAGGGGGTGTCCGGATAGCCGAACTATCATCATCGGCCGGACTCCAAGACTATGAAGATACAAGATTGAAGACTTCGTCCCGTGTCCGGATGGGACTTTCCTTGGTGTGGAAGGCAAGCTTGGCGATACGGATATGTAGATCTCCTACCATTGTAACCGACTCTATGTAACCCTAGCCCTCTCCGGTGTCTATATAAACCGGATGGCTTTAGTCCGTAGGACAAACAACAATCATACCATAGGCTAGCTTCTAGGGTTTAGCCTCCTTGATCTCGTGGTAGATCTACTCTTGTAACACACATCATCAATATTAATCAAGCAGGACGTAGGGTTTTACCTCCATCAAGAGGGCCCGAACCTGGGTAAAACATCGTGTCCCTTGTCTCCTGTTACCATCCGCCTAGACGCACAGTTCGGGACCCCCTACCCGAGATCCGCCGGTTTTGACACCGACAACCATGAACAAGGAAATACAATAATAACCATTTTATTATTGCCTCTAGGGAATATTTCCAACAAAGCCGATCGATGCCGCCTCTCTGGATGAACATTGAGCGTTGCGGGGGGGTTGGATGAACAGTGAGCGGTGGCGTTGCCTCTGGATGAACAGGACCCCATGGTGTGGAGGGCTGGATGAACAGGACGACCCCGTGGAGGGCTGGATGAACAGTATATGGTGGAGGCGTGCCCGTGGAGGGATGGTTGAACAGTAGCTGGTGGAGTAGCGCACGGTGGAGGCTGGATGAACAGGAGCCCATGGAGGCTGGAGGAGGTCGACGATAGCCCGTGGAGGCTGGAGGAGGTCGACGGTGGCGATGAACAGTATCCCGCGGAGTCCCGTTTTGTGGTACGCCACACCCCTCCCGATGAATAGGACCCCCGTTTAGACCGTAGCGCTCCAACACAAGTCCGTTTTGTCTGTTTTGCGATACGCCACACCCCTCCCGATCAACAGGACCCCCTTTTCAACCGTAGCGCTCCAACACAAGTCCGTTTCATCTGTTTTGCGGTACGCCACACCCCTCCCGATCAACAAGACCCCCGTTTCGACCGTAGGAGGTCTGTTTCCTCCGTTTTGCGGTACGCCAGACCCCTCCCGATGAACAGGATCTCGTTTCGAACGTGGCCGGTCGAACACAAGACCGTTTCCTCCGTTCTGCGGTACGCCAGGCCTCGTTTCCATCGCTTGTTCCATCCAATCCCTCTCGATGAACACGACGACGCATTCCGTTCCGACCCAGACGGTTGGCTCCCACTCGTTCCGTTGCCTCCCGATGAACACGACGCATTCCATTGCCTCCCCATGAACACGATGCATTCCGTTGCCTCCCCATGAACACGACGATGACGATGTTTCTCCGTTCCGACCCAGCCATGTACACGAGCCCTGGTCGTACGTATGCGCGAGTAGGCGTTCGAGACCCCGCCCGTATGTATACATACGTGGCCGTATTTTCTTTCTTGCACACACGACGCTGTGTACGCTTTGACCAGGTGGGTTTCAACTGTCAGGCACTTCCTTGCATGCGAAGATGTAGCTGGTGGGTCCCAGCAGTCAGGGGGGCGAATCATTTTTCTTTGCCCAGACGCACTTCCTTGTGTGCGAAGGTGTAGCTGGTGGGTCCCAGCAGTCAGGGGGGAAACATTTTTTCGCGAAATTCGGTGGCCCGTCCGGTGGGTCCCCGCTGTCAGAAGGACGAATAATTATTTTGTGCGTAATAAGGAGGCACTTCCTTGCGGCTGCCGTGGACCCAGCTTTCAGCCTCGCCACGTATAGTACTCTTCTGTGGAAGTTGGTCGTTGACCACATTGACCACGCCGCGTTGAGAGCACCACGGCGGTGGACGACGACGAGGCCTAGGAAGGGGACGACGCGGAGCCGGGGAAGACACGGCAGTGGATGCCCACACGAAGAGGAGTATGAGGGTTCACTGGTTCAGCTGCAGTGTGAGGCTGTCATTGCCGCAGAGTAACAGGGGGTGTGGGTGAGTAGAGGGATGGCCTGGCCAGCGGTGGGAATAGTAGGGGGCGGTGAGGCCTCCGCGGCAGCATAGCTGGCCACGGGAGGTAGGAGCAGGCGGCACGACCGGCGCTTTTGGGCGGCTGGAGCAAGAAGACCAGAGGTTGAAGAAGCACTACGGCCGTTGGATGGACATCGTACGGTCACTGGAGCTAGAATTGTTCATATTGACTAAGTTGACAAAGCCCTCCATCCTCGTCAACTTAGTAGGCCCACAAGTCAGCCTCCCACCAAGGTGGGTCCCAGCTAGCAGGGGGAGTATTCATTTTTTGTGCGTAATAAGGAGGCACTTCCGATGGGTCTGAGCTGACAGCGGGGGGAACATTTTTTCACGAAATACGGTGGCCCGTCCGGTGGGTCCCAGCAGTCAGGGGGGAAACATTTTTTCACGAAATAAGGTGGCCCGTCCGGTGGGTCCCTGTTGTCAAGTGGAGGAATAATTATTTTGCGCGTAATAAGGAGGCACCTCCTTGCGACCGTCGTGGACCCAGCTGTCAGCCTCTCCACGTATAGTACTCTTCCGATGGAAGTCGGTCGTTGACCACGTTGACCACGCCGCGTCGAGAGCACCAGGGCGGTGGACCACGGTGAGGCCTAGGAAGGGGAAGACGCGGCAGTGGAAGCCCGCACGGAGAGGAGTACGAGGGTTCACTGGTTCGGCTGCGGTGTGAGGCTGCCGTCGCCGCAGAATAACAGGGGGTGTGGGTGAGTGGAGAGATGGCCTGGCCAGCGGTGGGAGTAGTATGGGGGCGGTGAGGCCTCCGCGGCAGCACAGCCGACCACGGGAGGCAGGAGCAGGCGGCACGACCGGCGCTGCTTTGGGCGGCTGGAGCAAGAAGACCAGAGGTTGAAGAAGCACTACGGCTGTTGGATGAACATCGTACGGTTACTGAAGCTAGAATCGTTTATATTGACTAAGTTGACAAAGCCCTTGGTACACGCCAACTTAGTAGGCCCACAGGCCAGCCTCCGAAACGGTGCACCCCAGATGTCAGGGGGAGGAATCATTTTTTGGGCGACCGAAGCTAAGAATATCCGAGATTGAAGAAGAAGCACGACATCCGTTGGATAGACATCCAACGGCCACTGCTGCTAGAACCGTGTGTTGACTATAATAAGTTGACAAAGCCTTGCATACGTGTCAACTTATTTTCTTAGGGGACGGTCAACTTAGTAGACCCACAAGTGTGTGGCAGAGAACTTATAGCCCATTTGTGATTTGTAAGAATGTACACCACATTTTTGAATTCTAATGAAATTTACTACAACCCATTTATAGTTTGTTAAAAGTATAGTCCATTTTCTAGGTAGGACAACGATTAATAATTTCAACCAACTGTTGAAGACAGAATTCAATAAAATTTCCCAGATTTTGATGAGATCCGAAATATTTTTATCCTGAAATTTCTAGTCAGATTAAATATAAATTTGTATTAAGTAAAAATCCAACGAAACATTGCGCGCGCAACAATGAAAATTTAAGATTTTCAAAATCCATAAATAATATTTTATAAACTAATTTCGTGTTTGGTGCGTTTTTTTATAGTTACTGCCCAGTTTTTATAATTACACCCCATTTATTATTACTAAAGCTCATTTTCCTGTTAAGCCTAATGCATCCATCCTTGGAAAGATTTGCAGCCCAGCGGGGCGGAGAATAACAAGTTGACCTTGCCTAGGTATTCCTCAAAAAAAGGTATAGCTGGGCTAGCCATTTTCATCTTGAAAAAATTAGTATCTGGGCTGGATATCTGGCCTGGGCTAGACGGGCCACAACCCGCCTAGTTAATACCATGCTCTCCTCTGAACAACAACGAAATCATCGCCAAGAAAAACTCTGCAGTGCTCACGCCTCAAAAACACAAATACTGCTCGAGCTGCTTGGTCCCAGCTCTCGGCCGCACCTTGTGCAATTCTCTCGTTTATATTGACTACATAGGTTGACAATGGTGTGGGATCGTGATGTCAGGAAACCAGGAGGAAGCAAAAAAATAGTTGTACATAATAAGGAGGCACTTGCGTACGTACGGCTATGGCCCTAGTGGGTCCCTAGTGTCATCCAGTCAAAATAAAGTCATCTCCTGAATCCTCATGTTCGTTGACGATGTTAACAATGCTCGGGGCCACGGCGAGCGCAACAACTCAAAGGATGATGGAGCCCTACAGATGGTCTGACACAACGCCCGCTGCTCATTCAGGAAGCCAAGATCATCGGACACTTATGAGCACCTTCGAGAAACTGAGACGGCATGAAACGGTAAGGCTGCGCTTGGGAGCTCTGGTTTATTTCAAACCTGTATTAACATACAAGTGTAATTTACTCATCATCGTAAATAATGCGTAAAATACAGGCGTAAGGAAACCGAGGGCCCGAGGTTTGTAAGTAAAACCGGCGGGTTACGCGTGTAATTTGAGAGACCAGTGTATATTTTACGAGCACTGCTATATGGACGACATTACCAGACGATACATGCACGACGTGCGTATCATGCCATCCATGGGCAAGGCTGAAACAGAAGCTAACGACTGGATTAGCAATCGTCCGAGTGTCGTTCAGCGTTTTTATCGTGTGTGAAGTACTTCCGATATTTTACTAGTCGAAATCGACCAACCAAGCGCTTCGCCCGAGACCATCTGCTTTTTTTACAAGCGTCAGTTTTACAAGCAGTTTTGGTTGGAAAACGACGATCCAATCACGGCCTAATATCATGAGTTGGTCGGAAGATCATATGGTTTCACGTCTAACCTACCCGACTTGTCGTATAGGCTATGAATGAAACATAAGACGATGAACTTCTTAAGCACGGAAACAACAGAAGAGGATGATCTTCTTAACAAGCAAATCACTGGCATTAGATCGACATGCAAACAATATGAAGCATTATTCTCAGGAGGCACGGTGAACAGCTCGTGATGCCGCATGCCACAACATTCCAAGCTCAACTTTGCAATCAAACACAAGGCATGGCATTACATAGACAATATTCAAAAAAAACTCCTAACACAAGAATATCTCAGCAGAGTAACTATTTACTTCTAAACTGAACACAGGAATAGGAAAAAACAATCGACGCTGCTCACAGCAAGGGCGTCCCACTCAAAAATATCAAATACATGTCTTCTGTCTAACATCAATGAGCAAATTTTGACAAGGTTTTCCAATTCCAATATATTAAACTAACGTCTTCTTGCTAACATCAATGATTAAACTTTGACAAGCTTTTCCCATTCAAAATATGTAATTCCTATGATCGTGGAGTCCTGTCGTAGCTTCTTGTACTTGTTTGGGCACTTTTTGCCCAGTGCACTCCACATGTTGTTAAATTGTTAATGCTCTCTGCAGACTAGTCATGTCACCAGTGTCTAATAATACTTTGTAAAGCTTCTCGGTCATTCCTTGTGCAATGCAGCGCAAACAATGACTGCTTCTTTCTGCAAAGTGGAACGACCAACTGGACCCAGTAATGCAGCAGTTTGCCTTGGACACATTGGATCCTTTTGTGCAGTTCAACTAAAATCGAAGTTGGAATAAAACCGAGCTTTAATTTTGATATCCCTGTAAGCAACAATAGGTATAAGGGAAACAATTACTAGAAACAACGGTTGATGGCTTGTACTCCCAAAAGAAAAGCATCTACTGATCTACTTTATCTTAATGGGAAACAAAGCAGGAGAGTAGCAATTCTCCATCAGTGTGATTCATTCATATTGACAGAGACATTATCTTAACAATGCCTTGTTTCAACATGTATAAAGTACGACAACGCAGAAAAGTACCATTCCTAAAACAATGCAACTGATTCATTTTAACAGAGACATCATCTTAACAATACCTTGGTTAAACATGTAGAAAGAACTACAAAGCAAGATAGTACCATTCCTAACAAGTGTTGCAGTTTTGAACTAAGATTCAGTAGTTAATTAATTCTGAGAGTGGCATTGCTTAATTTTACCAACGGCATTAGATTAACGAAAAGCATAAACAGTTCCACGGGAGAGTGGGCGCAACAACAATATGTGCTTCCATCTACTTATAAAGGGGGTGATGCAAAGTTTGTTGTAACAAAGCAACAAGCATCATGTCTGGGTTGGTCCCATTTTTGTTCACTACTTAATGGGAAAAGACAGCAATACAATAGCTTCTATTCAACATTTATTTAAAATAGTACCAATACAAGTAGCACAACATCTCAAAGCACACTGCACAATCATGTGGATGAAGGCCTGTACTGACCTTTCATGAGAAGACGAGGATAAAATATGAATCTGCCAACACGAATAGGAAATCCAATCTCGTTTTGTGCAGTTGCACTGAAATCAAGCAAAGTGTTTCGCGTAGCGAAGTGTCGGGGAAACTGATCCACGAACACCTATGGGACCGGCGGACCGAGCCCCTTTCGGTTCGGCGGGGGGCGGAGATCGCATGAAGGGAGGATCGAGGTGAAGCACACGAGCAGTTTACCCAGCTTCGGAGCTCTCCGGAGAGATAAAACTCCTACTGATGCATGTCTGATTGTATTGAGTTCTTGCTCGAGAGCGCTGAGTGCTACAGTACACACGAGCTGCTAACGAGACCGAGCGTGAGTGTTTTCTGGCTTTTTTCCTCCTCCCCCTATGTTGCGTATGGGCCTCCTTTTATATGCTCAAGGGGTCTCCGACAGGTGGCAACGTAGACAAGGGCAAAAATGGAAAAGGAGTTGCGGTTGGTACAACTACCTGCACAGTGTATCCTATCTAACCCTGATCGCAGGGGACAAAGGCATTAAATGCCCATCTGCGTCGCCTAAATTGTGCAAAAAGGACCGTCAGGGATGCCACCGCTCGCCATGATGGCAGTCTTGTCAGCGTCGCTTGCTACCATGCATCGTTGGCTACACAGCCTTCTGCCACGCGCGCCTGGGAAGGCCCCCGGGCGACACGTTGGTGGATGTGCTGGAGCGCGGCTACGGAGTGGTGGCTTGTCGCGGCAAGCGCCTTGCCGCGGCCGTTGTCTTGCCGCGTCCGGAAGCTTGTCGCTCACCGGGCCTTGCCGGGACGCATGGCACATCGCGGCAAGTTCCTTGAGATGCCTTGGTTGGCCTTCCTGGCAAGCTCCTCTTGCCGGGGCCTTGTCTCCTTGGCTTGAATGCTTTGTTCTTGAATGGCTCCAAAGGAACCACGGAGGACCTTGGCGGTCACCCGGCAAGCCTTGCCGCGGGGCGCTGTAACTGCCCATGCACAAGTTCGGGATACTAGGGTACCCCTATTCTAGTACACCGATAGGAGCCCCCGGGCCTGGGCCACACACGGTGCCGAGCGCTCTTGGGCCAGGCCCAAAACAGGGCACGGGCACGCGTGGCCTGGGTTACGCCGTATCTTACTCCGTATCCACCGCGCCCTCCCCCAACGGCACGCGTCGAATGCGGCGTCATGGGAGAGATCGTGGGTGGTTTCTTTATTCGGAAGGACGAAACGTCCGCCCCCTTCCTCTTTATAGGCAGGGGAAACAGGGGCAGTTCGCCCATCTCGCCGATTGTTACTCCAATTTCACGAATCTCCACCGCTCCCCCCTTCTTCCCGAAGCTGAAAGAGAGCAGCGCTCCACCCCCCATTGCCACCAGCACCACCTACACCATCGATCTCCCCCACCACCTCCGCCATGGCTCCGAAAGCCGACAAGGGGAAGGGCGTGAAATCGGTCGAGGCGCAGCGGCTCGCGGCGCTGCAAAAGGAGCGGGCCATCTTCCCCCCTCAGCTCAGCGCGAAGGAGCTGAGGGAGTACTATTACCTCTTCTGGTCGACGGAGACGCGAGCGCATCCGCGCACGAAGGTACTCCCGGCCGCCGCTTCGGAACTGGCTCCAAGTGGATACCCCTTCTTCGCGCTGTTCTTCTATTGCGGGCTCTGCCCGCCCTTTTCTGAATTTTTCTGTGACATCATGAACACCTACGGGTTCCGCCTCCTTGACTTCACCCCCAACGCCGTTCTGACCATGGCAGTTTTCGCACATCTCTGCGAAAACTTTGTCGGAGTCCATCCAAACGTAGCCCTTTTTCGCCACTTCTTTATGCCCCGAGTCGAGAGGGGAGAGCCTTTATCCGGCGGAATCGCCTGGATCTCGAGAGTCGGCAAGAAGGAAGCTTATCTGGAGGGAGAGCTCCGCAGCAAGTGGGAGGAATGGAGAGCAGAGTGGTGCTGGATCGTCGAGGAGAACCCGCAGCCATTTACCGCCCTGCGACAAGCCCCAATAGCGCGCGGCAATGATTGGAGCAACGTGGCCCCGAAAGACGATAGGCTGAAGATCGCCGTCACCCGGATCCTTCGCCTCAGGCTTGCCGGGCTCACCGTAGGCGCCGTTGGCGCAGATTTTCTTCGCCGCCGCATCGCCCCCCTGCAGGAGAGGAGGAGACCCGCCTGGGACTTCCAGAACTCGGCGGATATCATGAGGTTGCGCCCGGGCCTCAACTTCAACTTCACCGTCCTGGAGCTGGACGTGATGCTCCTGGAACTGTTCAAGCGCGATCCTCAACATCCATTCATGTTGCCGAGGGGTGTTGTTCCGTTGTGCAACAACTCCTCGCTCGACCGCATCCGTGCAATGATGCCGCTGTGCGACTCGCATGGGATTGTTCCAACTTGGCAAGAGCCGGCAGATGCCGTCGTGCAGGAGTTCTCCGACGGCTTGGTTGAAGTGCCGGTCCGCTCCGACGAGCAGAAGAGCCTTACTCGCGACACCACCGATGCGGAGATGCAGTGCATCGCCACTAGGCTGGAAGAGGCAGCTGCAGCCGCTGCCGCGGGTGAGTTTGGATTCACCGTGGAGGAGGCAGAGGCAGCAGAGGCGGCAAGCCTTGCCGAGCGAGATGAGTTTGTCAGCAGGGAAGAGTTTGTCGGGCCTGAAGATGAGCCGAGCCAGCCCGGCGAGGGAGAGCTTGTCGGACCCAAACCTTCAGATAGCTTGCCGCAAGTGGAGCCCCCAGCTCCACCAAGAAGGCGCCTCTGCAAGGCCATGGACGTAGCGGGGCAGCAGACGGGTCAACAGCCGTCGTGCCGCGCGACACGCTCTACCGCGGCAAGCACTGTTGCCGCGGGAGCGCCTCACGCCGCTGCGGCAACTGGAGCGGGGTCTTCCCGGTCCACCGCCACTGCTCCTGCCAAGCGGACAAGGGAGCCTACTCCTCCGCCCCGTCGCACTGGAGGCGAGCCGGACTTCGATCTCTCTGCGCTCAGCTCCGACAAGGAAGAAGAAGAGTAAGACTTTTTTTGCTGTTCTTGTAGTTCTTCAATCCTTGTTGTTTTGTCTTGTATCTGATTTGCTTTACTCTGAACCCGTTCCTTTTCAGGACTCTGGCCCAGAGAACGGCAAAGAGAGCCAAGGTCCCGGTGATTGTCATCGAGGACGAACCCTCCGTGACAGCCGGGGGCGGGCCCGAGACCACCTTGCCGGACCCGGCAACTTCTCCCCAAAGCAGCCTCCAGCGCAGCCCCCAGCGTAAGTGTATAGTTTACTTCCTGCTTTCAGGCGCGCATGGGTGCTCTTCCTTTGCTGATATCTAAATGTTGGTTCGTGCAGGAGCAGAGCAGCCTCACCAGGAGAGCTCGGAAGCCGCTCCCGAAATGCCATATGCTTCGACTACACCGCCAAGGGAGGATTCCCTGGCAAGGGAGCGTTCTCCGGCAAGGGACAGTTCTCCAGCAAGGGACGGCACCAGTGACCCTCCGGTGGTTGAGACCACGACTGCAGATCCTAGTACAGGTAACCCTCTTGCTTTAAAACTTCCCTTGGGTTCTTCTTCTTCTGATCTTCTTTTTGAGTATTTGCTTGACTTTTCTCCTTCTTCCATTCGTCAGATCCATCTGCCACGGAGCCAATGGAAACCGAGGTCGCCGGCGAGGAGAACGCGCGCAGCAACACCGATGACGCCGTTGCCACCAAAGGAGAGGCCGGCGCTAATGATCCCGCCGGCGAAGAGGCCGCCGAAGCTGCCGCCGCAGAAGCTGGCGAGGGATCCGGCGATCGCACTGACGGCCCCGAGGCCGTAGGAGCGCCAGGCGCTGCACCGACCGCCGATCCCTCCGTCGCTGCTGCAGCGCCGGGCTCCGAAGAGCCCCAGCCCGGCACCTATTTGAAGGCCAGCGACGGTATCTTCATCAAGCTCCCCTGGGCGTCAAACTCCAGGGCGCCGGTCGAAGGAGAGATTTTGGATGGAGAGGTGCTCGCCTCCACTGGGCTGACGCTGGTCGACGCGCCAAGCAGCAGCAGCAACGAGCCTGAGGAGGAGCGTCTGCTGCGGAAGCTGTTGTCGCTCTACCGCGCCCGACAAGCCAAGCTGGAATCTCGAGAAGTGCTTGTCGCGAGGGCGGGAGTGGACATTGAGAAGCGCGCGGAGGAGCTCCGGAGTCTCACGCGGGAAGCTCTCCGGTCTCTGGTAGAGGAGCGGGAGCAAGTCGCCGAGGAGCGGAAAGCCTTCCTCCTCGTGAAGGCTGAAGTTGAAGAGCAACAGTGGCTTGTCGCCGAAAATCTATTTGCGTAGGAAGGAGAGTTTGCGCAACGCAAGGTCAATCTTGACAGCCACGAGGAGGAGCTTGCCGCGCGCGATCAAGCAATTGGCGGGGCTCTCAAGGAAGCAAAGGATGCTGCCGCAGCTGCCGAGGCCGCCAAGAAGGAGCTGGAGACAAAGATGGCACAGCTGGAGGCCGATCTCAAGGCGAGTGGCGAGGAGCTTGCCGCGCTCAAGCTTGAGCGCGAGAAGGACGCCGTCGCTCATGGTGAGCTGCAGGGTCTTCTTGCCGAGAGGAGCAAAGAGTTCAGCGCCGCCAAGGACTCCAACGCCGATCTTGAGTTGAAGCTGGCCACTTTGACCAAGATGCTGGACGGCGCCAGGGAGCAGGAAGCGGCCTTGAAGGAGAAGATCAAGGCCGACGAGGTGCTGCTGGCGAGTGCTGCTGCCGCCTAGAATGCTTTTAGGGAGACTGTGGAGCACTGGACCGAAGGTCTTGTGAATGTTGCCGCCGCCATCGACGGGGAGCTGGCGCAGCTGGGGATGGAGGACTTCGGGTATGCTTCCGACGAGCACCTCCAACCCAGCGCCAAGCTCAGCTTGTTCTTCAAAGGCGTGGAGACGGCCCTCCAGCGACTCCGAGAGAAGATCCCAAAGCAACTGGCGGACGAGTCGCGCAAGATCTGCGCGGGAGTTCTTCAAAAGGTGCTGGTGAAGGTGGCCTTCCGCAACCCAGGCCTCAACCTCACCAACGTCCTCAGGTCCCTGCCGCCGGATGCTGATCTGGAAGCGCTCAAGGCCCTTGTCGCACCCATTGTGGACAAGGTGAGCGAGATCAAGAGGGTTGAGGGCGATCACGTAGATTAGGCCGCCCATTTTCTCTTTTTCTTGTCGCTGTTGGTCATGTCATGAGAACAATCAGTTAGAGCAGCGACAAGCTATCTTGTAATATAACTCAATTTTGGGTAGAGATTGTTGTGTTATTTCCTTTACTTGATTCCTTCCTTTGTATTTTTTTGCCCTACGCTTTTAGGGAACTTGTCGGCGCAGGCACCTTAGCCGCGAGCGCTGAGTGCGGGACATCAGCAGCCTGCTGGCGGTGCTGCTTCCGACAAGAAACCTTGTCGCAACTAGTCGCATCTCACTTAAGTTGTTGAGCGGACTCGAAACAAAGTAAGGGCGCAACTAGCTACGGGTTGGTTCCTCCGCGCACAGGTTTTCCATACAAAGTACGGTCGTTCGAGGAAGATAACTTAAAAATTTAAAACTGATTGCTCAAACTTTGGCAACTTAGCTTTTTTTTGTCGTTCTGCTTTCCGGTAAGGAGAAACTTCCTTGAACGATGCCTAGTCCACACCATTATCTTCTCCTTCCCCCCCGGCAAACTTGTGTGCGAGGGAACTTTCCTTTCCTTTCTGAGAAAAAGAAAGAAGGGAAAATAAAGATATGGAGCCTTACGGCTCGTTATTGCTTACCGGGGGTAGGCGCTGCACAAAGTGTCAGATAACGCATGCAAAGATAGTATAAAGCATGAAATTGACAAGATGTGCGGAGCATGCGAGCTTTACGTATGCACGGGGTCTACGCCCGGCTTTGTACAAAGGATTACATGCAACATCGGCAAGACTTGTACAAAAGGTGGTTGCCGGAAAAGATTCCGGCAACCGCGCCCTACGGGTAAAACTTACGAAGATGCTCAATGTTCCAGGAGTTGCTCACCGGAATGCCATCTTCGGTCTCAAGGCGGACAGCGCCAGGCCTAGTGACTCATTTCACCCGGTAAGGGCCTTCCCACTTTGGCGTCAACTTGTTGGAATTCTTGGCGGACTGAACACGCCGAAGAACAAGGTCGCCTTCCTCGAAACTTCTGGCATTAACTTTGCGGCTATGGTAGCGGCGCAAAGCTTGCTGGTATCGAGCAGCTCGTACAGCAGCCTGAAGACGGTCCTCCTCAAGGAGCAGCGCGTCATCTTGTCGCAGCTGCTCTTGCTCAAGCTCATCATAAGCGAGCACTCGAGGTGATCCGTATACGAGTTCCGTGGGGAGAACTGCCTCTGCTTCATAGACTAGAGCGAAAGGTGTCTGGCCAGTGGCTCGATTTGGCATCGTCCTGATCGACCAAAGAACCACCGGCAGCTCCTCAATCCAGTTCCTTCCGCACTTGTGCAGCCTGTCGAAAGTCCTGGTCTTGAGCCCGCGCAGCACTTCAGCATTTGCCCTTTCCGCTTGACCGTTGCTTCTCGGATGAGCAACAGAAGCGAAGTAGACCTTGGCACCAAGATCTTGGACATACTGCATGAAGGTGTGGCTCGTGAATTGTGTGCCGTTGTCGGTGATGATCCTATTAGGGATCCCGAAACGGCAAACAATCGACCTGAAGAACTTGACTGCTGACTGTGCTGTTACCTTCCTCACTGGTTCCACTTCCGGCCACTTTGTGAACTTGTCGATTGCAACGTACAAGTACTCAAAGCCCCCGACAGCTCGAGGAAAAGGGCCGAGGATATCGAGCCCCCAGACCAAAAATGGCCAGGATAAAGGGATCGTCTGGAGAGCTTGAGCTGGCTGGTGTATCTGCTTGGAATGGAACTGGCACGCTTCACACTTGGTTACTTGTGCAGTTGCATCCTGGAGGGCTGTCGGCCAAAAGAAACCTTGCCGGAACGCTTTGCCGGCAAGTCCTCTTGCGCCAATGTGGTGACCACATATGCCTCCATGTATCTCTGCCAACAGCTTTTGTCCGTCCTCCCGGTGAATACACCTCAATTTCACACCGTTGAGTCTTCTTCTGTACAGTGTGTTGTCGACAAACTGGTACATACTTGACTGCCGGGCTACTCTTTTCGCTTCTTCTTGCTCTTCGGGAAGTTCTCCTGTCTTAAGGAAAAGGACAATCTGCTGTGCCCATGCTGGAGCTTGCGGCTCGACAACAAGGACTAAAGGCACATCTGCTGCTGCGGGAACATCTGCTTCTACGGCGAGAACCTGCGGCTCAGCCGGAGCTTGATGTTCCCCGGCAAGCTTGCCGGAGCAAAACTTGTCGGGAGCGTCTGCTTCAACGGAACAAATCCTAGTGCTTGCCGGAGCAGACTGCTCCTCAGCACTCTTGGTGTTGATTTTGAGGACCTTCTTGGCGGCGGCTTCGGGGAGCTCCGCCGGAAAATAGTCACCAGAAATCAACTTCCTCTTCTTGCTCTGTCCAGTTGATGGCGTTACAGACGGTTGAGTCAGCTTGAGCACAAAGATCCCTGGTTCCACAGGTAACTTAAGTGCGGCGCACTTTGACAGGCCATCGGCAATGTCGTTCTGAGCTCTTGGAACATGTTCCATCTGTAGGCCGTCAAAGTGCTCTTCTAGCTTTCTCACTTCATCAACGTAGGCTTCCATCAACGGACTCTGATAATTCTTGTTGACTTGGCGGATGACAAGCTGTGAGTCACCCCTGACAATGAGCTTCTTGATTCCAAGGTCTGCTGCGATCCTGAGACCGGCAAGCAAACCTTCATACTCTGCAGTATTGTTCGTTGCTTGCTCCTTGGGAAAGTGCATCTGGACTACGTACTTGAGGTGCTCTCCGGTGGGTGCAACAAGTAGCACGCCCGCACCGGCGCCTTGCAGCAAGAAAGCACCATCAAAGTACATCAGCCACTCTTTGCTTGCTTCCTTGACGGGGATGCTCGTTTCTGGAACTTCTTCATCTTGTGTTGGCGTCCATTCTGCTATGAACTCTGCCAATGCTCTGCTTTGGATAGTTGTAGTGCTTTCAAATTTGAGGCCAAAGCTTGACAGTTCCAGTGCCCACTCGACAATCCTGCCTGTTGCTTCTGGATTTTGCAGTATCCTCTTCAGCGGAAAACGAGTGACGACTGTGATCTCATGTGCTTGGAAGTAATGGCACAGCTTTCTCGAGGCCATGAGAAGGCCGAAAAGCAATTTCTGCACACCAGAGTACCTCGACCTAGCCCCCTGCAGAAGGGAACTGACAAAGTAAACTGGGCGCTGCACCATTCTTTTCTGCATATTCTCATGCGCTTGCGCAGATCCATCTTTGTCGGGACCAGAGCTTGTCGGTGAAGTCTCCTGCTTGTCGCTGGATGCATCTGCCGTGGTTGCTGGCTCATCATCCGCCTCCCTCTCCGCTACTAACGCAGCACTAACCACTTGATTGGTTGCCGCTATATATAGCAGCAACTTCTCTTGTGGCTTAGGTGCGACAAGTGTTGGAGTGGAGGACAGGTATCTCTTTAAGTCCTGCAGTGCAGGCTCTACTTCCGGAGTCCATTTCATTGGACCTGCCTTTTTCAATATTTTGAAAAATGGCAGGGCGCGCTCAGCAGACCTAGAGATAAACCTGCTGAGAGCAGCTACGCAACCGGCAAGTCTCCGTACATCCTTGATGCGCTTTGGTGCTTCAATCTGCTCGATGGCCTTGATCTTGTCGGGATTGGCTTCAATTCCCCGCTGAGACATGAAGAACCCGAGAAGCTTGCCGGAGGGGACTCCAAACACACACTTCTCGGGGTTAAGCTTGAGGTTGATCTTGCACAGATTCGCAAAGGTTTCGTCTAAATCTTGAATCAGAGTTGCCTTGTCCTTGCTCTTGACCACTATGTCATCCATGTAGGCTTCCACATTTCTGTGTATTTGCGGCTCAAAAGCGTCATGGACTACCCTTGCAAATGTTGAACCAGCATTCTTTAAACCGAAAGGCATCCGTACGAAACAGTAAGTGCCACATGGGGTGATGAATGTGGTCTTCTCCTCATCCTCTTCTGCCATGAAGATCTGATGGTATCCTGAGTATGCATCAAGAAATGAAAGCAAGTCACATCCGGCCGTGGAGTCAACAATCTGGTCGATGCGGGGTCTTTGGGACAAGCTTTATTGACATCGGTAAAGTCGATACAAAGCCTCCATTTCCCGTTTGCCTTGCGCACGACTACAGGGTTGGCCAACCACGTAGGATGGAGCACTCCTCTGACGAGGCCTGCTGCTTCCAATTTATTGATTTCTTCTGCGATGAATTCTTGGCGCTCCACTGCCTGTTTCCTGACTTTCTGCTTGACGGGCCGCGCATGAGGACAGACGGCAAGATGGTGCTCGATTACTTTCCTGGGAACACTGGGGATGTCAGACGGTTGCCACGCAAACACGTCGACGTTCGCCTGCAGGAAAGCAACGAGTGCACTTTCCTATTTAGGGTCGAGAGTGGCACTGATGGTGAAGGTACCACCAGTGCCATCCTCCTTGGCGGACACCTTCTTGGTCTCAAGTGGAGCTACCATTATTTTCTTACACTTGCCGGTGGAGCTCGATGGTGCGTCCTCGATGGTAGCGCAGCACTCCGAAGAGGTGCGCTTGCCGGAGTGGGCATCAGAACTCTTGCCGGACTTGGTCTTCTTCTTCGCCACGGGAGCTTCAACGGCAAGTGACTTGCGATCTGTTGCGGCCGTTGCTTCCCGGTAGATCTTGTCGGCGCAGATAAGAGCATCCTTCTTGTCGCCAGGGACAGAGATGACACTTATCGGGCCTGGCATCCTCAGCATGTTGTATGCATAGTGAGAGGCTGCCATAAATTTGGCCAGTGCTGGACGGCCGAGTATCCCATTGTAGGGCAATGGAAAGTCAGCAACGTCAAAAGTGACCCTCTCAGTCCTGAAGTTCAACTCGCTGCCAAATGTCACCGGCAACATGATCTTTCCCTTCGGCTTGCTCCTTCCCGGATTGATTCCTTGGAATGTGCCGGTCTCTTCGAGCTCGCTATCAGGGATCTGGAGTTTCTGGAGTACCGCGGAGGAGATCAAGTTCAAGCCGGCCCCGCCATCAACTAGCATCTTAGTGACTTTGAGGTCGCGGACAGTTGGTGAAACCAACATCGGCAAGCACCCGACCGCAGTTATGCGATGAGGGTGGTCCTCAATATCAAAGATGATAGGCGTGCTGGACCATTTCAGAGGCTTGCGTGACTCGATGGGTGGTTCTGCTGCATTGACTTCCCGCACCCACTGCTTGAGCTGGCGGTGTGAAGTATGCAGAGAAGCACCGCCGTCAACGCACAGAACCTCTGTGGCTTTCTGGAACTCCTGCTCATCGGTCTCGTCATCATCCATATCTTCATCGTTGTCGTCATCTTCATCCTTGTCGCGGCCGCGGGGAGGTCTATCTCCTTGCCGCTGCTTGGCCTTGCCTCGGCGTCCTCCTCGGCCGGGACGTTTCTTGCCGGCTCCTCCAGCACCTTCCTGGGCTTTCTCCTTGTCGCGTCGCTCGTATTCAGCCTGTTGCTGCTCGACAAGCTGCTCGACCTTCTTGCAGCTTTGGAGGTCGTGGCCCTTGGTGCGGTGGATCTTACAGTACTGCTTGTTGGTGCCGTCTTGCTTGTCGGCGACCGCCGCAGCCTGGTAGTTGGTGCCCGCGGCAATCTCCTTGCCGGAGCTACCAGCTTTGTCTTTCTTGGCGCCCCCTTCGTGGCCGGACTGCTCAACGACTAGCACATCTTTGCCTTTCTTCTTCCTGTTGTCCCGCCGCCGGTTTCTCTTTGCCGGGGCAGTCTCCTCGCTATCAGATCCTCCTGCTCCTATATTCTCCCCGGGGAGTTTCCTCCCTTCCTCAGCACGTGCACACTTGTCGGCCAGGACATATAGCTCACTGACGTCTCTGATCTTGCACATAGCCATCTCCTCCCGCATCCTGCGGTTTCGCACGTTCTGGTGGAACGCGCTGATTACCACGGCAGGGTGGACATCTGGGATGTTGTGCTGTACGCGGCTGAATCTCTGAATGTACTTGCGCAGGGGCTCTCCTTCCTTCTGGGCGAGCAGATGAAGGTCGCTCTCTTGGCCATGAGGCTTGTGGCCGCCTGTAAAGGCGCCGACAAACTGATGGCATAGGTCCGCCCAGGAGGATATGGAGTTGTCCGGCAAGTGCATGAGCCAGGATCTGACATTGGGCTTGAGCACCAGCGGGAAGTAGTTGGCCAGGATCTTGTCGTCCCGCCCCCCGGCAGCTTGCACCGCGATGGTGTAGATGTTGAGGAACTTAGATGGGTGCGACTTGCCGTCATACTTCTCTGGTACATCTGGCTTGAAATTCTTCGTGCTGGGCCACTGGACTTGCCGCAGCTCGCGAGTGAACGCAGGGCAACCTACCGCGTACGGCAAGTTGCCTGGTTCCCCTGGTGCATGCATGTCGACAGAGGGCCCAGCGCGCTGGTCTGATTGACGCCGCGCTTCTCTTCAGCGCTCGATGCGAGTACGAGCGTCTTCTTGCTGTCGTTCGTGAAGAACTTGGAGCTGATCGCGACGAGCTCGTGGATCTGATGATGCGGTGGAGTCGCTGTCGAGGTGGATCCGGCGAGTCGGCGATCTTGGCCTTCAGGGTGGAGAGTGCATGGTGGTGCACCCCCACCAGTTTTGTCGCCACCGGCTCGTGCCTGGCAGTCCTGCTGCGGCAGCGACGCACTCGGCTGCCGCGGAGTGTCGCCATTGGCGAAGCCGATGAGACTCTGAATGGTGGCCCTCCATCCATCGATCTTGTCTTCCGTTGGAGGGTAATCCAGGAGCAGTTGAGCTCGCGCCAAAGCTTCTGCTGGAGTGGTGGGTGGCAGTGGCGAACGGTGCGAGGAGCGGGATATGCCCGGACTTCTAACTATGTTAGAAGGAACAGTATCCCGTCCAGGCGACCGTGTCTCGCTCGTGCCAGCACGTTGGCATGCATGCTAGTCTTGAGCACCCCGAGATCCACCAGCTTGATCTTGGTCCAACAAACGTATGGCACTGCGAATACCATGACGCTGTCGATCCTGCGCCTCCTGAGATTGGCGTGGTACATGTACGGACGCTGAGGTCTGCGCGGCCTTGTCCTTGGACCTGGCAGCACCGTGAGCTCCCTCGTCGATGTCTGTTCTTCCGTCGGCGTCTGCCCCACCACTCGTCTGCTCCGGTGGTGGTGGGACCAACATGGACGGAGCAGCTGCCACCGAAGTCTTCTTCTTCGGTGGCATGTCGATGAAGAAGATGAAGATCTAGCTCGTGTGAACGCCGGATCAGGTTCACACAACCTCGACGCCCCCTACCTGGCGCGCCAAAGATGTCGGGGAAACTGATCCATGAACACCTATGGGACCGGCGGACCGAGCCCCTTTCGGTTCGGCGGGGGGCAGAGATCGCACGAAGGACGGATCGAGGCGAAGCACACGAGCAGTTTACCCAGCTTCGGAGCTCTCTAGAGAGATAAAACTCCTACTGCTGCATGTCTGATTGTATTGAGTTCTTGCTCGACAGCACTGAGTGCTACAGTACACACGAGCTGCTAACGAGACCGAGCGTGAGTGTTTTCTGGCTTTTTCCCTCCTCCCCCTACGTTGCGTATGGGCCTCCTTTTATGTGCTCAAGGGGTCTCCGACAGGTGGCAACGTAGACAAGGGCAAAAATGGAAAAGGAGTTGCGGTTGGTACAACTACCTGCACAGTGTATCCTACCTAACCCTGACGGCAGGGGACAAAGGCATTAAATGCCCGTCTGCGTCGCCTGAATAGTGCAAAAAGGACCGTCAGGGATGCCACCGCTCGCCACGATGGCAGTCTTGTCAGCGTCGCTTGCCACCGCGCACCGTTGGCTACACAGCCTTCTGCCACGCGCGCCTGGGAAGGCCCCCGGGCGACACGTTGGTGGATGTGCTGGAGCGCGGGTACAGAGTGGTGGCTTGTCGCGGCAAGCGCCTTGCCGCGGCCGTTGTCTTGCCGCGTCCGGAAGCTTGTCGCTCACCGGGCCTTGCCGGGACGCATGGCACGTCGCGGCAAGTTCCTTGAGATGCCTTGGTTGGCCTTCCCGGCAAGATCCTCTTGCCGGGGCCTTGCCTCCTTGGCTTGAATGCTTTGTTCTTGAATGGCTCCAAAGGAACCACGGAGGACCTTGGCGGTCACCCAGCAAGCCTTGCCGCGGGGCACTGTAACTGCCCGTGCACAAGTCGGGATACTAGGGTACCCCTATTCTAGTACACCGACATGAAGCAAAATGTCGCAATAGCAACAAGTTGAATAGATATCCCTGTTTAAACAGATGCAAAAAAGGAAATTACTAGCTAATAAAGGAGGATGAAACATGCGACCACAAAAATGGTAATCCCGCCAATCCCTAACAAGTGTTGCAGTTTTGAAATAAGATTCAGTAGTTAATTCCGAGAATGGCATCAATTACTGGCTTATAAAGGGAGTGATGCTGAATTTGTTGTAACAAAGCAACAAGCATCATGTCTGGGTTGGTCCCATTTTTGTTCACTGCTTAATGGGAAAAGACAGCAATACAATAGCTTCAATTCAACATTTATTTAAAACAGTACCAAAACAAGTAGCACAACATCTCAAAGCACACTGCACATCATGTGGATGAGACCAAGATTTGAAATAACTTGCCATGAAGACTGCAAACAAATCTCGATCTCCTTTTGTGCAGTTCCACCAAAATTAAGCAAAGTCACCGGTGTGACATTCAACTTGAACTACACAAAACACTCTTAAAACATAAGTGTTTCGAGTAGCGAAGCAAAATGTCGCAATAGCAACAAGTTGAATCGATACCCCTGTTTTAACAGAGGCAAAAAAGGAAACAATTACTTGCCGATAAAGGAGGATGAAACAAACGGTGATAGAAAGAAGCATCTAACTTATCTTGGATGGAAAACAAAGTAGGATAGTAGCATTTCTAAAACGGTTGCATTGATTCATATTAATAGAGACATTCTCTTGAAACAACATTCATTAAAAAATGTAATTTACTTTTAACAGTGGCATTGCTTCAATTTTCCGGCGGCATTCTTAGATTAACAACAGCAAAATAGTTGTATGGGACATGCCAGCACCATGTGCGTCCACACGTATAAATGGGTGATGCAGAGTATGTAGCCAAGCAGCATATATGCATTGGTCCTGTATTTGTTCTCTTTGAACATTTTTCCTATGTGAGGGCAGCAAATCTAGTCCTGCACAAACTACCCGACACCCAAGTTTCTTTCCCTTTTCAACAAAGAGATCGGTTCCTTACAGATGTGTGTACTGGGTTACCCCCTTTTTCCCTTTTCGACCAACAAAGCGGCTGGATAGCTAGTCTATACTACTTTCCGTCCCTCCTTTCCTCATTGAACCACGTCCTAGATTCTTGCTCCAGCCCACCGCACCCTTCTTTCCTCTTTGAACCAAGACCTAGATTCGACTACAGATCGAAAAAGATCCAAATGCAGCTAGAGCAACGACGGTTTCAAAGAAATTTATACCTTAGGGTCGTCGGGATGTGGCAAGGCGTGTGGCGGGAGGCCGGATCTTCCCACACTACGTACGACAGCGAGGAAGAAGGGGTCGGTGGCCCTCCCACACAGGCGCTGGGTGAAAGAGAACAATGCAGCTGACAGTGGATTGCCTCCCTCGCCGAAGGCGATAGAGTGAACGCTGCACCTCCTCCCCTTCCCGGTGCGACGGGATACGGACGCCTCCTTCACCAACTGTGAGGGGGGAGAGAGAGAAGAGGCCAACGCACTCTTGTTTAGATCTGGTGAAGAGAGGGTGAGAGACTTTGAATATAGCAAACCCTAGCAAATGAATGTTGAGCCTCCATCGTGTATACATATATGTAGTGCGGCAAGAATGTGGAGAGTGCAAACCCTAGTAAACAAGCGTTGAGGCTCCAACTTATATATATACTAGTGTAGTACGGACTGAGCTCCGGTGCCTTCACTACACCTGCTTTTTGTTGTATGAAAGGTGAGCCAGACAATTTTGGGCCCACCTGTCATAAACCCAAAGGCAGGTGCACTAAGTCAATGAAGCTGCGTCCATATAGTACTCTCGTGGAGTGGTTTTCTTATTCAAAATATGTAATGCCTATGATCGTGGAGTCCTGTCGTAGCTTCTTGTACTTGTTTGGGCACTTTTTGCCCAGTGCACTCCACGTGTTGTTAAATTGCCAATGCTCTCTGCAGACTAGTCATGTCACCAGCGTCTAATAATACTCTATAAAGCTTCTCGGTCATTCCTTCTGTAATGTAGCGCAAATAGTGACTGCTTCTTTCTGCAAAGTGGAACGACCAACTGGACCCAGTAATGCAGCAGTTTGCCTTGGACACATTGGCTACTTTTGTGCAGTTCAACTAAAATCGAAGTCGGAATAAAACCGAGCTTTAATTTTGATATCCCTGTAAGCAACAATAGGTATAAGGGAAACAATTACTGAGAAATAACGGTTGATGGCTTGTACTCCCAAAAGAAAAGCATCTACTGATCTACTTTATCTTAATGGGAAACAAAGCAGGAGAGTAGCAATTCTCCATCAGTGTGATTCATTCATATTGACTGAGACATTATCTTAACAATGCCTTGTTTCAACATGTATAAAGAACGACAATGCGGAAAAGTACCATTCCTAAAACGATGCAAGTTATTCATTTTAATAGAGACATCATCTTAACAATACCTTGGTTAAACATGTAGAAAGAACTACAAAGCCGAATAGTACCATTCCTAACAAGTGTTGCAGTTTTGAACTAAGATTCAGTAGTTAATTAATTCTGAGAATGGCATTGCTTAATTTTACCAACGGCATTAGATTAACGAAAAGCATAAACAATTCCAGGGGAGAGTGGGCGCAACAACAATATGTGCTTCCATCTACTTATAAAGGGGGTGATGCAGAGTTTGTTGTAACAAAGCAACAAGCATCATCTCTGGTTTGGTCCCATTTTTGTTCACTACTTAATGGGAAAAGGCAGCAATACAATAGCTTCAATTCAACATTTATTTAAAACAGTACCAATACAAGTAGCACAACATCTCAAAGCACACTGCACAATCATGTGGATGAAGGCCTGTACTGACCTTTCATGAGAAGACCAGGATAAAATATGAATCTGCCAACGCGAATAGGAAATCCAATCTCGTTTTGTGCAGTTGCACTGAAATCAAGCAAAGTGTTTCACGTAGCGAAGCAAAATGTCGCAATAGCAACAAGTTGAATAGATATCCATGTTTAAACAGAGGCAAAAAAGGAATCAATTACTGGCTAATAAAGGAGGATAAAACATGCGATCACAAAAATGGTAATCCCGCCAATCCCTAACCAGTGTTGCAGTTTTGAAATAAGATTCAGTAGTTAATTCTGAGAGTGGCATCAATTACTGGCTTATAAAGGGGGTAATGCTGAATTTGTTGTAACAAAGCAACAAGCATCATGCCTGGGTTGGTCCCATTTTGTTCACTACTTAATGGGAAAAGACAGCAATACAATAGCTTCAATTCAACATTTATTTAAAACAGTACCAAAACAAGTAGAACAACATCTCAAAGCACACTGCACATCATGTGGATGAGACCAAGATTTGAAACAAGTCGCCACGAAGACTGGAAACAAATCTCGATCTCCTTTTGTTCAGTTCCACCAAAATTAAGCAAAGTCACCGGTGTGACATTCAACTTGAACTACACAAAACACTCTTAAAACATAAGTGTTTCGAGTAGCGAAGCAAAATGTCGCAATAGCAACAAGTTGAATCGATACCCCTGGTTTAAGAGAGGCAAAAAAGGAAACAATTACTTGCCGATAAAGGAGGATGAAACAAACGGTGACAGAACGAAGCATCTAACTTATCTTGGATGGAAAACAAAGTAGGATGGTAGCATTTCTAAAACGGTTGCATTGATTCATATTAACAGAGACATTCTCTTGAAACAACATTTGTTAAAAAATGTAATTTACTTTTAGCAGTGCTATTGCTTCAATTTTCCGGTGGCATTCTTAGATTAACAACAGCAAAATAGCTGTGTGGGACATGCCAGCACCATGTGCGTCCACACGTATAAATGGGTGATGCAGAGTATGTAGCAAATCAGCATATATGCATTGGTCCCGTATTTGTTCTCTTTGAACCTTTTTCCTATGTGAGGGCAGCAAATCTAGTCCTGCACAAACTACCCGACCCCCCTGTTTCTTTCCCTTTTCAACAAAGAGATCGGTTCCTTACAGATGTGTGTACTGGGTTACCCCCTTTTTCCCTTTTCGACCAACAAAGCGGCTGGATAGCCAGTCTATACTACTTTCCGTCCCTCCTTTCCTCATTGAACCACGTCCTAGATTCTTGCTCCAACCCACCGCACCCTTCTTTCCTCTTTGAACCAAGACCTAGTTTCGACTACAGATCAAAAAAGATCCACATGCAGCTAGAGCAACGATGGTTTCGAAGAAACTTATACCTTAGGGTCGTCGGGATGTGGCAAGGCGTGCGGCGGGCGGCCGGATCTGCCCACACTATGTACGACAGTGATGAAGAAGGGGTCGGTGGCCCTCCCGCACAGGCGCTGGGCGAAAGAGAACAGTGCAGCCGGCAGTGGATTGCCTCCCTCACCGAAGGCGATAGAGTGAACGTTGCACCTCCTCCCCTTCCCGGTGCGACGGGATACGGATGCCTCCTTCACCAGCTGTGAGGTGGGAGAGAGAGACAAGAGGCCAACACAGTCTTGTTTAGATCTGGTGAAGAGAGGGTGAGAGACTATGAATATAGCAAACCCTAGCAAATGAACATTGAGCTTCCAGCGTGTATACATATATGTAGTGTGGCGAGAGTGTGGAGAGTGCAAACCCTAGCGAACAAGCGCTGAGGCTCCAGCTTATATATATAATACTGTAGTATGGACTAAGCTCCGGTGCCTTCACTGCACCTGCTTTAGGTTGTAGACAGGTGAGCCAGACACATTTTGGGCCCACCTGTCATAAACCCAAAGGCAGGTGCACTAAGTCAATGAAGCTGCGTCCATATAGTACTCTCATGGAGTGCTTTTCTTATTCTCTCCATAACAATCGTATTAAATTGTGTAAGTACGAAACGAAACTCTTTATTTAATGTAATGTGAAGAAAACTACCAGTACTTCCGATGAACTAACGATCCACGCTCACGCATCCTGGTCGCACTTGCTGTCCTTCACGTGCGGTACACTACCCTCCCTTAAGTGAACAACCACACATGAGCCAAATTATTGGAAACGTGTGAGAGTGTGTACAAATAAAGAATTTTAATTTTAATTATCGAAAAGGTTTGAGAGTATTACAAAGTTTTACTTCAGTCAAATCTAATATGCGGAGTAAATAAAAATGGAGGGCACTACGTCCATCTGTGTTTTTAGTCCACACCATTTTTTAAATCAAAGTTAATAGCTGGACAAATAAAACTACAGGCGAGCTGGAGACAAAGTTGTGAGAAGGCTTAGAAATCAATACAAAACTTATGCTCTTAGTACCAACGTCGATCCTTCTTCGAGGAAACATTTGGTTCATAGCCAATTGTGTGACAAAATTGCACCAACGTGAAAGACGACTGCGTCTCCAACGCAACCAAGGTGAACACAAAGGATATGATCTTTGTGCGTAACAAGCAAAGAGCACTGATGGAAGACAGCTTGTTTTTCATTGAAAATCGATCAGCTTCACCGGCCGACGCAACCATGAGGCGCCACCATGAGCATCGATAGGTCATCGTGGTGATGCATCATCCATTTGGCATCAAGTTTGGGTGAGGCACCTATGAAGTTCAACAAATCCTCACTGTGGTCTATTTCTTCTCAGTAATCAAGCTCGAGGAAGGAAGAACCACGTGGTAGAGGATAGTGAGGCGGAACAACAATGGCCGTCCAATTTTGTGCAGTTCCACTAAAATTGAGGAAGACATGCCCGGGTATGGAGATACGCATCGCTGTTTCCAAAAATATAAAAAAGGGATATAGTGTTGTTACTTTGTTTTACAAGATTAGCAACGACATCTCAATTGTCAATAAGAATTAATGAAAAGTACACCAACAAACAGAAGCATCATAATTATCTTGATGGGAACTAAACCAGGATACCCGAGAAAAAAAGCATTTCTTCATTTAACCAGTGATAGTACTACCACCATATGGACAATGACCGCACAACCACCTTGTACTTTTTGTCGAAACAACATGTATACCTCCACCAAGGCATAAATCAGGACAACTTTTTGAGTGGCATTTCCTCTATAATAGTACTAGTAGGTGATGTTGGACCAGCCGACGAACCCTAGCTACTATACATGGGGAGCTGGGGAGTAGTCGCATAGAAGAAAACCCGCACGCAGCAACCTGGGGAGCTGGACCAGTACAAGAAGTTATATCTTAGGTTGGCGAGATGTCGTTTAGGCGGGCGGGCGGGATCTGCCCACACGACGGCAGCGAACAAGGGCGCGTAGGATCTTCGTCCACGCCAGTGCCGGCTCCAAGAGGACGGTGCGCGTCCGCTTCCTCTGTTGCCGACGGCGACAACGTCAATGTTGCACCTCCTCACCTCCCGCAGCGGACGGGATTCGGCCGGATCTGTGACCACCGATGAGGAGAGAGATAGAGTGGACACTGTCATCTTGTTTTGATATGGAGAGGATGAGAGAGCGAGACACGAGAAACTCTATCAAACAAGAGTCTATAATGGAGTAAAAAATCTCTCCATAGCAGTGGTTTTAAATAGAATACGCGTGTTCCCGGAAAATAGAAACGAAAACTGGCGGACAATTATTTAAGGGTCTGTCTAGGACACATCTAGATGTGACATAGTTATGTCACATCTAAGTTGATGTCCACTCTGTTTGTGGTCTATTTTTTTGTCCTAGTTTTTTTTTGTTTCTTGTTGCTACATTATATACTTGTGGGAGCTTAGATGTGATATCCTTAAATAACATCTAGATGTGAATTAGACAAACTGATTTTCTAACGTACCAAGAAAGAAAACTCGATCAAAAACACGCCCCCGCTTCCAGGTCGCGAGAGTCGTCGCGCACACACACATAGACATAGACATGCATATCCGTGTTTACGTAAAATTCCATTTCCATCTCCATCCCCAATCATATTTGTCCAACTGGCACATTATTTACATTGTTAATTATATATGCAGCAATATTAACATACAACATCTCTTGTTTGCGGACGTCCGGCCCGCTGCCACGGCCGGTCCGGACCAACCCGAACCCTCTTCATCACCTGCGCGTGCTTCCCGCCCGAAACAGTCAGTGCCGCATTCATGCCCGGCCAGAGCGGACGCGACCTCTCACTGGCGTCGGCATTGAAGCGGCACGCCTGCCGAGAGAGCATCTCCCACGCCACTTCCGGGTGCACGCGGCTGCTCCGTGTTCAAAGGTCGCAATAGCCGGCTACAACATGCATGTAAAAATTTCTTGGGAGTCCGTGCTACAGCTAGCTGTCCTCCCCCAACTCGTCAATCTCTTCCAGTAGTGCTAGTAATCCATGGCGCGATCCATCGATAAGCAGGCGGGAAAGTTATCGTATACTCGGTTTGCGGTGAGTGGCATGCCGAGCGATCGTGTTGGGTCGAGCCGTGGAGGAGGGTGAGACACGAACACGACAGACGTGATTTAAACGTTGGTTTTGCTCGATGGCGCGATCCAACGAAACGAAACATTGGTTTCTCTCCGTTTCCATTTTTTTCTCCGAAAAAACAGAAACTTTCCACTCCATTTTCATTCCTATTCCAAGGTTGCCCCGTTACAACATTTCATCAAATACAAAGGAAAACTAACACGCATGCTGATGCATCTCAATGATTCACAGATCATAGCCAATATTTACTTCACAACTAAAGAAAAAAGTTGTGAGAGCATGTATGAAAGAAAAACTACTGATGGAGTCACTACGACTTAAACCCTAAACCCTAAACATGATTTAATTTCCTGGCTAGGTAGAACCTACCGAAGGAAAGATGGCTGGTACCCTCGGATCATATGATGCTTTTGTGCAGTTCCACTAAAATCGACCTGAGCATCCCTGATGGCAAAGATATTGAAGAAGTGTGATTAGAATAATAGTACTGGCACTAGTTCATGAGACACAAACTCATCACAAGTAGAAGCCGGTAGAAGTAGATAAAGATCGACATGGAGATGGAGCTACGGCAGTGGAGCAAGCCAGCTCCAAAAGGAAGATGGACTACCTGGGACGTCCGGCTGTAGCTAGAAGGGCGGTTGGGACGCGACATCGACCCATACCGCGATGACCCCTGATTGGGACACACCAACTGTGGGTTTTCTCCCTCGCCGATGTCGACTGCGTCTACGCAGAACATTGTTCCCTTCCCCCAGCTGCGGTATCAAGCCCGTCGTTCTATGCTTGTGAAGAGAGCAACCTAAGCAAGCAGGCTTGTAGCTTAGGCTCCTACTAGTGGTTTTCTTTTTCTCTCCAAATCAACCATTTTATATTGTGTATGTGTCATTGAAGAGTGAAATGATGGTTGCTTCTTCCGACTAACTTACTGTGTGATTTGACTGCTCCTTAGTGGCCCCTACACGTACTCCCCCTACGTGTATGCAACAGTCACACGTACACATGGACGCAAAAACGCGCGCGACGCCCTAATGCATGCATGTCCGAGAACACGACGGAACACACACGGTCACGCTCACGTGCTCAACCTACACGTGCATGCACACACATACTCAGTCAAGGTGAGCTAGTGACCGTATAAACACCAAAAAATATATATATTGAGTGCAGTGAGCGTATTATGAAGTCCACTGACCATATTTTTACAATATACAGTGACAGACAGTGTATTTATCTCATTTGAAATTAAGGCATCTTAACCGAAGAGGAGGCAGTATGGACTAGCATTACTTTGTTGTGTCCCGTCAACTTGCTGAACGAGGAGAAGGTCGCGGGACGGGAGAAGTTTGCGCACGATGGCTCACAGGACAAGGAGAAACTTTTGACTAATGCAAGCTCTCCCTCACTCAGGCGGTGGACGTGCAACAGTTAATTCGGTGTCAGATTGCCAGAAGCATACACTATACTACTAGTGCTATTATTGTTCGACTTCCCGAATAGGCGAACAACCAAGCACAAAGTTTACTAGTAGTACTAGTACTACTACTATAGTCTATAGAGGTATGTACTATACTAGTATTAGGAACCGGATGGAGGAGCGTCTGCACTCTTATTATGATTTTAAAATGTGATAAAGCAATCTTTAACACATTTGGTCATCTTTGAGGGTTCTCGCATGTGATAATGGAAGTTGATTTCATGGAACACTCGCCATAATTCTCGCTTAACTCTGGCTCACATCCTGTTACAAATAGGAGTGCCCGGTAATATTTCCTCTTTTTTTGTTATTCAGCATGTAAACAGGTCAGCAAACCTTGCGGCGCATCTTCGTGCGAATCGTGCTTGCTGGCCGAGAGCTGGCTTGATGAAACACCTTGCTTCCTACTTCTTTTTTTGCAGGGTACCTCAATTCATAGTGACCAGTGTCTTGGCTAATCATCCTAAGATATATGAATAAAGCTCTCTCATTTACCCACAAAAAAGATTAAGCCATATTAACCGGAAAGGAGGGAGTATGGACTAGCACTACTTTTTGGTGTGTCCCGTCAACTCGCAGAATAAGGAGAAGCTTGCAGGACAAGGTGAAGCTCGCTTACGCCTTTTGACTAATGCAACCTACCCTCGGTGGACATGCATCAGTCCATTCGGTGTCAGATTGTCAGAGGCATACACTGTAGTACGCAACATGCAGGTGTTTGGATGGCAGGGTTAGATGGAGCGCGGATACGGTGAGGCGCCTTCACGGGCGGTGCGAGAGGGAGGGAGGGAGAGGATGAGAAGCTTCGAGGAAGTGGGAAGGGATCTGTCGAGGGAAGAGCGAGAGAAAATTATGTTTTTTAGTGACCCCGAGAAGAACTAACCCAAATAAGCACCTCTTGAGTGGGTTAGATTTTTTGGATGGGTTAGATGCATCAAACCCAAACTAACCCTCCTTTTTGGATATTTTTGTGTTAGTTGAGTCCAAACTAACCCAAACTAACTCTAACATATGGATCCAAAGAGGGCCGTTCGACTTCACGAAGAGGCGAAGAGCCAAGTGCAGTAGTACGAGTAGTACTACTACTAGAACCGCATGGTGGAGCGTCTATACTCTTTTTTTATCTCTAATAAAGTACACGTTTATTCCGGACAAGGGCGGAAAATAGTAGCCCAACATGTAATGAATGATATCGATCAACCAACCATGCTCGAATATATCTTGGCCTCCGTGCGAGCCCGTCTGTGTGTTCTCGCTCCTCGTCTCTTTCAAGGAACAGCGTGTTGGCTCTTTGCCGTCAATTAAGAATGGTTTGCTCACACTCATGTCCCACATGTGAGTGATATGCCAAGAGGAGGTGCGTTAACCGACTGGCCATACACGTACTTGGTTTTGCACCTTCATACTACTCCTCCCTCTGTCACAGTTTACAGGGCGCGCTTCATTATGATGCATTTCTCTCAATGCATTTCCACTACCAGAGAGACTTTAGACGCGTTCGGTTTAATGCTCAATTAATTAGGGCGTGGTAACTGCAATCAGGTCCACAATTTTCTCTCCATGTACTCACTACTACGGAGTGGAGTAAGTGCATGCAAGTGTGTACCCGGGGTGGAAGCACTGCATGCATGTGCGTACGCATTATTTCCTCTAGTAATAGACGCCGTGCTATAACTACCAATGCTATTTTTCAGGCCGATCGCTAGTCACCTTGGTCCCACCGATTTTTTTTTCTTTTTTCTGAAGCGCGCTCTATAAACAGTGACGGATGGGCGTATTGATGGTTGCTTCTTCCGAGCAACTTATAGTGGGAAAGGTGGGGCTTATGATTTGACTGCTCATTACTCACTATTAATGCGGCGCAACGACCGTGCTGAGTCTCCCATGCGGTTGTGCACTACCCCCTCGATTCTTAAATATACTCCGGAGTATTTGTCTTTCTAGAGATTTCAACGAGTGACTACTCAAATATTTGTCTTTTTAGAGATTCAAATGGACTACTCGATACTACATACTGATGTATATAGAAATATTTTAGAGTGTAGATTCACTCATTTTGCTCCGTATGTAGTCACTTGTTGAAATCACTAGAAAGACGAATAGAGTATTTTGGAACGGAGGGAGTACACATACGGAGAAAAATGAGTGAATCTACACTCTAAAATATGCCCATTTGAAATATGTAAAAAGATAAATATTTAGGAACGAAGGAGTATAATTTTGTGCATGGCACATGGACCCGGATGATGAAGAGGCTTCTGGCAATGCTATCAAGCTTCCATCATTTGTTTACATAATTGATGTACTATACAAATAATTTTCCAATGACATGAAATTGTACAATGGTGTGAGCTTTCAGCTTTTGTTTCATGTGTCTTGCCATCGATGCGCTTTCGGAAACAATAAAAAACTAACTTCCTTGCTAATGCATGTCAATTATTAGCATATTAGAGCTAATAATTACATCACAACCGAAGACAGAGTTGTGAGAAGGTGTTAAATTAAAATTGATCCATGCTTTCATTGGCAGCAACGTCCCCCCAGCTCTGTCTAAATCAACAAGGCATGTTGGGAAAAAAAGTAGTTGTCTGGAGCATGCAACATTCTGATCATTTTGTGCAGTTCCACTAAAATAGAACTGAGCGTCCCTGTTCCAAAGATATTAAAGTGTGATTACGATAATAGAGGACTGCTAATGAAACAATAAACACACAAATAGAAGCCGGTCACCTTTGCAGTCTCTCTTAAGACTAACTAGTTGGAGAAGATTAGGCTCGGAGTTGGATGAGGAGGATAGAGCAAAACCAATCTCCCTTTGTGTAGTCGCACTGAAATGTAGAGACGTTGCCCGTGTGACATTTTAGTACAACTGCACAAAACACTCTTAAGAAAAAAGTGATTTGTGCAGTTCACCAAAAGGTCGCAATAGGAACGAGGTGAAATGGATAGCCCTGTTTGCAAAAAAGAGGTAGAAAGGAAACAATTACTGGCCAATAACAGTTGATGACACATGCGACGACAAAAAAGAAGCATATTCCTTGTCCTAAGGGAAGATAACAACACGGTTGTGTTTGTCTAAAACGGTGTGAGGACGAGATTGCAATATGGAAAGTACGCCGGACGAGCTACGTTTTGGGCAAAGAACTATGGAAGATCCACATGCAGTGACGTGGGAAGACGCGCAGTGGAGCAAGGCCAGAGGGGGTACCTGGAGGTCGTCGGGATGTAACTAGGTGAGCGGCAGCGGGCAGAATCTGCGAGCAGGTGGCGTAGGCCCTGCCGCACCGGAGCTTGGTCAGAGAAAACGGCATGTACCGCATATCGGGACGTGCTGCCTTGACGTCGTCGAACAGAGAAACAATGCACTTCCTCCCTTTCCCCCGGCGAACGGGATGCGGCCGGATTGAGAGAGAGACAGGCCACCGCACTCCCTTTCCCCCGGCGGACGGGATGCGGTCGGATCAGTGACCAACGGTGAGAGAGAGAGAGGCCACCGCAGCCTTGTGTGAGATACTCTGAAGAGCGACAAACCAGGCAGGCAGGCTCCATTGTATATAGTTGAGCGGACTACCTTTTTTTCCATAAAAATCGTTTTATATTCTGTGTACGTGCCATTGAGCGCTATAACTTTATTTAAAAATAACGCGGCAATGTGTCAAGTCGAACTTTGTATCGTGCACGCGTGGTACACGACCTCCCTAGGTAAACAACTGCTACCGGCATTCAAATTAGCACGTGGGCTGCCATTTCGTAAAGAAATGAGCTCCACCGTGTACCCGCGCGGGTGTGTCTGGGCACGAAGCGTGAGTACATGCACGGTGCACCTATTCTCTTCTTGTATACGTACACCACCTATGTGGGGTTGTGTGAGAGAGATACAAACCTAGAGAGAGATAGTGTGTGGGTTCTTGGGAGTTTTTTTGGGGAGGGGGGAGTCAATCAAAAAATGTAACATATGCAATGTGTGTGAAATAGAGTCCTGGATATAACATATAGATAGAGGGGGCGATCCACGAGAAGAGAGTGGAGGTATCATCGGCTTGAGGTGTCCATAGAATTAAAGAGAGGGATGATGTGTGTGTGTGTGTGTGGGCGCGCGCGCACACGATTGATAAAGAGTGACATCGAATTTGTGTGTGCCCACGTCAAAGATATAGAGTGGCTGGCCTACTGGAACGTGAGAGGGGACATGTGTAGTTTGTCTCTGTGGCATGGATACCTACCTGCAGCGTTCGACTATCGGTGTGTGGTGGGGGAAGAGGGAGGCCCAATTAACTATAGAGGTACAATGGCTGGTATATGTGTGGAGGAGGAGAGAGGCCTACCTAATGTATTAAGAAGATCGATCTGCCTCATGTATTAAGGGAGATCGATCAGCATCCATGCATATGTGCAGGAGAGGAATAAGGTTGGGAGAGAGACAGAGCTAGAGTGTTGGAGGGGGTGGTAGTGGAGTTGCTTCTAACAAATGGTGGGATGGGCTTGCTAGACAAACGGAGGGCACGCCCGCAATATCAATAAGAGAGGAGATGGCTGCTTGTTGTCTGTGCACGTGCGTGTGAGAGACGGGTCAGTAGACATGCACGAATGATGAGGGGGACGATATGGTTGTAGTAAGCAGGCGTAACTACATAGGAAGATCAATCGCCCTTTGTTAGAGAAAGGAAAGACATAACTTGTGAGGTACGTCGATCAATGGGGGGGGGGGAATAGTTCAAGTCGATCTAGGTATATGTTGGGAGATCGATCGGTATATACATGCATGTGTGTTAGAAGCAAATGAGGCACGAGGAGAACGATAGAGAGAGAGGGATGCATCTAGGAGGTGGTATGAGAGGCATACTATATCAAGGGGGAAGGAGTGTGCGAGTACGAGATCGATGAAAAGAGTGGTGGGAGTGAGGCATGGACGGTGACTGAGGGAGTCATGGATAAGGGGGTATCTGGACAGGCGGACTATGTCCTTTGGCCGGACTGTTGGACTATGAAGATACAAGATTGAAGACTTTGTCCCGTGTCCGGATGGGACTCTCCTTGACGTGGAAGGCAAGCCTGGTGATTCGGATGGAGATCTCCTTCTCTGTTACCGACTCTGTGTAACCCTAGTCCCTCCGGTGTCTATATAAATCGGAGGGTTTAGTCCGTAGGACAGGACAACAATCATTCCATAGGCTAGCTTCTAGGGTTTAGCCTCTCTGATCTCGTGGTAGATCAACTCTTGTAATACTCATATCATCAAGATCAATCAAGCAGGAAGTAGGGTATTACCTCCATCGAGAGGGCCCGAACCTAGGTAAACATCGTGTCCCCAGTCTCCTATTACCATTAGCCTTAGACGCACAGTTCGGGACCCCCTACCCGAGATCCACCGGTTTTGACACCGACATTGGTGCTTTCATTGAGAGTTCCTCTGTGTCGTCGCTGTAAGGCTCGATGGCTTCTCCAACCTTCAACAACGCCGTCCAGGGTGAGACTTTTCTCCCCAGATAGATCTTCATGTTCGGCGGCTTCGCACTGCGGGCCAACTCGCTTGGCCATCTAGAGCAGATTGACAGCTACGCCCCTGGCCATCAGGTCAGGTTCGGGAACCTAAACTACATTGCCGACATCCGCGGAGACTTGATCTTCGACGGATTTGAGCCCACGTCAGGAGCGTCGAACAATCGCCACGCGCATGACTTAGATTTGCCGTCGGACAGTATTCGGGATATCGCGCCTGCCATGGCTCCGGACTTTGATCCACATCAGATCGTGCCATCTGAGGACGGGTGGATGGACCCCGCCATGGAGGTCGCACACCTATCGGCGTTGGAGCCGAACACAGACTCCGGTTCTAAGGAAATCTGTGTCTCCGGACCCCCGGACTTATCTTCGGTCGTAGGTTCCGGACCGCGTGCATCCATGCCCATCGAATCTGATTGGGATCCAGTCATGGAATTCACCGCCGCGGATATCTTCCAGCACTCCCCCTTTGGCGATGTGCTAAATTCATTAAGGTCTCTCTCTCTCTCTGTCAGGAGATTCCTGACCGAACTATGTTCGGCTCGAGTGGGAAGCAGGCGACGAAGAAATTCGTCACCGACCCACCACCCACTTCATAGCCACGGTCGATGATTTGACCGACGTGCTTAACTTCGACTCCGAAGACATCGACGGTATAGACGACAATGCGGCAGAAGAACAGGAACCACCGCCCACAGGGCGCTGGACTGCCACCTCTTCATATGATACATATATATGGTGGATACTCCCAAAGAAAACAATGGCGATGAGGCAACAGGCGATAACCCCTCAGGGAAGAAATCAAAGCATGGGCGTCATTGGCGCCGCTCCAAGCCCCGCCACAGCAACACCGGCACCGGAGAAGAAAATAACCCAGATGGCGCCGAAGAGGAATACAATCCTGATCATCCTACCTTTGAGCAAGCCAAACAAGAATACGGGAAGGTCAGCCCAGATGAACAGGCGATGGAAGAATACTTGGAGGACGATAACTATATGCCTCCCTCCGAAGACGAGGTGAGCCTTGGTGATGACGAATTCAGCGTACCGGAGGATCCCATAGAGCAGGAGCGCTTCAAGCGCCGGCTTATAGCCACTACAAGAAGCCTAAAAAAGAAGCAGCAGCAGCTCCAAGCTGATCAAGATCTGCTCGCAGATAGATGGACCGAGGTCCTGGCGGCCGAGGAATACGGACTCGAGCCCCCCATCAGGGGATACCCAAAGCACACATCGCTAGAAGAAGAGGCCGAAGAGCTTGAACTACCAGCACAAGATGAGGCTGACCAGCCACCTCATGGCTGGGACAAAACGACGTACCAGCCTGCACCCCCACGCCAGTTCACTATGGCCCGGGGCAATACGCAGGACCTGCGAGACACATTAGAAAACAACGCACGACAACCAAGATCGATCTACGGATCACGAGGGTGCGCCACAACACATGACGATGATCGTCAAGCCGGATACACTAATAATAAATCTGGCCGGGCCAAACATAACCGACCAAACCTAGCCGGACTGCATCGTGACATAGCCCGGCAAAGAGGCGCCGCACACCCCCTCTGCTTCACTGATGAAGTAATGGAACATGAATTCCCAGAAGGGTTTAAACCTGTCAACATCGAGTCATATGATGGCACAACAGACCCCGCGGTGTGGATTGAAGATTTCCTTCTCCACATTCACATGGCTCGCGGTGATGACCTACATGCCATCAAGTATCTCCCACTCAAGCTTAATGGGCCAGCCAGACATTGGCTGAATAGCCTGCCAGCAAACTCCATTGGCAGTTGGGAAAATCTTGAGGACGCATTCCTCGATAACTTCCAGGGCACCTACATGCGACCACCGGATGCTGATGACTTAAGTCACATTACCCAACAGCCCGGAGAGTCAGCCAGGAAATTCTGGACCTGGTTCCTAACTAAAAAGAACCAAATTGTCGAATGTCCGGACGCCGAGGCCCTGGCGGCCTTTAAGCATAATATCCACGACGAGTGGCTTGCCCGACACCTCGGCCAAGAAAAACTGAAGTCCATGGCGGCCCTCACGACACTAATGACCCGCTTTTGTGCGGGCGAGGACAACTGGCTGGCTCGCAGTAACACCGCGCCAGGAAACTCTGGCACTTCAGATGTCTGTGACAGTAACGGAAAGCCACGACGCAATAGACATAAGTGTTGGAACAATGGCGACAATGCCGAAGATACAGCAGTCAATGCCGGATTCAGCAACTCCAAATCCGGTCAGCGGAAGAAGCCGTTTAAAAGAAACAATCCAGGATCGTCCAGTCTAGACCGCATACTCGACCGCTCATGCCAGATTCACGGCACCCCCGATAAACCAGCCAATCACACTAACAGAGACTGATGGGTGTTGAAACAGACCGGCAAGATAAATGCCGAGAACAAGGACAAGGGGCTGCACAGCAATGATGACGAGGAGCCCCGGCGTCCGAACACTGGGGGACAGAAGAAATCCCCCCCAGGTGAAAACGGTAAACATGATCTACGCCACCCACATCCCCAAACGGGAGCGAAAGCGTGCACTTAGGGACGTCTATGCGATGGAGCCCGTCGCTCCAAAGTTCAACCCATGGTCATCCTGCCTGATCACCTTTGATCGTAGGGACCATCCCACCAGCATCCGTCACTGCGGCTCAGCCGCATTGGTACTTGACCCAATCATCGACGGATTCCATCTCACGTGACTCCTCATGGACGGTGGTAGTAGCCTGAACATGCTCTATCAGGACACAGTACGCAAAATGGGCATCGATCCCTCACGGATCAAGCCAACCAAAACCACCTTTAAAGGTGTAATTCCAGGGGTAGAGGCCTGCTGTACGGGCTCAATAACACTGGAAGTGGTCTTCTGATCTCTGGATAATTTCCGAAGCGAGGAGTTAATCTTCGACATTGTCCCGTTCCGTAGTGGCTATCATGCACTACTAGGATGAACTGCGTTCGCTCGATTCAATGCGGTACCGCACTATGCATACCTCAAGCTCAAAATGCCAGGACCCCGCAGGGTTATAACAGTCAACGGAAACACAGACCGCTCCCTCTGTACGGAAGAGCATACTGCGGTCCTTGCGGTCGAAGTACAAAGCAACATTCTTCGACAGACAGCCTATTCGGCAACAACAACCTCGAACACCGTCAAGCGAGTCCGGAGCACCCCGCAGCAGGATGGTCAGAGGCGCCAAGAGCTCTATTAGCAATCCGGCCTCCGCAATAGCCCCATTGAGGAGGCATTTGTGCCACGCATACACAACTACGCACTCAAAATACCATGGGCATATGCGGAGGCAAGTCGACGATGCAGCTCACAGTGCGGTTCAGCCCCCACGAGACCCGCACATCCTTCAACTTTCTTTCTTTTCAGGACCCTACTTTCGGGAAGCCCCTTCAGAGAACCGGACTATCGGACTCATCACTGAGGGGAACACCAAGGAGGCAAGAGGCTTTGCACACAAGGGAATACCCAGGTGGTCTCTTTCAATGATCGTTATACCTATTTTTACATACCCGCATGCAGCCTGCCCTTGGATAGGACATGTCAAATAGTCCTATTTTTCTCTGCTTAATGCATTAATTGTACACATACGCCTTGCCGTATTATCCAAATAACAACGGGAAATAGTATACAGCGTCAGCTTCTTACTACTATCTTCATAGTTTCCCTTGAATATTTATTTAATGTTGGATCCGAACACTTTGGTACGATCCGTTCGCCAGGGGCTTTCTATTGAGCCCCATAATATGGCAATAAAAGTCCGAACACTTTTGACAGTGAGGCACCCCAAACTTATAGCATTATATGCATCAGCTCCGAATCATGTCTTGGGTCAATAGTTGGGTTAGCCCGGCTCCCTTGTTTTGGTACCTTACGTTCCGTTACATCGGCTAAGGTAGCGCAGGGAGAACTACTGCGATTGTGTCCTGGTTCTTCCAGACGAGCACCTCAGTAGAGAAAGCCGAAAACTGACTGTCATGATGCGGCGAGAGACGGTCGTTGTTCGAGAGGTTCTAAATCCTTAAATATATTTTTCCGCTTAAGGCAAGGAATCGGCCTTGTCGATTTAGCCATGTATAGCGCCCCAATTCGGCCTTCCGAATACTAGGGGCTTCGCCGAAATATAAAATTATAGACTTCTATGGCCAAGTGAGAGTTATAAAGCCATATAGTCTGATTGTCTCGTTCGCTGCGCCAACACCTCCTTAAAGGACCAATAACTTGGATAATGAGTGTTTTGGTTTTCCACGAACACCCCAATACTAGCTACACTGGGGCGGAAGCCGACGACTGGCCTACTCTCAGAATTTTATAAACGGCCGCACAGAAGGTAATATTTTAAATCAACAAAGCGTTATATAGCGTATAGAAACTCGTTTTTATATTACAAAGATGACACGAGTTCATTTACTCAAAGATTACATTCTTGGGGGATTCATCAGCCACAAGGCGAGCGCCTTGCATGACGCCATCATATAATATTTCTCGGGGCACCGGTGCTCCTTACCCTCAGGGGGTCCGTACTTCACCAACTTCTTGATACGTCTCCAACGTATCTATAATTTTTGATTGCTCCATGCTACTTTATCTACTGTTTTGGACTATATTGGGCTTTATTTTCCACTTTTATATTATTTTTGGGACTAACCTATTAACCGGAGGCCCAACCGAGAATTGCTGTTTTTTTTCCTATTTTAGTATTTCGAAGAAACAGAATATCAAACGGAGTCCAAACGGAATAAAACCTTCGGGAACGTGATTTTCTCACCGAACATGATCCAGGAGACTTGGACCCTGCTCCAAGGAACAGCCGTGGAGGTCACGAGGGTGGGGGGCGCCCCCCCCCCTGGGCGTGCCCCCTGCCTCGTGGGCCCCCTATTGCTCCACTGACATACTCCTTCCTCCTATATATACCTACGTACCCCCGTCAGATCAAATATGGATCCAAAAACCTAATTCCACCGCCGCAACTTTCTGTATCCACGAGATCCCATCTTGGGGCCTGTTCCGGAGCTCCACCGGAGAGGGCATCTACCACGGAGGGCTTCTACATCAACACCATAGCCTCTCCGATGAAGTGTGAGTAGTTTACTTCAAACCTTCGGGTCCATAGCTAGTAGCTAGATGGCTTCTTCTCTCTTTTTGGATTTCAATACAATGTTCTCCCCCTCTCTTGTGGAGATCTATTCGATGTAATCTTGTCTTTGCGGTGTGTTTGTTGAGATTAATGAATTGTGGGTTTATGATCCAGCTTATCTATGAACAATATTTGATTCTTCTCTGAATTCTTTTATGTATGATTGAGTTATCTTTGCAAGTCTCTTCGAATTATCCGTTTGTTTGGCCAACTAGATTGGTAGTTCTTGCAATGGGAGAAGTGTTTAGCTTTGGGTTCAATCTTGCGGTGTCCTTACCCAGTGACAGAAAGGGTTGCAAGGCACGTATTGTATTGTTGCCATCGAGGATAACAAGATGGGGTTTTTATCATTTTGCAAGAATTTATCCCTCTACATCATGTCATCTTGCTTAAGGCGTTACTCTGTTTTTAACTTAATACTCTAGATGCATGCTGGATAGCGGTCGATGAGTGGAGTAATAGTAGTAGATGTAGAATTGTTTCGATCTACTTGTCTTGGACGTGATGCCTATATACATGATCATACCTAGATAACCTCATAATTATTCGCTTTTCTATCAATTGCTCAACAGTAATTTGTTCACCCACCGTAGAATACTTATGCTCTTGAGAGAAGCCACTAGTGAAACCTATGGCCACCGGGTCTATTCTCATCATATCAATCTCCATTACTTTATTACTTGCTTTGTTTTTACTTTGCCTTTTACTTTTTACTTTGCATCTCTATATCAAAAATACCAAAAATATTATTTATCATCTCTATCAGATCTCACCCTCGTAAGTGCCCATGAATGGATTGACAACCCCTAATCGCGTTGGTTGCGAGTAGCTATCATTTTGTGTAGGTACGAGGGACTCATGCATGATCTCCTACTGAATTGATACCTTGGTTCTCAAAAACTGAGGGAAATACTTACGCTACTTTACCGCATCATCCTTTCCTCTTCGGGGAAATCCAACACAGTGCTCAAGAGGTAGCACTTCTCAGCGTCCAATCTGGCCCAATGCACCTTCGCACGGGCAAAGGCCCGGCGGGCACCCTCAATACAGATGGACTGCTTGATAACCTCAAGCCGCGGGCAGGCACTTATGAAAGTGCAACTATCCCTAGGTGGTTTTGGTAATTCATAACAACATATAGCTCATTGAGCTAATGCTATTCCAAGACTATTATTTTAGGAAAGCTCAATGAATGGCATGGCATGGATGATGAAAGTGGATCCCTCAAAATACTAAGGACAAAGGATTGGCTCAAGCTCAAAAGCTCAAGACTCTTCATTTTACATTTTAGTGATCCAAGATCACATTGAGTCTATAGGAAAAGCCAATACTATCAAGAAGGGATGAGGTGCTACTTCCAAGAAAGTGGTGCTCAAGAAGGAATATGGCTCAGCAAAGGATATAAAGCCAGGCATGAAGATTAAAAGGCCTGCAAGAAGGCAACCTATGCCCAAGGCCAGAGCATCAACACAACTGCCTGAAAATCCTGATCCCAAAGAGCCAGCTCATGAAAGCAAGAAGAGGAAGGAAAGGGTCAAGAAGACCATGGCCAGAGTTGTTGGGCAACCTTCCATGATGGAAGAGGAAGAGCTTTCTACACCAGCACCAAAGGCACCAAAGCTTATGGGTGATGCTATTAAATCTGGGGCTGCAACATCTAAGCCCAAGGAAGCACCCAAAGCTGCCCCCAAGGCCAAGTCTGCACCAAAGAGGAATACCAGGAGTATTCCAGCTGCTGAGAAGAACAAGGCCCCAGTGCCTGAGGTTGCTGAGGAGGAAGATGAAGAAGGACAGGTTCTAAGGAAGCTCAAGCCAAAGATACCAGACCACGATGATGCCCATCCTATGGCTAAGGACATGAGAATCAGGAAGGATTCGGGGCTGAGACTGTGGAGAATGGCAGATCCATATGCCACAAGGAGAAGAACTGCTGTTGATTACAGGTTCCACACAAAGGAACAACAGGACTTCTATGGAACAATTCTGTTGGACAAGAAGCCCATAGTCTGTGACATGAGGTGGGTTGACTGGAAATTCATCAAGGAAAATGAACAGCACTATCCTGGAGTGCAAGATAGCTTTGTTGCTAGTGGAGTTGCAGATTTTGTTGGACAGAAGTTCACCAACTGGAATGATGAGCTTATCATGCAGTTCTACTCCACAGCACACTTTTACCCAGATGGAAGAATAGTTTGGATGTCTGAAGGTACAAGGTACCAGTCCACTATTGAAGAATGGGCAAGTCTGATCAAGGCCCCCAAGGAGAATGAGGATGACCTAGACATTTATGCAAAGAAGAAGTTGGGTCACAATTCAATGGCTCACATGTACAAGGAGATCCTAGACAAAGCCCTATAGACTTTCACTTTTGGATCAGTCCATTTTCTGTTGTCAGGGCTGCCTACTATAAATTGGATTCTGAGGCACACTTTGTTGCCCAAGTCTGGTGACCATAACATGATCAGAGGGCATGCCATCAATATGTTGCATTTATTTGATGTGCCACAAAAATTCAAAGTCATGAGCCTGATCATTGAAACAATCAAGAGGACTCCAGCTGATCAGAAGAGGAGCTGTGGATATGCACCTCAGATTCAAGAATTGATAAACTCAAAGATGGGCACAGGAAAATATCAGTTGGATAAGGAACACTTTCCACTTTATCCATACTTTGAGGACAATGAGGTTGTCATGAATGAAGATGATCCACAATCAGTTCAAGCTCAGGAGAAGAAGGAGAAGGCAAAGAGGGAGAAGGCTGCTGTCGGTGTCAAAACCGACGGATCTCGGGTAGGGGGTCCTGAACTGTGTGTCTAGGCGGATGGTAACAGGAGACAAGGGACACGATGTTTTACCCAGGTTCGGACCCTCTTGATGGAGGTAAAACCCTACGTCCTGCTTGATTAATATTGATGATGTGTGTTACAAGAGTAGATCTACCACGAGATCAAGGAGGCTAAACCCTAGAAGCTAGCCTATGGTATGATTGTTGTTCGTCCTACGGACTAAAGCCATCCAGTTTATATAGACACCGGAGAGGGCTAGGTTTACACAGAGTCGGTTACAATGGTAGGAGATCTACATATCCGTATCGCCAAGCTTGCCTTCCACGCCAAGGAAAGTCCCATCTGGACATGGGACGAAGTCTTCAATCTTGTATCTTCGTAGTCTTGGAGTCCGGCCGATGATGATAGTTCGGCTATCCGGACACCCCCTAGTCCAGGACTCCCTCAGTAGCCCCTGAACCAGGCTTCAATGACGACGAGTCCGGCGCGCATATTGTCTTCGGCATTGCAAGGCGGGTTCCTCCTCCGAATAATTTATAGAACATTGTGAACACCAGGATAGTGTCCGGCTCTGCAAAGTAATTTCCACATACCACCGTAGAGAGAATAATATTTACACAAGTTCAATCTGCTGACGTATTTCGTGGCGTGTCGTCACACCACTACCAAGCCTTTACTCGAATCGTTTTTATTGTACCACCTCAGCGCGTTTTGCGAAGCGGTTTCCTTGGCACATCTTGTCGAAGCAGAGATCGTGTTCCCCTTATCCCGGGATTCCCATCAATACGGACGTGGGTAACCCAACCGCGCCATTGATTGCGGCACTTTGGGGATAAGCGAGTTTTATCAGGCCGGTGGGGACGCATGTTTTCGTCCGCCCATATAAGGGGATAAAGATCCAACCCTTTTACCTGCGCCTTCTTCCTCCTTGGCTTATCCATCTCTGCGAACTCGAGCTCCAGCGCCCAAGTCCGCACATCTCACCTCAACCTCCTCCAACTATGTCCGGAGCAGGAGGCAAGTGGATGGCCTCCTCCGTTACGGAGGGGCACATCCAGAAGCTACGCAGCGCCAGATATTTGTCCAGCAACATCGCGCATCGGCTCCTCGACGAGGGAGAGCTCATACCCACCCCCAGGCCCCATGAGAGGGTAGTATTTCTTACCCATTTCCTCCGCGGACTAGGCTTCCCACTCCATCCCTTTGTCCGGGGGCTCATGTTCTACTACGGCCTGGATTTCCACGATCTGGCCCCGAATTTCATCCTCAACATCTCGGTGTTTATCGTCGTGTGTGAGGCCTTCCTCTGCATCCAGCCCCACTTCGGCTTGTGGCTCAAGACCTTCAGTGTCAAGCCAAAGGTTGTGAAGGGCAGCCAAGCGGAGTGCGGAGGTGCCATGGTGGGAAGGATGTCCAACGTTACTTGGCTTGAGGGCACTTTCGTGGAAACCATCAAGGGGTGGCAATCGGGGTGGTTCTACATCACCGAGCCGCGTGACCGTGAATGGGCAGCGGCCCCCGAATTCAGATCTGGTATCCCCACACGGCTCACCTCCTGGAAAGAGAGCGGCCAGACCTAGGGTGATTCGAAGGAGCTGACTGGACTCCAAGCCTGCGTCCAAAAGCTGGTGGACAAGAAGCTCAAGCTTGTCAACGTGGTCTAGGTCATGCTCATCCGCCGGATCCTCCCGTGCCAGCGACGGGGCTTCAACATGTGGGAGTTCGATCCGGTGCAGCATCAGACTTTGAGCGGGCTCTTCGACACTATGTACGAAGATGTCTGGAAGGTGTTGTTCAAGGGCGCCGAGGCTCCCGCATCCGCCACCGAAGATCGCGGATTCAGCTCGCAGCGTCCGGCTGATGAGGTAAGCGATTTTGTCCTTTACGGGACGCTTGTTTTCCATAGTTTGACTCTATGCGGGATCTAAACTCCCTTTCCTTTGACAGGGCTGGCTGGCGAAGGCCGAACGGGCTATCTGTCCGGCCCCATTGCCAGAGGACCCAGCGGACGCCCGCCTAACGGGGCTGCTGGCTCCGGCACCCCACGTGGTGCCGGAAAAGAAGGCCAAGAAGATGGCCACGGGGACTCGAAAGAGTTCCCGTTTTCAGGTGCTATCGGATGACGACTCCGAGGCCGACTCCTCTCACCAAGGTGAGGAGGAGAAGAAGAAAGCCTCTCCCCCAGTGGGGGAGAGAAGAAAAGGAAGGCCTCCCCAACGAGGGAGGCCGAAGGGTCCAAGAAGGGAAAAACTCTTCCCCCGAACTGCTCTGCCAACGCCAGTGACGACGGCGAGGACTGGCCTCCAAGGGCCAAGCCCCTGGTGAGATCGTGAGTATCTGGACTCCCGAATAACTTCATGGTTTTTCTTTTTTGCCACACAATGTCTTTCTAATGCCGCATACAACCCTGCAGTCTGCCCAAGGACGATCTTCCCGCTTCGTCGAGCGGGTCCTTAGGTGCGTCGGATATGGATTCTCTTCCGACTGCCTCCACCCCCCGTGACACGGATGATGCCGAGGTGGGATCCCAGGAAGGGACCCGCCAGGAGGAGGAGGCCCCGGAGGTGTCGCAGGACAACCTCCCAGACTTTGCACCGGACTCGGCTACGGATCCCATAGTGGCTCCGGAGTCCGGCGGGCGGCCCCTTCGTAAGAAGGGCAAGACCGTGACACCGGCAGCCTCCGTCCAACCGGAGGCGCCGGATAGCTTGCTGGAGGCGCTCAATGGCGCCTCCATCGAAGAGGAACACCGCACTGTTATGAGTGCGGTGATTCAGAAGGTGCAGCTCGCCAAGAGCGGGCTGACCGAAGCCTGCAGCAGCCTTCTAACAGGCTTTGAGGTAAGAATTTTGATATATGTAAAACAGTACCGCATAGACAGTAGCCCCTGATGCTCGGTTTGGTGTTCGGAAAGAAAAGCCGGACTGAGGATCTAAGAAGATATACGCAGGAGTCATAAAAAATATGTCAATATGGGATTGCAGGCTGCGCTGCTGACCTCTGCCGCACTGACTGCGGAGGTCAATACTTTTAAGGAAAGCCTCGAGCAGTCCGAGAACGAGCTCGGCCGTGCCAAGAAGCAGCTCGAGGACAAGGAAGGTGAGTAACACCTTATTAAAATTGTACCTTACAGAAAAGGATTTTGGTTGCAAAAAGAATAACAAGGATAACATGGGTATTGCAGGGGCCACTAACAAGGTGGCGACCCTGAAAGAGGCGGTGGCCGCGGCCGAATGCAATGCGGCCGCGGAGCGCACCGAGCGAGAGAAGCAGGAGGCGCGGGTGGCGGAGGTACAGCAAGAGCTCCGGGATCTCGTGAAAAAACATGAGAGCCTGGAGCGTGACTCGAAGACTCGAGAGTCTGAGATTGCAACGACTCTTGAGAGTGCCAAAGCCGCTAAGGCTGAAGCCTACAAGGCCCTCCAGGAAATCGAGGCGTTGAAGAAAATAGCAGCGGGTAAGGCATTTTTCATGCAAAGTAAGCATGTGAGTGTTAATTACCTGTTGCTTACCCGAATTTGGAGCTCTCCAGGAGCGTTCGCAGATCTTCCACGCAGCGTGTCCGATGCTGCTGCGTTCTACCGGGCCGAGGAGGGAGCTCGACGGAGAAGGTCTTCTGGTCTCAGTATGCTGAGGCCGGACATCCGGTGCCCCTTAGCGACCAGCTGAAGCAGCTGGTCGAGCTCCACAAGGCGGCCGAAAAGGCCATGAAGGGCCTCATAGTTCGGCTGTGGCCTAAGGAGGCCATGCCTGGGAGCTACTTCGGCCTGGTGCGGCGGCTGGTGGATGCGTGCCCGTGGGTTGAAGTCATCAAGCACTCCGCCTGCATTGAAGGTGCCCATCGGGCCCTTTCCCGCGCAAAGGTGCACTGGGGCAAGTTGGATGCCTAGAAGCTCGTGACGGACCCGCCACCACAGGGCAAGGAGCATCGCACGCCCAAGATGTATTATAAGAGTGTGCTGAAGGGCGCCCGCACTATTGCGGGTGAGTGCTCCAAAGATGTAATATTTGAGTAGACTCGCATTTTGTTATCCTGTGCGCTGAAAACTTAGTTCATTTGCGCTAAGCAACGCATTTTAATTTAAAATATTACCTTCTGTGCGGCTGTTTATCAAATCTGAGAGATGGCAAGTCGTCGGCTTCAGCCCCCATGCCACGAGTGCTGGGGTATTCGGGATAAATTTGAGCACTCTTGTTCCCATATTTGGATCCATCTAGGGAGGCGCTCAACACAACGAACAAGGCAACCGGACTTATAATGCTTGAACACTCTCACTTAGCCATAGAATTCTATAATTTTAAATTTCGGCGAAGCCCCTAGTCTTCGGAAGGCCGGATTTGGGGCACTATCCACGCCTGGGCCGGACAAAGTCGGCTGCTCGCTCTAAGCGGCATAAGTCTTTAAGGACTCGCAAAAAACCTCTTGAACAGCGACCAGCTCTCGCCTCATCATGACGGTCAGTTTTAGCTTTCTCCACTGAGGCGCTCGCCCAGCTCAACCGGGGTGCAATCGCAGTGGTTCTCCCAGTGCTACCTTAGCCGATACAACGGAACGTAAGGTACCAAAACATGGGAGACGGGCAAACCCAACTATTGACCCAAGACATGATTCGGAGCCGATGCATATAATGCTATAAGTTCAGGGTGCCGCACTTGTGAAAGTGTTCGGACTTATCACACCATGATGCGGGAAACATAAGCCCCTGGTGTATTTAGCCGTACCAAAACATACGGATGCGACATGTCACAAATGAACATATGTATAAGAGAGAAATGCAATTGGAAGCAAAAAGGTGCTGCATTACTTATTCAAGAAAAACTGATGTAAGTGCAGAACGATACAAATGGTGCGATAAGTAAGGGATGGGACTGTTAAACATGTCCCCCTCCAGGGGTAGGCTGCGGAATGGTGCATAAAACAGATTTAATGCTCGTAATGGAGACCACCTGGATATTCGTTGTAGCCTTTCTCCTTCCCTGGCTGTTGCATCGTGAGTTCGGCAGGTCTACTACCGGACAGGGCCTCTGACGAACGGAGTCCTGTGGGTAAAAATAAAAAAAAATAAAAAAAGAACGACACACTTGAGAGCCCCTAGTGTGGTTAAGCCGTATTCTGGGCCTATCGTGGTCGTGCCCCTCTCCCCATGCCCATGGTATCTTCAGAGTGTAATGGTGTACGCGAAGGACCTGTCTTGACGTTTTGCAGGGGCTGGGGTTGGGGCCGCACTGCTATGCGTGCTCGGAACGTGCCAGGTGGTCTTGTTGTATGTCACTCCGGGCGCGTTTAGCCGTGTCCGGTCGCTTAACGATTGGACTCGAGAATTGCCTTAAGAGGCTGCACTGTACTTTTGCCGCGAGAGCCGCTGTGTGTTCCTCCGTTCGGAGAGAGCGTTCAGTGTTTCCATTGACCGTGATGACTCCTCGAGGGCCTGGCATCTTGAGCTTGAGGTATGCGTAGTGCGGCACCACGTTGAACTTTGCGAACGCGGTACGTCCGAGCAGAGCATGATAGCCACTGCGGAACGGAACTATGTCAAAGATTAACTCCTCGCTTCGGAAGTTATCCGGGGATCCGAAGACCACTTCTAGTGTAACTGAGCCTGTACAATTGTCTTCTACACCTGGTATGACGCCTTTAAAGGTCGTCTTGGTAGGTTTAATCCTTGAGGGGTCTATGCCCATTTTGCGCACTATATCCTGATAAAGCAGGTTCAGGCTGCTGCCGCCGTCCATCAGGACCCTGGTGAGGTGAAATCCATCGACGATTGGGTCTAGAACCAATGCGGCGAATCCGCCATGGCGGATGCTGGTGGGGTGGTCCCTTCGGTCAAAAGTGATCGGGCAGGAGGACCATGGATTGAACTTCGGGGCAACTGGCTCCATCGCTTATACATCCCTGAGTGCACGCTTCCGCTCCCTTTTGGGTATGTGCGTTGCGTATATCATGTTCACCGTCCGCACCTGTGGGGGGAAACCCTTCTGTCCTCTATTGTTCGGCGGTCGGGTCTCTTCATCGTCATCGCTGTGTAGCCCCTTATCATTGTTTTCGGCAATTAGCTTGCCTGCCTGTTTGAATACCCAACAGTCCCTGTTGGTGTGGTTGGCTGGCTTTTCGGGGGTGCCGTGTATCTGGCACGAGCGGTCGAGTATTCGGTCCAAATTGGACGGACCCGAAGTAGTTCTTTTGAATGGCTTTTTTCGCTGACCGGGTTTAGAGCCTCTGAATCCGGCATTGACTGTCGTATCTTTACTGTTATCACCGTTAATGCGGCGTTTGTTTTTGTTGCGACGCGACCTGCCATTACGGTCCTTGAAATCCGGACTGCCAGAATTTTTGCTGAGGTTATTGCTGCGTGCTAGCCAGCTGTCCTCACCCGCGCAGAAGCGGGTCATGAGTGATGTGAGGGCTGCCATGGATTTCGGCTTTTCCTGTCCTAGGTGCCGGGCAAGCCACTCGTCGCGGATGTTGTGCTTGAAGGCCGCTAGGGCCTCTGCATCCGGACAGTCGACGATTTGGTTCTTCTTGGTTAAGAACCATGTCCAGAATTGTCTGGCCAATTCGTCTGGCTACTGAGTTATGTGGCTTAGGTCATTGGCGTCTGGTGGTCGCACATACGTGCCTTGGAAGTTATCGAGGAATGCGGCTTCCAGGTCTTCCCAACTCCCGATTGACTCTACTGGCAAGCTGTTAAGCTAATGCCGGGCTGGTCCTTTAAGTTTGAGTGGGAGATATTTGATGGCGTGAAGATCATCACCGCGGGCCATGTGGATATGAAGGAGATAGTCTTCGATCCAAACTGCGGGGTCTGTTGTGCCATCGTAGGATTCAATGTTCACGGGTTTAAACCCTTCGGGGATTTGATGATCCATTACTTCGTCTGTGAAGCATAATGGGTGTGCGGCGCCTCTGTACTGGGCGATATCACAACGGAGCTCGAAAGAGCTTTGTCTATTTTGTTCGGCCCAGCCGGACTTACTGTGTCCGGCGCGACGGTTGTCGTCACGTATCATGGGGCGCCCACGCGATCCATAGATCAATCTTGATTGTCTTGCCTTATCCTCCAATATATCTCGCAAGTCCGGAGTGTTCCCCTGTGGCTTTGTGCTCTTCGATCCATGTCGGGGTACGATTCTAGTGAAGGGTCTAGGGGCCTCTCTGTCGCGACCACGGGGTGGTCGGTCAGCCGTATTGTCTGCTGGTGATGCAGGTGCATACGCCTCCTCCTCTAATCGGGGGAGCAGCTTGCGTTTAGGGTAACTTTTGGAGGGGCGTTCGAGCTCATGCTCTTCGGCCGCGAGGACTTCAGTCCATCTGTCGGCTAGCAGATCTTGATCAGCTCTAAGTTGTTGCTGCTTTTTCTTGAGGCTGTTTGCCGTGGCCATAAGCCTGCGTTTAAAACGCTCTTGTTCGACGGGATCCTCAGGCACGACGAATTCGTCATCGTCGAGGCTTGCCTCGTCTCCGGAGGGAGGCATGTAATCCTCTACCTCTTCTTCTGCCGCTCTCTCATGAGGGCTGGCGTCTCTGTCCTCCTGCGCTGAATCTTGCTGGAGTGGGTTGTCTTCGGCACTGTCCAGTGTGTTATTATCTCCGGTGCCGGAATCTTCATTCTTGCCGTGGCAGGATTTAGAGCGGCGCCGCTGACGCCGGCGCTTGGGCTGTTTCTTTGAGGGGTCATCCTCCGCTGTTGCTTCGCCATTCCCATCCTTTGGGGTATCCACCATGTATATGTCATATGATGAGGTGGCTTTCCAGTGCCCAGTAGGCGCTGGTTCTTGGTCGTCTCCGGCATCATCATCCATGCCGTCGATGTCTTCGGAGTCGTAGTCTAGCATGTCGGTTAGATCGTCGACAGTGGCTACTAAGTGGGTGGTGGGTGGGCTCTGAATTTCTTCATCGTCCGCATCCCAACCGTCCTGACCGCAGTCCGGCCAGGGTTCTCCTGATAACGAGAGATACTTTAGCGAACTCAAGATGTAGCCAAAAGGTGAGTGTTGAAAGATGTCCGCTGCGGTGAACTCCATGACCGGCGCCCAATCGGATTCGATTGGAGGGGGCGCGGGAGGTTCGGAGTCCGGCAAGGAGTCCGGCACCTCGGAGTCACGAGCTTCATGAGGGACAAGGTCAGTGTTCGGCTCTATCGCCGTAGAGGTTGCAGCCCCCGAGGCGGTGTCTAGCCATCCGTCCTAGATCTGCGCAGCCGGCTCCGAATTGAAGATTGGAGCGGACTCGAGTGCGGCCTCCAGGGTACTATCCGGCTGCAGAGCTAAATCATGCCCATCGTGGCAGTGCGGCGCGCTCGGCTGTGGCCCGAACCCATCGAAGATCAAGTCCCCGCGGATGTCAACCGTGAAGTTCAAACTTCAAAATCTGACCTGACGGCCAGGGGCGTAGCTTTCGATCTGCTCCAGATGGCCAAGTGAATTGGCCCGCAGTGCAAAGCCGCCGAATACGAAGATCTGTCCGGGGAGGAAGTCTCACCCTGGACTGCATCGTTGTTGATGATCGAAGAGGCCATCGAGCTTATCAGTGACGACACAGAGGAACTCTCAATGAAAGCACCAATGTCGGTGTCAAAACCGGCGGATCTCGGGTAGGGGGTCCCGAACTGTGCGTCTAGGCGGATGGTAACAGGAGACAAGGGACACGATGTTTTACCCAGGTTCGGGCCCTCTTGATGGAGGTAAAACCCTACGTCCTGCTTGATTAATATTGATGATGTGTGTTACAAGAGTAGATCTACCACGAGATCAAGGAGGCTAAACCCTAGAAGCTAGCCTATGGTATGATTGTTGTTCGTCCTACGGACTAAAGCCATCCGGTTTATATAGACACCGGAGAGGGCTAGGGTTACACAGAGTCGGTTACAATGGTAGGAGATCTACATATCCGCATCGCCAAGCTTGCCTTCCACGCCAAGGAAAGTCTCATCCGGACACAGGACGAAGTCTTCAATCTTGTATCTTCGTAGTCTTGGAGTCCGGCCGATGATGATAGTTCGGCTATCCGGACACCCCCTAGTCCAGGACTCCCTCAGCTGCCAAGATGCCAACTCAAGAGGAGGCATCTGAATATTTCTTGAAAATCAAACAGGAGCAGCTTGGTTACTTGATAGCATCATCTCTGAGGATTGAGAAGCGGTTGGCCACCCTAACTCAAAACCAGGAAAGAATCATGGAACAAAAATTCTATGATCTAGATGTCAAGGTAACTGAGATTCAGTCAGTTGTGGAGCAGCTGCAGGATGACATGCAGGAGAGGAAGGGCAAGACTACCACCAATGTGTTTGCCAGAGTGCCCAGAGCCCAGAGGTCAGTTGCAGTGCCAGTGACATGCACTAGAGCAACAACTTCAGCACCAGCCACTGCCCCTACAGTTCCAGTGCAACCAGCTCCAGCACCAACTCCTCCAGCTCCAACCACTTCAACTGAAGCCTTCATCCAAGGAGCCATCTCTACACCACCACCATAAGATCAAGCCTGAGAGTCGATCTAGCACTATGCATTTTCTATGAACTTTTTGGTAACTTGTTGCCAAAGGGGGAGAAAACTGTATAGATCATAAGGCTTCGAGAGAGAGTGTGTTGCTTTTGTTCTCTCTTGCTTGATTTGGTGGTTTTTCAATCTTTGTTTGCTTTTGGTTGAGATACTATGCTTGTGAGACATTGATGATCATGTGTTTGATCATAAGCTACACTTATGCATGCTTGATATTATCCTATCTATCTTATGTGATCACTCACTATGCTTGGTGATGAGTGCATGTATTCATTGTTTATTATTTTGAGCGCTCCACCAAGATGTATGTGACATGGAAGAGTAACCCATGGGCCTAATTCATTGTGCATTTGCAGTCCAAAGCAAATCTAAAACTATGCACAAATTTAGGGGGAGCTCTTGCTTACCACATACTTCTCAAAGCGACGATGTTATTTAAATTTTATTATCATTTGTCGAAGCTTTGATCTATATGTTGTCATCAATTACCAAAAAGGGGGAGATTGAAAGTGCAACTATCCCTAGGTGGTTTTGGTAATTCATAACAACATATAGCTCATTGAGCTAATGCTATTCCAAGACTATTATTTCAGGAAAGCTCAATGAATGGCATGGCATGGATGATGAAAGTGGATCCCTCAAAATACTAAGGACAAAGGATTGGCTCAAGCTCAAAAGCTCAAGACTCTTCATTTTACATTTTAGTGATCCAAGATCACATTGAGTCTATAGGAAAAGCCAATACTATCAAGAAGGGATGAGGTGTTGCTTAATGAGCCTCTTGCTTCATGTGCTTAGTGATATGCTCCAAAACCCTCAACTACTTTCCCACATCCACAAATGACCTAAACCTAAAGCCAAAATCGGTCACACCGATTCTTTCTATCCGGCGCCACCGATTCCAAAAGTCATAGCCACTGCCACAAACCCTAAGCAAATCGGTCTTACCGATAGGGATCTCGGTCTCACCGAGATGGGGTTGCAATCTCTCTGTTTCCCTTCGTAACGTTTCGGTCTAACTGAAGTGAGCGATCGGTCCCACCGAGATTGCAATGTAAACTCTCTGTTTCCTTTTTGTAACATTTCGATCTCACCGAAAAGAGCAAATCGGTCCCACCGAGTTTACCTGACCAACTCTCTGGAAAGCTTATTACCAAATCGGTCTCACCGAGTTTGTGTAATCAGTCTCACCAAGATTACGTTATGCCCTAACCCTAACCGAATCGGCCTCACCGAGATGCATGTCAGTCCCACCAAAAATCACTAACGGTCACTAGGTTTACTAAATCGGTCCAACCGAGTTTAACAATTCGGTCCCATCGAGTTTGGTAAATTGTGTGTAATGGTTAGATTATGTGTGGAGGCTATATATACCCCTCCACCTCCTCTTCATTCGTGGAGAGAGCCATCAGACTAAACCTACACTTCCAACTTACCATTTTTGAGAGAGAACTACCTACCCATGTGTTAAGGCCAAGATATTCCATTCCTACCATATGAATCTTGATCTCTAGCCTTCCCAAGTTGCTTTCCACTCAAACCCTCTCTCCACCAGATCCAAATCCTATGAGAGAGAGTTGAGTGTTGGGGAGACTATCATTTGAAGCACAAGAGCAAGGAGTTCATCATCAACGCACCATTTGTTACTTCTTGGAGAGTGGTGTCTCCTAGATTGGCTAGGTGTCACTTGGGAGCCTCCGACAAGATTGTGGAGTTGAACAAAGGAGTTTGTAAGGGCAAGGAGATCGCCTACTTCGTGAAGATCTACCGCTAGTGAGGCAAGTCCTTCATGGGTGACGGCCATGGTGGGATAGACAAGGTTGCTACTTCATGGACCCTTCGTGGGTGGAGCCCTCCGTGGACTCGCGCAGCGATTACCCTTCGTGGGTTGAAGTCTCCATCAACGTGGATGTACGATAGCACCACCTATCGGAACCACGCCAAAAACATCCGTGTCTCCAATTGCGTTTGAATCCTCCAAACCCTTCCCTTTACTTTCTTGCAAGTTGCATGCTTTAATTTCCGCTGCCTATATACTCTTTGCATGTGTGCTTGAATTGTGTGATGATTGCTTGACTTGTCCTAAGATAGCTAAAATCTGCCAAACTCTAAAATTGGGAAAAGGTTAAGTTTTTAATTGGTCAAGTAGTCTAATCACCCCCCTCTAGACTTACTTCAAGGTCCTACAAGTGGTATCATAGCTTTGGTCTCCATTTGCTTTGATTTCCATAACTTTTGGTGGTCATAGCCTTGGTTTCACAACCTAGGAGAGTATGGCGTCTAGCGAGGGAAATTATCACCGTAGAGGTCCTTACTTTGATGGTACTAATTTTGCTAGTTGGAAGCATAAGATGAAAATGCATATTCTCAGACATAACCCCGCCGTTTGGGCAATTATTTGTATTGGCTTGCAAGGTGAATTCTTTGATGGGAGAGAACCGAATCGTGAACCGAATGCGGAAGAATTGAAGATGCTGCAATACAACGCTCAAGCCTGTGATATCATCTTCAACGGATTGTGCCCCGAAGAATTCAATAAAATCAGCCGTCTTGAGAATGCAAAGGAAATTTGGGATACTTTGATTGATATGCACGAAGGTACCGAATCCGTCAAGGAATCCAAGTTGGATGTGCTCCAAAGTCAGCTTGACAAGTTCCAAATGAAGGATGGTGAAGGTGTCACTGAAATGTACTCTAGGCTTGCACTTATCACAAATGAGATTGCCGGCTTAGGGAGTGAAGAGATGACCGACAGATTCATCATCACGAAGATCCTAAGAGCATTGGATGGAAAGTATGATACCGTGTGCACATTGATCCAAATGATGCCAAACTACAAAAATCTCAAGCCAACAGAAGTCATTGGAAGAATTGTTGCTCATGAGATGTCACTCAAGGATAAGGAGGAACTTCACAACAAGTCAAGTGGTGCTTACAAAGCCTCAAGTGAAGCCCCCACATCATCAAGTGAGAAACAAACCTTCAATGAAGAATTAAGCTTAATGGTGAAGAACTTCAACAAATTCTACAAGAGTAGAAGCAAAGAAAGAAGCTCCAAGTCAAGGTCTTATCATGACAAGAGATCTTCTAGTCGAGAGCGCAATTGCTACAATTGTGGGAAGCCTGGACACTACTCCAGTGAGTGTACGGCACCCTACAAAAGAAGAGAAGATTCTCCAAAAAGAAGAAGCAAAAGAGAAGAATCACCACCAAGAGAGAGGACGAGTAGAGATGATCGTTATGAACGAAGACCCTCACGGAGAAGCAACGATTCGGAAAGGAAGGACAAGTCATCAAGGAGCTACACAAAACGAAGACATCAAGCTCATGTTGGTTAATGGGTATCCGGCTCCGGCTCCGACTCCGACAATCACTCCGAGAGAAGCTATCACTCCGACTCTGAACATACTCAAGATGAAGGTGTTGCCGGTCTAGCACTTGTGTCAATCAACTCCTACGATATATTTGATTCACCAAATGAAGGAATTGGAAGATGCTTCATGGCCAAAGGTCCAAAGGTAACACATCCTGAGTATGTTGATTTTAATAGTGATGAAGATGACTTGCTTGTGGATGATGATTTACTTGTGGACAACTCTAGTGATGAATACTATGATGAAACGTCAATTAATCATGCTAATCAAACAAATGACAATGATAAGGAGAAAATTGAGCTTTTAACTAAAGAACTAAACACTCTTAAGTTGGCTCATGAAACTATCTTCGAAGATCGTCGAGAACTTTTAAGGGCTCATGAGAAGTTCCGCTTTGAAAAGCTCAATCTTGAGCAAGAGCATGAGTTCTTAAAGGCAATCAATGATGATCTCCGCAAGAAAAGTTCTTCTTACGTTGCCAAGCATTACTCTTATCTACTTACATGCCTCAAGTCAAGTCTAGTAACAAGTACAAGAAATATACTTCCTCTAGTAGTAACAATAATAATGTCAAATTCAATGTTGTTGCTTCTAGTAGTTCTCTTGATTCCACTAATGATTCTCTTAGCCAAGTTACACTTAAGCAAGAAAATAGTTTATTGAAGGGAATTATAGAGAAAGGTGTTTACAAGAGCCTTGCCGGGAGTAAGCAATTCGAGGAAATTGTACGCAAGCAAGGAAGGCACCGGAAGAATCAAGGTGTTGGTTTTGAATGAAAGTTCAACGCAAATGGAGTTGAGTGGGAAGAAGATCAATACCCCAAGACAAAGTTTGTTCCTCAACAAGAGAAGTATGATCCTACTTCCTTCAAGGGGACACAAGCTCAAGATGATCTTCCACCACAAGACCACAAGAACAAAGGCAAGGACAAGCTTCAAGAAGAGATTGATGCATTTGAAGAAGCACCTAAAGCCTCGTTCAAGTGGGTCCCCAAGACTACGTCAAGTTCTACTTCATCAAGTACAACTACAACTCCAAGGATTCCCATAAAGATGATGTGGATCCCGAAGAAGAATAACTAGAGAGTTCTTGAGGGTGACTCCGCCAACATTCTTCACTCATATCATTTTGGCAAGAACAAGTGCAATCAACTTTCACATCTTGCACTAGTTCAAGGAGTCACAAACCCTCTTGTTGGTAAGGCAAGGGACAAGGTAACCTAATGTTTTCATGGACATCATCTTGTGTGTGCATCACTCTATGTCTATGGATATTCTTGTTTGTTCCTTGTGGGACTAACCCATGTAGGCAAGTTGAAAGTGCAACTCACTCCAAAGGATTGCTCCAAATGATCTACATCAACATTGAGCATCTACATCTTCAACACCTACATGAAGTCATCATCGACAAAACCCAAGGTTAGTTCATCCCTCTAAGGGGGGATCTCACATCTAGGGGGAGCTTAACTCTAAGAATTGAGTCAAAGCAACTCTAATGGTGTGAACACATTAATGCATTATGTAAAAGTGGTAACCCCACTTGAGCTTAAACGATGAGTATGACCTATGATCAAATGTTCTCATTTGACTCCTAAGTCAATATACTCATATATAGATGACCTAGTCATCGTCAATTGTTTGATAGATGCTAGAATTGGTTGTGCATGCTTTGCCACATATTTCAATTGCCATCTTATTGTGTGAGCATGTTGGTGCATATTTTACTCATTCAAGGACATCCACTTGTTGTTTTGTTTGTTTGGATTCTTTTCTTTGTGCCAAGTGGATGGACAAGAATGCCTAAGAACCTTCTTTAGCTATCTATGCTTTTCTCGTCTCAAACTCTATTCATGCTACATCACAAAATTTGATCAAGTCAGATTCGAACCACTCTGTGTGAGGAGCACTCGGAGTCCCCGATTCGTCATAGACTTAAACTTCCAAAACCTCTTAGTGATTCTCGGTCTGACCGATCCTTCCATTTTGGTCCTACCGAGATCATCAAGTTGATCTGAGTTTTCAATCTCGATGCAACCGATTTGAACTTTCGGTCTCACCGATTTGCTGTAACTGAACACAGTTATGCATCTCGGTGCCACCGAGTTGTTCCACTCGGTCACACCGACAGGGTCGAGCTATATATATAGCCACGGGCAAAATTTTGGAAATTTCTCCAAAACCCTTCGCCCGCGCAACAGCTCGCTCTGCCATCGTGGTATCCGGATCGTCTCCTCGTCACCAGCAGCCTCCTATCGCTGGTCTCCGCCGCCGTCAACGGATTTCGTCCCCGCCGTTGCCGCCGTAGCAAGTCCACCGCCAAGTTAGGGTATGGACTTAATCTTTGTGCTATCCACGTCTGATTCCTGGCACATTGTCTTCATATTGATTCTTGCCACTATTGAAACTCTTCTATCCAGCCAAAGTAGTTCATATATTAGATGTGATTCAAATTTTTAGGGTTAGGTTTCCGCCGAAACCATCTCGGACCCACCGAGTTGAAAAACTCGGTCTCACCGATTTGGCTTATGCCATTGCACTAGTGACTCTCGGTCTGACCGAGAATTACTAATCGGTGCAACCGATTTGAGGATTTTGTGAAACCCTAGCAGTCTCGGAACCACCGAACTGAAACTCGGTCCAACCGAGATCATCAGTTTAGGTTCCAAAACTGCTTCGGTATCACCGAGTTTGAAAATCGGTGGATCCGAAATGCTTTCTGTGGAAAACTAAGACTGAACTTTTGAGTCATTCTTTTGAAAAACCTCTGCATTTTGTGATGCTCATCTTTTCTATCTCATCTATAACTCCTCACAGGGTCAGCAGTCAGCTTATGCAGTATGTCTGATCAAAGTGACAGCCAGAACAAGTCAGAAGAGCAGATGGACTTGAGTGAGGGCACTAGTCCCTCAACTTCAAATGAAGGGAGCAGAAGTACTCCTAGCAATTTACCTAAGGCTGCAACTAGGCAAAGGAGGAAAAGAACTTCAGATTCAGAGGATGAAGATTACAAAGCTGAGGAAGATGAGGCTACTTCCAAGAAAGTGGTGCTCAAGAAGGAATATGGCTTAGCAAAGGATATAAAGCCAGGCATGAAGATTAAAAGGCCTGTAAGAAGGCAACCTATGCCCAAGGCCAGAGCATCAACTCAACTGCCTGAAAATCCTGATCCCAAAGAGCCAGCTCATGAAAGCAAGAAGAGGAAGGAAAGGGTCAAGAAGACCATGGCCAGATTTGTTGGGCAACCTTCCATGATGGAAGAGGAAGAGCTTTTTGCACCAGCACCAAAGGCACCAAAGCTTATGGGTGATGCTATTAAATCTGGGGCTGCAACATCTAAGCCCAAGGAAGCACCCAAAGCTGCCCCCAAGGCCAAGTCTACACCAAAGAGGAATACCAGGAGTATTCCAGCTACTGAGAAGAACAAGGCCCTAGTGCTTGAGGTTGCCGAGGAGGAAGATGAAGAAGGAAAGGTTCTAAGGAAGCTCAAGCCAAAGATACCAGACCACAATGATGCCCATCCTGTGGCTGAGGACATGAGAATCAGGAAGGATTCGGGGCTGAGACTGTGGAGAATGGCAGATCCATATGCCACAAGGAGAAGAACTGTTGTTGATTACATGTTCCACACAAAGGAACAACAGGACTTCTATGAAACAATTCTGTTGGACAAGAAGCCCATAGTCTGTGACATGAGGTGGGTTGACTGGAAATTCATCAAGGAAAATGAACAACACTATCCTGGAGTGCAAGACAGCTTTGTTGCTTGTGCAGTTGCAGATTTTGTTGGACAGAAGTTCACCAACTGGAATGATGAGCTTATCATGCAGTTCTACTCCACAGCACACTTTTACCCAGATGGAAGAATAGTTTGGATGTCTGAAGGTACAAGGTACCAGTCCACTATTGAAGAATGGGCAAGTCTGATCAAGGCCCCCAAGGAGAATGAGGATGACCTAGAAATTTATGCAAAGAAGAAGTTGGGTCACAATTCAATGGCTCACATGTACAAGGAGATCCCAGACAAAGCCCTAGAGACTTTCACCTTTGGATCAGTCCATTTTCTGTAGTCAGGGCTGCCTACTATATATTGGATTCTGAGGCACACTTTGTTGCCCAAGTCTGGTGACCATAACATGATCAGAGGGCATGCCATCAATATGTTGCATTTATTTGATGTGCCACAAAAATTCAAAGTCATGAGCCTGATCATTGAAACAATCAAGAGGACTGCAGCAAATCAGAAGAGGAGCTGTGGATATGCACCTCAGATTCAAGAATTGATAAACTCAAAGATGGGCACAGGAAAATATCAGTTGGATAAGGAACACTTTCCACTTTATCCAGACTTTAAGGACAATGAGGTTGTCATGAATGAAGATGATCCACAATCAGTTCAAGCTCAGGAGAAGAAGGAGAAGGCAAAGAGGGAGAAGGCTGCCAAGATGCCAACTCAAGAGGAGGCATCTGAATATTTCTTGAAAATCAAACAGGAACAGCTTGGTTACTTGATAGCATCATCTCTGAGGATTGAGAAGGGGTTGGCCACCCTAACTCAAAACCAGGAGAGCCTGGAAAGAATCATGGAACAAAAATTCTATGATCTAGATGTCAAGGTAACTGAGATTCAGTCAGTTGTGGAGCAGCTGCAGGATGACATGCAGGAGAGGAAGGGCAAGACTACCACCAATGTGTTTGCCAGAGTGCCCAGAGCCCAGAGGTCAGTTGCAGTGCCAGTGACATGCACTAGAGCAACAACTTCAGCACCAGCCACTGCCCCTACAGTTCCAGTGCAACCAGCTCCAGCACCAACTCCTCCAACTCCATCCACTTCAACTGAAGCCTTCATCCAAGGAGCCATCTCTACACCACCACCATAAGATCAAGCCTGAGAGTCGATCTTGCACTATGCACTTTCTATGAACTTTTTGGTAACTTGTTGCCAAAGGGGGAGAAAAATGTATAGATCATAAGGCTTCGAGAGAGTGTGTGTTGCTTTTGTTCTCTCTTGCTTGATTTGGTGGTTTTTCAATCTTTGTTTGCTTTTGGTTGAGATACTATGCTTGTGAGACATTGATGATCATGTGTTTGATCATAAGCTACACTTATGCATGCTTGATATTATCCTATCCATCTTATGTGATCACTCACTATGCTTGGTGATGAGTGCATGTATTCATTGTTTATTATTTTGAGCGCTCCACCAAGATGTATGTGACATGGAAGAGTAACCCATGGGCCTAATTCATTGTGCATTTGCAGTCCAAAGCAAATCTAAAACTATGCACAAATTTAGGGGGAGCTCTTGCTTATCACATACTTCTCAAAGCGACGATGTTATTTAAATTTTATTATCATTTGTCGAAGCTTTGATCTATATGTTGTCATCAATTACCAAAAAGGGGGAGGTTGAAAGTGCAACTATCCATAGGTGGTTTTGGTAATTCATAACAACATATAGCTCATTGAGCTAATGCTATTCCAAGACTATTATTTCAGGAAAGCTCAGTGAATGGCATGGCATGGATGATGAAAGTGGATCCCTCAAAATACTAAGGACAAAGGATTGGCTCAAGCTCAAAAGTTCAAGACTCTTCATTTTACATTTTAGTGATCCAAGATGACATTGAGTCTATAGGAAAAGCCAATACTATCAAGAAGGGATGGGGTGTTGGTTAATGAGCCTCTTGCTTCATGTGCTTAGTGATATGCTCCAAAACCCTCAACTACTTTCCCACATCCACAAATGACCTAAACCTAAAGCCAAAATCGGTCACACCAATTCTTTCTATCCGGCGCCACCGATTCCAAAAGTCATAGCCACTGCCACAAACCCTAAGCAAATCGGTCTTACCGATAGGGATCTCGGTCTCACCGAGATGGGGTTGCAATCTCTCTGTTTCCCTTCGTAACGTTTCGGTCTAACCGAAGTGAGCGATCGGTCCCACCGAGATTGCAATGTAAACTCTCTGTTTCCTTTTTGTAACATTTCGGTCTCACCGAAAAGAGCAAATCGGTCCCACCAAGTTTACCTGACCAACTCTCTGGAAAGCTTATTACCAAATTGGTCTCACCGAGTTTGTGTAATCGGTCTCACCAAGATTACGTTATGCCCTAACCCTAACCGAATCGGCCTCACCGAGATGCATGTGAGTTCCACCGAAAATCACTAACGGTCACTAGGTTTACTAAATCGGTCCGACCGAGTTTAACGATTCGGTCCCACCGAGTTTGGTAAATTGTGTGTAATGGTTAGATTTTGTGTGGAGGCTATATATACCCCTCCACCTCCTCTTCATTCATGGAGGGAGCCATCAGACTAAACCTACACTTCCAACTTACCATTTCTGAGAGAGAACTACCTACTCATGTGTTGAGGCCAAGATATTCCATTCCTACCATATGAATCTTGATCTCTAGCCTTCCCAAGTTGCCTTCCACTAAAACCCTCTTTCCACTAGATCCAAATCCTATGAGAGAGAGTTGAGTGTTGGGGAGACTATCATTTGAAGCACAAGAGCAAGGAGTTCATCATCAATGCACCATTTGTTACTTCTTGGAGAGTGGTGTCTCCTAGATTGGCTAGGTGTCACTTGGGAGCCTCCGACAAGATTGTGGAGTTGAACCAAGGAGTTTGTAAGGGCAAGGAGATCGCCTACTTCGTGAAGATCTACCACTAGTGAGGCAAGTCCTTCGTGGGCGACGGCCATGGTGGGATAAACAAGGTTGCTACTTCGTGGACCCTTCATGGGTGGAGCCCTCCGTGGACTCGCGCAGCCGTTACCCTTCGTGGGTTGAAGTCTCCATCAACGTGGATGTACGATAGCACCACCTATCGGAACCACGCCAAAAACATCCGTGTCTCCAATTGCGTTTGAATCCTCCAAACCCTTCCCTTTACTTTCTTGCAAGTTGCATGCTTTAATTTCCGCTACCTATATACTCTTTGCATGCTTGCTTGAATTGTGTGATGATTGATTGACTTGTCCTAAGATAGCTAAAATCTGCCAAAATCTAAAATTGCGAAAAGGTTAAGTTTTTAATTGGTCAAGTAGTCTAATCACCCCCCCCCCTCTAGACTTACTTCAAGGTCCTACAACTTACCATCCGCTTTACAAGGCCGAAGTAGCTGTCGGGCAGGGGCTCACCAGACCACATCCGGACTATGAGGTCCTTCATGGCCAATTCGGCCGCCCGGTGGAGTTCGACCAACTGCTCCAGTTGGTCACTCAGAGACATTGGGTGTTCGGCTCCAGTATACTAGCACTAGAATAGCTTCTCCGTCGAGCTCCCCTCCTCGGCACGGTAGAACTCCGCGGCATCTGATATGCTGCGTGGCAGATCTGCGAATGCCCCTGGAGAGCTCTGAATGCGGGTGAGTAAAAGAAATGTCTCCTCCACATGCTTGCTTTGCATAATGAATGCCTTACCCGCCGCTATCTTCTTGGCCGCCTGGATCTCCTGGAGAGCCTTTTGGGCTTCGGCCTTGGCATCTTTCGCACTCTCGTGGGCTTTGGCAAGCTCGGACGCTTGCGTCTTGAAGTCATGCTCCAAGGACTCGAACTTCTTGCCGAACTCCTGGAGCTCTTGTTGTACCTCCCCCACCCGAGCATCTTGTTTCTCACACTCGGTGCGCTCCGTGGCTGCCTTGGCTTCAGCTTCGGATAGCGCTTTCTTTAGGGTTGCCACTTCGGTCGCCGCCCCTATTAAAAATCATGATGCTTTTTGTTAGCATCACCAATTTTTTCTTCCCTACACGACACACGAACAGGGTATCATTTACCTTCGTTCTCCTTGAGCTGCCTCTTCACGAGGCCGAGCTCCTATGTGGCTTGCCCCAGGTCCTGCCTGAGTCCGGCAACCTCAGCTGTGCGTGCAGCGGCGGTCAGCAGCAGCACCTGCTCATTACCATAGACAACAACTGTCAGACTCCTGTGGATTAATAATTGACCCTCCGTTTGGCTTTTTCTTTCCGAACACCAAACAGAGTATCAGGGGCTACTGTCTATTGGGTGACATTTTCTCACGCTCTTACTTACCTCAAAGCCTGTTAGAAGGCTGGTGCAGGCTTCGGTCAATCCGCTTTTTGCGGACCGGACCTTCTCAATCACTGTACCCATGAGAGTACGGTGCTCTTCATCGATGGAAGCGCTGCGAAGCACTTCCAGCAAATTAACCAACGCCTCTGGTTGGACGGAGGTCAACGGCACGGCCGGCTCGCCCTCCTTAGCGAAGGGCTGCTCGCTTGAATCTGGAACCTGTGAAGGCTCCGGTGCAGTAACCGGCGGAGAGCCAGACTTGCTGTGGCTCCCGTCCGCATAATCCATGGGGATCATACCCCACATGTGCCCGGCGTCTGGGATTTTTCCTTGGGGCGTCTCCGGAAGCGTTGCCCCCTGCACTGATATCCTTTGGGACAACACCTTGGTGTCATCAGCAGGTCGTGGGGAGGTGGCCGTCGGGAGCGAATCCATCTCTGACGCACTCAAGGACCCATCCGAAGAAGATGCCCCGAGGTTGGACCTGGCCGGACTGCATACACGTGTTCGGTGTTATTATGAACCAGAAAGTTAGAGTCACACGAAAATATTGCATAGTGCGGATACTCACGACTTCGCCCGGGGCTTGCGCCTGGGCAGCCACTCCTCTTCGCTATAGGCGGCAGTGGTGGAGTGATCCGGAAGGGACACCTTCCCCTTCTTCGACGTCCTGGCCTCCTCCTGCAAGGCGGCCTTCCTTTTCTTCCCCTCCCTAGTGCGGGGAGGGGGCATTTCTTCATGATTCCCCCCATCTCCGTGGGAGGAATCTGCCTCGTCATCCTCGGATGACGAGCCAATCACGGCCCTGCGCCGAAGACCTTTTCTGGTCCCCGCGGCCGCCCTCTTGGACCCTTCGGCCTCCCCGGATGGGGCGGCCTTCTTCTTCTTCTTTTTTTTCTCCCCCCCCCCTTCGTGGGAGTACGCCTCATTGTCTTCAGGCGAGGCATATTATGCAACCTCACGCTTGAGCCCTTTCCTGGTCCTCGTGGCTTTCTTTTCGGCCTTCTTCTCCGGCATCTTGTAAGGCACCAGAGCCAGCATCTCCGTTAGGAGTGCGGTCGCTGGGTCTTCGGGCAGCGGAGCCGGACAGTCGATCTGCTCCGCCGTCTTCACGTAATCCTGTTTAGTTAGCATGGTGACTTAAAATCCTCCCGCAAATATGCTGGGACAGGTATATCTTTCGATGGTTAGAGGACTTACCGAATTGGCGAGGCGCTTTGCACTAAGCCCGCGGTCCTCGGAAATGGGAGGAGGAGCTTCGCCGGTCTTGAACAGCACCTTCCAGACGTCCTTATGTGTCGTGTCGAAAAGCTCATGCAGCGTCTGGTGTTCGGCCGCATCAAACTCCCACATATTGAAAGCCCGTCTTTGACACGGGAGAATCCGGCGGACGAGCATGACCTGGACCACGTTGACAAGCTTGATGTTCTTGTCCCTCATACTTTTGATGCAGGTCTCGAGTTCGGTCAGCTCCACAGGTTCGCCCCAGGCTAGGCCCTTCTTCTCCCAAGAGGTGAGCCGCATGGGGATTCCAGATCGGAATTTGGGGGCCGCCACCCAATTGGCGTCGCGCGGCTCGGTGATGTAGAACCACCCTGATTGCCACCCTTTCACGGTCTCCACAAAGGAGCCATCAAGCCATGTAGCATTAGGCATTTTGCCCACCATGGCGCCTCCGCACTCCACCTGTTGGCTGCTAACGATCTTCGGCTTCACGCAGAAGATCTTCAGCCACAGGCCGAAGTGGGGCCTGATGCGGAGGAAGGCCTCGCACACGACGATGAACGCCGAGATGTTGAGGACGAAATTTGGGGCTAGATCATGGAAATCTAGCCCATAGTAATACATGAGCCCGCGGTCGAACGGGTGGAGTGGAAATCCTAGTCCGCGGATGAAATGAGGGAGGAATACTACTCTCTCTCAAGACTTTGGGGTAGGGATGATCTGTCCCTCCGCTGGAAGCATGTGCGTGATGTTTTCGGCCAGGTATCCGGCCGCCCGAAGCTTGGTAATATCCTCCTCCGTGACGGAGGAGGCCATCCACTTGCCTCCCGCTCCGGACATGCTGTGAATGGTCCTACGGAGAAGGTGAGAACTTGGGCACTAGGGCTTGAGAGTGCGAGAACGGATGAGCAAAGGAGGAAGAAGGCGTGGATAAAAATGGGGGATCCTTATCCCTTTATAAAGACGGTGAAAGAATGTGCACCTCCCCACTTGCCTCTCAAAATTTCTTATTTTCCAATTGCCTCGGTTAATGGTGCTGGTTGGGTTACCCATACCCGTATTGATGAAGATCCCGTGATAGGGGGACATGATCTCTGCTTTGACAAGACGTGCCAAAGAAACCGCCTCGCAATATGTGCGGTAGCTGGTTGTAAAAAATGGTTCGAATAATGACCGGGTTGTGGCGTGATGTCATGCCGCGAAGAGCAATCAGCAGGTTGAATTTGTGGTATATTATTCTCTCTACGGTGGTATGCGAAATTTATCTTGCAGAGACCGGACACGATTTAAGTGTTCGAAGATTACTTTGGGGTATTCTGAGATGGAACCCGCCTTGCAATGTCGAAGACAATCTGCATGCCGGACTCATCGTCATTGAAGCCTGGTTCACGGGCTACTGAGGGAGTCCTGGATAAGGGGGTATCTGGACAGCCGGACTATGTACTTTGGCCGGACTATTGGACTATGAAGATACAAGATTGAAGACTTTGTCCCATGTCCGGATGGGACTCTCCTTGGCGTGGAAGGTAAGCCTAGCGATTCGGATGGAGATCTCCTTCTCTGTAACCGACTCTGTGTAACCCTAGCCCCCTCCGGTGTCTATATAAATCGGAGGGTTTAGTCCATAGGACAGGACAACAATCATACCATAGGCTAGCTTCTAGGGTTTAGCCTCTCTGATCTCGTGGTAGATCAACTCTTGTAATACTCATATCATCAAGATCAATCAAGCAGGAAGTAGGGTATTACCTCCATCGAGAGGGCCCGAACCTGGGTAAACATCGTGTCCCCAGTCTCCTATTACCATTAGCCTTAGAACAGTTCGGGACCCCCTACCCGAGATCCGCCAGTTTTGACAACGACAGTGACAAGAGAAGAGGGGAAGCTTGTGTTCGTGCTAGGCACACCTGGCTAGAGAGGCATATCGATCGATGTGTGCCATAAAGAAGGAGCTGCGGGGCCTACACACACCATGGGTGAACGACCTAAAGTAAAAAGACGAATTTACGTGATGGAGCTAGAGAATGCTGAGGGAGGGTGAGAGGGATGCGGGCGTGTGCATGCACGAGAGAAAGTTACTGCTAGCTACAAAGATCAGAGGGTTGTGTGGGTGTAAAAGACGAATAGAGATCATATATAGTTCATTATAAAAAGCGAATTCGGATATTTGAAGAATTTATCATAGTGTTTTAAACCGACGCATGTGTGAATATATATAACGGTGATACACATGGTGTGGTTATGAACATGTTATACTACATATAATATATTTTATCTCTACTCTTATAAAAAAACGGAGTTTTGATGATGGTGTGCCTGCCATCCTGCAATATAGGTCGTCCGATTTATATTTGGCCGATAGGAAGGAAACTATGGCAAGTTTGAAAAAAGATACCCACACCCCTCTCCATATTTGCAAATTAGGCCCCTTGATCATGTTGATGTTCTATGGAACGCATGGGCATCTTGCTAGTACTACGTATAATACATAGAACATTGATTATAATTTGGGCTAATGTGTGGCTTTTGCAGCTCAAGTCTAAATACTTGTCATAATGTAGGGGGCGGGGCACTATACTTTGTGTGATAAACACGGTGTACATATGGAACATGGTTTAGATTATGAATATATAGTTAGTACATCAAATGTACTATTATTTGGAATCAACATCAAGTGTATTCAAAAAATAGAATTCAAGTTAATGTAGTACACATAGTTCATATCTATCTCTATAGTAATCATGTGGTCTGTTATTAAGGTAATAGACGAATGATGGTTGAAGTTGGCAACAATCATGATTGTAGATTCTTATTGAAATAGAGAAACGAATTCAAATTTAGTTCGAATTGCAGCGGTAGTATAGACATTTGGAATGCACTAAAATGTTGGTATGAGTAGGTTACATGCATTATACAGCAAGCGAAAAAAATTAATCAGACATAACATGGATTCATACTCCCTCCTTCCATCTATATAGGGCATAATGAGATTTTTAAGACCGCCTTTGATTATTGACAAGATTAATAGTACATGACATGCACAATGTGAAAATTATATCATTGAAAGAACCTTTCACAAATGAATTTAACAGTGTGCTTTGTGTAAGTTGCATGTCATATATTATTGCTCTAATATTTGGTCAAAGTTAGCATGAAAAACGCATTAGGCTCTATATAGATGGACGGAGGGAGTAGCTTTGAATAGCATTTGTATAGTAAACGGGGCAAGACTCTCCCTTTGTGTGGTGTGAATAGTTTTATTTTTTTTGTTTTCTTTTTGGTTGAGGGAAGTGCGAATTGATTTGGTACGTACAAGTACAATATTACTACACGTTAGGCTTGTCCCTAAAATTCAACCCGCGTCTTGTTATATCCCGAAAATTTAGATATCGTGCTCCGAAAACTGGAGCCTTCACAAACCACGCCTTGCTATCCCGAAATTACAACGCACGCGAAAACTCCCTCCAGCTGCCAAATCCTGACACGCGAAATCCCCCTTCTAACCCTGAGCCGAAAGGGCCGCTAGTTCAAATTGGTGGGGGGTACTTTTGTAACAGACCCTACATTTTGGACAAGCGCGTCCCTAAGTCATGCTTCACCCCCGCCCATCGCCCCCTTTTCGCCATTCAAAATCCCAGGCCGCCATAACCTCTCCGCTCCAGCCGTGAAACCCCACCCTCCTCCGTCCGCCACCTCACCACTGCCCAGCCGAAGCCTCTTCCCCGACGACGTCGTCCACCGCAACAGCTCGACGTACCTTGTCCACCTCCCCGGATGAGGATTCGTCATCCCGCCGGTTTAGCCGCCCCGTCCTCCACCTCCAAGGAGCTGCTCTGACGATCGCCTCATCTATCGCGGCTGCTCCATCCCCACAGCGCCGCCTTAACCTGCTCCATCGGAACCGCAACATCCTCACCGACTCCTCGGACGAAGTCGAGGCCTACTCGGCGCCACCAAAGAGGTTGTACACTCATCGCATCGCACCTTCTCATTAACTCGACCTCCCGGCGATGACGGTGCTCCATCCCACACCCCCATGGAGCGGCTACCTTGAAGTCGGTGCCGCGGGCGACATCTCCACGACGGCTCTCCCCTAGTGCGAGGCCCCTTTGGCGGCGGCGGCCATACTAGCTGGATCTGCTGCTGCTGCTCCGGCTCTCGCTCGATCGCTCGTTCGCCTAGCTGCTGCTGCTGCTCTCCCCCTCACTCGTGCTACTGCTCTGCTCTGATTTAGCCACAC